>NC_060211.1:5880000-6480000 GCF_021130785.1 Homalodisca vitripennis | reverse complement strand
TTTTATGATCCAATAAAGAAAATATATATAACTTACTACTTATTCGTTACTGAGGTTCAAAAGAGTAAGATACAACCGATAAAATTAACTTCCGCTCTAATTTATTTACGATTCACATTTATGTTCTTACACTGGCCAAGAAATAAACATATGTAAGTTTTGGAATCCAACTTAAAAGTGTTTATCTTCAGTCTGCAATAGTTCTGGTGCTATAAGTAATATTGGATTTTACTCCGATGAAGAATATATGTGCTTATGTAAGCTGAAAATACTACTTAAGTCAAAATGCGTATACTTCCGTTGCTTGTATTCTGTTTCTGGTATAAAGGGAAAAGTGAGCCATACCTTTGCTGTTCCTTTATCTAAAGGTATAGTAAAATATTTAAGGGGGGCAACCAATTTCCATAACCTTATTTGCAAAACATTCACAGCTTATTCATCGAGGTGGGTTTTAGAAACCGTTGAAATATTATTTTCAATGCATTAGATAGTTTTTTCGTCACTGGTGATATCTAAAACATTACAAATTTACAAAACTACATAGAACTTTGTCTTTGCAATCTACATAACACTACTGATCAAACACTATAACTATTTAATATTTTCTCAGATATAAATACAAACAAATGCTTCTACCACTTTTGTGAATTTTAGCTGAAAGTATCAAGAGCCGGTTAGGGCCACATAAATTTTAATTTCGTGTCGCAAATATTGTAATTGTTTCCTGAATTATCAAACATTCAGAGAAACTTTTCAAATTTTTCTAACCTTTTAAACCTTCTTTGGATTTGCAAGTATATTTCAATACTATTAGGCAATTCGAGTCCAGCCAAAAATATAATCCAGTTTTAGTGAGACTATTACAGGTAATTTTATATAAATACTAGAAGTTGCCCGCGGCTTCGCACGCAATTTCCCGTTGAAAAAAGTACATTATATTCACTTATTCTTTTTCTATCAAATTCTAAACATTGCTGAGATAATTAATAGTCGTTCCTTCGTGAGCCTCTTGGGCACATTATGAAGGTATGTACCACATTCCTGCCTCTATCTTTCGTGGTTTTTGCTAGGTGTTGATAAGATATTCAGAACAATTAATGTATATGGATGAATCTCGGTAAACTAATTAGGTTATAAAGAATCAAATTCGGTCTGTTAAAGTTAATTTTCTGTCTAAGATATTTCCAGAATTATTTAGGAGTGTGCCTTCAAGAAAATGTATCAAAGAAACCAAATTTCGATCATAAGGTGTCTTCTTCGGCTCTTTTCATTTACCTTCAAGGTAACCAAATTCGATTACCTTATGTCCAAACATTCACGGATTTGTACAATGAGGTTGTTTTTATAATAGCTTGATGGAATCCATTAAGTACCGGTATCAGTTCGCTTTGTATTAGGTGTCGTAGCGCAGTCTGTCGGATCCAATATAAAACACTCCAACATCACCAACAATTTATAATTAAAAAATTAATTAAATAAACAGCCACCTCTCTAAAAGTATGCCTATGTTACTTCCAGGAACGTGTATAATCACTGTACAATATTTCACGATGTTTCGTGCATTGGTTCCAGAGTTATAACGGAACATACAAACAAACATTCGCATTTATATATATAGATAGCTGTTTCCCGCGGCTTCGCACGCTTTTCGTAAGTTTTGCCCGCGTATGAGCATTTCTGGTTGAAGTAAATTATATTTCCAACCCCGATGTAGATTTTACCTTGATGTCACGATCAAGAAAATATGTCAAAAATGTATTGTACATGCATAATGTATTTTATTACAAAGTGGTCTACCACTCAACCTTTAAGTTCAACCAAAAATTTAGTTTAGACAATTTATACATCATAACTTAGCGCCTTCAAATAGTGTTTCACTGTTTAATATACGTATCTATCTCGTAATTGCAGGTTATAATGTGCAGGCGCTTTGAAAACTTTTCTTCATTTTATTCGTTTATATTCACGACATAAGCGAATAATTCAGATAATAACTATCCTATCTTCTAAGTTAGACTAAATTACGGATACATGTGAAATTTGATTGAAATTGGTTCAGTCGTTTTGGAGTTTATTGGCAACATACATCGTGACTCAAGATTTTTATATATATAGATTATTGGAAAATTTAGAACATTTATTTATTGGTAAAGTATATAATTAAATACTTTTCAGTACGCGTAGTAAAGTCTCTCAGTCTGTCTGTGCTGTGGATATCTCGAAAAATATTTGAGCTATAGATTTTAAATTTTGGTAAGATTAAGGAAGATGATGGTTCATGCCCCTGCATAGGGTGCCCTTCCTCTGACCATGATACTATCAAGGATATGTCTCCCCTATCTCGTTCCAACACAGTTGAACATTTTTTCTATGGTTAACGATACCTGTTACACTATATGTGGCCTGGTTGCTTTACTCACAAGTATAATACTTGAAGTTTTACCTATAAAAACTATTTTATGGAAATAATCGTGTACAACCTTTGTTTAAGCCTTAACCTTTTTGTTATTCACAATTCAGAATGGTATTTGTTTCATTTGTGAACATTTATTATGGTACCACTGATTGAAAAGTTTATTCAAGGCTTTCTTGGTTAGAACAGGAGATTTAGCAGATATGATTACTTTACATTTATAAAAGTAAATTTTGCGTGTTTGCTTATGTTGAAAAATTTATAAATTCACAAGTTGTGAACTCCGTCATTGAATGAGCAGGTGACTATGGATGTAATTTTATAGCGGATTGTAAAGTGTGTAACGTGTTCTAAGTTCCCATTTCAATATTGCACATGAACTGTTAGCTAATGCATTATTCAAATGTCTAGACAATGTTTATTTACTCAATCTCCAACCCAGTCTGGGCCATGATTGGACTCAACCCCACATGTTTCTTCTTGTTCCTGTGTTTTATACCAACAGCATCATTCTATAACGTCGTATACTATATTGATTATTCGATTTTACAATAGATTTATTCTAAATATTGTAACTCATGCTTCCTTTACTTTAAAATTACATTGTGGTTCCTCATGTGGTAACTCTCATCGCTAATATTTTTATTGTAATAATAAAGCTTTCACAATGTATTATAAAGGCAAAACTAATGGGAATTAGAATACAGTAAATAGTTTGAAGTATCAGTTTTTGATTTTTGAACTCAGTTAATGTGCATTATATACTCCTATAAGAAATGGTAATAGCCGAATTTTATTTCAATAAACCAATAAAGATTAAATCACAAAAGTGTAAAAGACCCGGTGGAGGAGGTACTTTTTGTCGATTCAATGTTTATAGATATGATGTATATATTTACATTTATATTTATAAATATAACTTTACTGTAAATTATTTGTAAAACACTATGTCGGCCAAACATCGAATCCTTTACGTATGCGAGTAATTGGCCATCGATTAGACATTGTCCATAGCTACATAGAAAAATCTTTAGTAAGTCACGCTTTCAATGTTCATAAACAAAATCATATAGAAAATTGTTACACAACCAAAGGCATAAGTTAAATAAAATTCCTGAAAACTCAAACGAAAACCTTAATAGACTGAAATTGAAATAAGTGAAACTGCACATCAATTTTTATTTCAGAGAAGACATCCAAGGGGTCTTAATTTAAGATAAATTTAGTTTTCTTCTACTTATTCACACACGTCATGTCATTGGCCGTCAGCTGCTGATCTACTGTATTTATTTGCAATATTTGTTTTACTTGTTTCATTTATTACCTACTTTTTATATCATAATTTATGTAAATATTTATACAATTTATATTTATCTAAAGAAATGTACTCGGATACTCGAAAATTTATAAATGTTTTGAATCAATATACCGTGGTTTATTTGTTGGAATAAAATAACCTGTTTCGGTAAATATATATATGTGTGTGTGTGTGTGTGTGTGTGTGTGTGTGTGTGTTATATCCACAAATGGTGTGTGGTGCGTGAAGTGCGTCATTTGAAGTTGAAAAAATGTAACTATTGGGTATTTTTTAGCGTTTAATATAACTATATATGCATCTTATTTTCAATACAGTTATTGTGCTCATATGAATAATAACCCAATTTGAATACAAGTACAATTCAAACAATAGTATGATTCGATAATTATATCTTTTTGACTCCGTTTTAATGTTTCAAGTTGCAGTGTGTCCCTGAGTAAGGCAGGAGCACGCTACAGCTCCTGCTGTGTAGGCCTAAAGGTTTCGCGGGGTTGTTACGAAATTTTATTTCATAGCACATTTCATTGTGTGTTGCTATGTAATATGTCAATATGACATAAAATAAAATCACAGTTTTTTTTTGATCACTAATCATAAATTTATTTGTTACGTAGTTTTCTCGATGCAGTCATCGTTACCCATAAGACCAATATAGAAATTCCCAGGCAAATCTTTCGGAGTTTTACGCACCATCATCAAAGATGATATTTCTCATAACAAAATTAATTATTTATTTGAAACTTCAGACCTATATGTCAGATTGTTCTCGAGATATCTTACGTAAAGACAGGCGGATATGAAAATTGACTTGTTTGTTAAATATGTCACCAACTGGATAATCCAAAGAAGTAATAAGATATTAAACAATAGTTCAAAAGTTGAACTATGGTTAAACTAAGTAAAAAAATCTTTCACTTACTTTGATCGAGCAATGTAACGAAATCTTTAAACAAATTTACATTTAATAGCAATACTAAAACAACATATATAACTAATATGAAAAATTCTAAAATTTTCAAACCGAATAAACGTGGTTGCTTTTTCAGATACAATTTCATTCTTGAATAATTTCCTCATCCAACCTAGCACTAATTTATTACATATGAAGTACATTGGTAAATATTGCTTAAATTTTTAAAGGTTTTAGAGAGGCAAAATTATTCAATGAAATTCAAAATTTGAAAACTACATAAAAGAAGGCCTATTTATAAAATTTAGAAACTAGGTGATTAAAAACACAACAACACACAAATTTAACTGTTAGTTATTTTAAAGGTTCATAAAGTAACTTCAGGGTCACTTTAAGAGTTTAAATTTAATACGTTATATGTATACTTCTATAAACGTTGAATTTATTATTTATTTTTAATTTTATGCTTTTTAAAATTAAATCTATACTAAACGAACTTTTATAAAAAATATTTTAAAAAACAATCTACGAACCTGCAATAATAAACACCTCCATAGAATATGTCTCTACTGTGGCATGAATGAATGGGTTGGCATAGTAGAGAATCTTAAATTTCTTTTTTCTGAAAACATCAATGACAATGTATAACGTATTAAGTGAAATATTGTCTCAGGCATATTTTGACTCAATTCATATTTAAAGAAATAGCCGTAATAGCAATTAAAAGATCTTCCAAATATATTGGTAACGAAAAAAGAATTAGCTTTCTCTATGAAGTTACTATTGTTTAATCTCAGTATTTTTGTAATAATAAGTACAAATTGAAACCATTGAGAAGGACTCTAAGACTATAGTTTTTTTTTTTACTTGTAGATATGCAGAAAGATTCCTAAATATGTTTATCTTGTGTAAAGGAGGCCACTGCAATGATTGAAAATTGTGATAAAGAACTAACTGTATGAATTAATTATAACAAAATTCTTCATTCGGCATTACTTTATCACGAGAATTCGTTTCAACAGATAGAGATACAGTATATGCTATGAAGGTTGTGCTTGCGTCTGGGGTTCGTCGCAAGCATTGGGAACCCCTATGTTTGAGTATTTATATCTTTGACTACTAACTCCAATTTTAGTACACTACACACAGCATACAACAGTAACATGTGGAGTTAAATTGTTATATACCAAAAGTGCTATAACTACAGTTTACAATCTAAGTCCTTCTTACTTGTGATACGTGCGACTTCTTGTGAACACTTGTGCTATTGTTATGTGTTCCATAAATAGAAATACAAATTCTATACACATAAACAACGTTAGAGTACCTGACGCCACATCTCGCGTAACAGGCTTCTTTAAGAATGAACGTGAACTTTTATATCAATATAACTAATTTCATTATTTTCATTTCCTGCGGAAAGACATTCAATCATGCGTAAAAGACGTTAAGGTCTCCATGGCAGTGAAAAGATAATTTGTTAAGCCTATTTAGTAATAGCTTTCAATGACGCTCAACCTAATTCCATAGCTGGACATGAACAATAATTTAACTCGTTCTTGTCAAGAAGAATTTAGATTTTATGCGAAATTTAAAGTGTAAGAAGAAATCTTATCGAAATGCCTAGGCACATGATGTGTTAAAATTTTAGTCAATAAGTTGCGTCTTATTAAAGTTTACACATAATACAGTTGCCGGTAAATTTCTACTACGACGTAAGAGAGCACTGAAGCCAAATATATTCACCGACGTTAAACATTGGCTTCATTCTATTGATATACATAATATATATAATATATATATATATATATATATATATATATATATATATATATATACCGGGTGTCCCAAGAGAGTTATTTATTCTCCTAAATTATCGTTGCTATCAAAATATCTGAGTCAAAATATTCACTAATGCTTCGCGAAATCCAATTCGATGACATATGCTGTCTTGTAACATTATTATTAGATTGAAAATTAAATACCATAAAGTTTATTTTTGAGTTACGAATTTAGAATTACAATATGTTTGCTATCATGGTCGGCAATGATTCAATGTCCAGGCCAGTATCTCGATTGAGTAAGCTTCGAATGATTGGCACGAGTTTTATACTGGGTTAGGGAATTTATGCTGTCATTGATCACGCTAAATTCTGTTCTTTAGAAGTCTTAAGACATTCAACCCAACACTTCTTCATCTGTGGTATGGCGCATGTGACTCAGCTGAAGTTGGCCATATGTAATCAGGCCTTTAAGACTTGAAATTGAATATTCAGAATACACAAAACGTTGAAAACTAATAAACGTTACAAGGACAATGAAAATTCATTAAAGTGTTACTTTCAGCTCTGACATTACTGAATTCCCACGTTTTGGATTGATGTAAATCTGTGTCACTTGAGACAGGAGTATGTTCAGTGGCGCAAACTTTGCTATTCAAACAAATTACAATTGGTGACCACAAATTCTAGTGAAACTCCGTAATTAACAGCAGTCTGCCTGCGGTTGTCAAATCAGCAAATCCAAATCAACTCAAAGCTTGTTTGAATCACCTGTTAGTATCAAACGAATTTTACAATGAAATGAAATAAAACAAAACTTCTCAATGTAATTGGGTTGGAACGGTTGCTGAAACAATTGTTTGTTCCTCAATAATCCATAGGTTTGCAATACTATGAAGAGTAACTGTTAAATATAACTGTATACGGAGGATTTAATATACTATAGTATAATTATGTTAAATAAGTAGCAGTTACCCGTTGTATGAGGACTTCTGATTCAAATGAATTGTATTCCGAAGCCAATGTTTAGTTTTCTTCTTTGCCTCGATGGAAAAAATATACAAAAAAGTGCACTGAAGATATCTTAGACTGGACATAAACTACTAGGGCCTTAGGTAGATGATTTTAGACCGGAAACAGTTTCCCTTTCCTTTATATCTATATATTTTATTGGGACAGGCAAACTGAACAGTGGTATCGTTTATGTACCAGGTATTTATGCTCCTACACTTGCAAAACAAATATGAATAAGTAAAATTTGTATTACAGTTTTTAATAACGTACCCATGGTCATTCACATAATAAGAGCTACGTATAGCCTACTTCTCCTCATAGGGCTTTTTCGTATTCCATAAAGAATTATTTTACTAAGAAGTATACACTCTTCTATTTCAAATATTGCATGTTAAGCCGACAGTAACAGCTAGAATTTTATAAAAATATGTAACAATGAAAAAAGACAACGAACAGCTTAACAGTACATTTGTAATACGGTAAATCTATGACACTGTTAATGATGTTATTAGGTTTTTCAAATATTCGTTTAGCAAATAATTAAAACAAAAATTTCCTCTCAGGATTATCAATATTTATGTTGGGTTCTGTTATCATCGGTTTAATAACATTGCATAATTTATTAAATTGATGGCTCAATTCAGTTCACTGTTCAAAATGAGTTAGGGCCTGTATTGGATGTTGTACAGATTTAAAAAGATGTTGTACCCATGAAAAGATTTATTATGAGTTAAGTTGGATATTTTTCTTGCGGCAACCAGATAAGACGTAAAAGGATAATTAAAACTAAATTAAATCATTTGATTCATTTAATAAATTTCGTTACAATGTTAGCTTGTAACACTTCAAGATGAAGCTATATTTTTACACTTATGGTTTGTTATTATTTTTGGGACGTAGAATATATAAACCACACTTATGCACTAATTGCACGCCTTTATGTAATCGTTAATTTCTTTGATCCTTGCCTCTGGAGTTTGACGTACTCTGAAAGTTTCGGCCTGCGGTATACGCCTTTTGGATGCTTTCAGTCTCAAGTTAGTCCCGGTTTTTAGAATGTAAAGGTCTTTTGAGACTTGGCCTTTAACGAGATCCGGACACTAGCAGATCCTAGATTCCATATCCTTTAGGATGTACAGATTCTGGAAAATCCCAGGCTATATTGGAAATACCCTAGGCCTTTGGAAGTCAAGACACCCGAGATCTTAACCGAGAGCAATATCATAAGTTTCTTGCTTATGGTAGAACCTGAACTTTAGGAGTAACTTTGCTATTCACTTGCAGCTCGTCTATAAATCACCAATAAAATTAGAAATATAACTAAGATGCAGCAACCAAAATCATTCCAAACTCGTATTTGAAGCAAACACAGCAGCTTTTATACTTTTGTTTTGTTAATGTTTCAAGAAACGTTCAGGTAAAGGAATATACAATAATATGTTTGCTAGCTTCATATTTCTTCTAATATGTTCTAATAAAACGATAAAAATTAAGTGAAATACATCTAGAACCAATCTTTAAGAACAAATTATCTTAAAATTTTCTACTGATCAATCACATTAGAAAGTATAATTTATTATTTTAACAAAATATGGAATTCATAATAACAGTTTATAGACAGGCAGAACAGACATTTGCCCCATATATTAAGTGATAGGGTACCTTAAACTTTATAACAACGTTTTTATTTTCAGGAATAAATAATAGACGTCTTCTAAGACATAGACGTCTAGTTCCTTATGCAATTCATTGATCGTTTTAAGCCAATTAAAAAATTCTTTGCTTTAGCACAAATGTGGACTATGCAACATTTGAGCCCCTGTGTACATACTTTTAATTTATAGTAAACACAAAAAGCACATATTGCGTTAAACATTGAAATTATAACGGTAAATTGTTTTCCTTAGACCATTTACTTAGACCATACTCCTTTACCTTTCCAATATAAAAATGTATGTATTTCTCATTCAATGGAAATTAATATTAGTATTAGAATAATTATAATGTTCACAGGGAAATGTCGTATTACTTAGCTTATAGCAAAGTAATTGTAAAGAAGAATATGTGGAATATTTCTGCTTTGACCTCTGCAGCTCTTCAAGCGTTCAAAATGGGTCACTTCACATACTTGCATTTTCATTTATTTTCTTTTGTAATATTATAGGGATAGAAATTTGCAGACAGAAGATATCACTTCATACAAATATTTCATTTTACATATATTTCTTAATACAAATAGTTTTTCCAAATCATGAATAAATATTTTAGATACACACAACTGAAACTATCTAATATAAATGGATTAGTATTTACGACTTAGATTTTTTGTTAATGTCTTCAATTAAAATAATAATAAATGATCATTATTAACTCTATGTAAATTAAAGTATAACTAGAAATCACACAATGAGGAATCAGAGCGTCTACTGTAACATTCGCTTGTTGAAAGTTTTGTTTTAGCTGTTGAAAAATTATAACTGTATATGTATAATTATCTGTGATATATTTTTAATATTTTAAAACGCTCCGTATTTTAAATTATAATAAAGAATAATATAGATTGTCAGAATATGATAAAATTTTAAACAGTTATGAAAACTCAATTACAAAAAAATTATAAAATGCGTTTTAAATTAAAGTTTTGTGCATGTAAACTGAAATAACTTGGAATTAAAAAGTAGACCAACCATAGATACTCGAATATAGCTGGCGAGAAGTTACGCGCAGAACTCATGTATGCTCCGCATTATTCAAGTGCCAGAAGCGAACTGTATATAACTACTGAATAAAACATTAGGCTTATATTCGAGCCACAAGTTACCGAGCAAGTAAAGTTTGGTCTCGCAGAGCGCTAGTGTGATTGCTCTCTATCTGTCTGTTGCACCAACTTACGCATTCATTTCAATATCATTTCACTTGGCGCTAGTTGGAGAATTCCAGCATACAACAATCTGATCCTCGTACTAAACATAGGCGTGATGGATCTGTTTTCAATTCCTTACAGTACTGAATGACTTAAATGTATTTATCTTAATCGATGATGACTGTAAATTTTAATAATGCAGATATAACTATATTTAATTGGAAATTTCGCTGTAAAGAAATAATTCATTGTAAAATTTCCATTAGAAAAATTTATTACGAAATTGGTTTCAAAAACATTTGTAAATCAATAGTGAAACCGTGTATGCTTTTTTGTGGTATTTGTTAACTAAAGATGGCACTCCACAGCGAGTACGTGAACAACCGGTCTCATAGAGGTTTATGTGTCTGCTTTTCGCTCTGCATTTTTAATCTCTCTTTAATTTATTAAAACTCATACACTAGATAAATAGGGCTAAACTCCGCCTCATAATACAGGCATTTTTTATTTCTTTTAATTTCATTTTCATTTATTATCCATAGTGTAGTAGTTCCAGAGATAGAAATTTTCACAGTTCGGATGCCAAAAAGATAAATTTCAAGAACTCTTAGAGATCAGATTTCGAGAAGATAAGGTCCTTAAAAAGTGCAAGTAAGAGGAGCAGACAGTCTTAAAGTCTGGGCACATAAAGGTTATCTATAAGGAGTTAGTAAAATCTAAGTTGATTAATCTCTATGTAATCCTAATGTTTATGAACCTTTAGGCCATGAAATTGTAGAGTAGAGGTAGTCTATGCAAAAAAATAGATTTTTAATAGCCAGGATATAGAATCTTCAACGGTTGCCAGTGAGCTAAAATTTACGTTTATTTTAACCGTTTTAAGGAACACAGGGAACGAACAAGTAGGATAAAATTCAGGCTATAAACTAAAATAAATGTAATAATTATGTTGTTTTATGTGTGTTTGTATTTTCCTGTGGTAAACTAGTGTAGAAATATGGTTCCTACGATAATTTCTGTCCCTCCGATTTTGCAATACCAATAAACAACAGTTACAAACGAGTTTCTCAGAGAAAATGACATATTACCATAGTTGTATGCGGAACAGCGAACAACTCACTTATCGGATGTGGAGAGACATCGTGTGCCCTGTAGCTTCCAATTTTCATTTTGAGTGTGTTTTTATCTGATTTCGTATACGTAATATTGTTTAGTAAATATTTCCAAAATTACTTACAAACTCGCATTTGAAACATGGAAACTCACTTGCAGGTTTAGATTTCAATAAAACTACAAGTGAGTTTATCAGTAAACTAATGTAAAACCTTTTGTATAATTGGAAGCCGCACCTAGTTATACTTATAATATTGCAACGTGGATACGTTATAATCAGATTCACTGTACTAAAAATACCCATAAATAGTTTTATGTACATTTGAACAGTGGATACTAAACAAGCATATGAAACGGTCAGCGTTTAAAACAGTCAGTCAGTGCATGTTTAGCATTATGTTAAACTTTTATTTGACTATAAAACGTTAACTTTATGTACTCCAAAGCTTTAGAGTGGTACATGTGCATAATAGGGATCATTTTACAAGATAAAGATGTTGATAATTACATGTTGAATTTATATTTATATGAATCATTATGAGAAATAATCCTCACAATACGTTGAGCATCCGTGTACTTGAATTTTTTACATTTCAAACACGTAAAACAATTTTTATTTGTTTCCATAGTTTTTTACGTAAATTTTACTTAATTTTTTATTATATTTGTACGATATAGGTAATTGATAAAGAGGTATTATAATAATTTATGAGAAAGCGACAACCTAATTTACTAGGAACCTGTGATCTTCCTTGCAATTTTGAACATTTATTTCAAAAATAGTTTCGCTACCTCATCTGGAGGAACTGATAGCTTTAGGACCTTACACAAATGTATTTGTATGTGTGACCGTTTCTAGACAAAATCCCGTAATTTTATTACTCCTAGGTCTGTCAAATATTCAGTACCCCTTTCAACAGCTTACGATAACCATAAATAATTTTATATTGGTAAGGTAATAGATATAGAAGATCGAATGCAATATGGTTCGTAACATTTTTAATCATTTGTGGTACAATATTTAGTATTTTTGAAGTGAGAATTTATAATTTCAGTTTTATTTTGTACTTTTAATAACTCTTAATCAAAGGTCCTATTACTTTTAGTAATGCGTTTTAATTTTTAGAAGTATAGTTGAGGGATCGGTTTATTTATATTATTTATACTTTTGAGCTATTGAATTTTTCGTCTTTGTCAAATATTTACACGTGATTTTATGTTCTATACCTAATAGCATAAAAGACCCAAGTTGTGCTTGTTGATCATGAATAACTCCCAGTTAGAACAATCGACTTTATCCAGTTTATCGACTTGTAGTTAAAATTTACGTGAGCTAAAAAATACCGCTGAAAATCAACAACGTAACTCACAAACCCTACTGCAGACGTTTGGTTGCAAATTTTTAGTGAGGTTACGATTGGGACTTCTAATTATACAAAACCTGATATGAACAACTGCGCATCTTAATCATAAAAACTATCAGATTCTACATAATCTCAATCTTACTTCGTTCATGATCTTTGTATTAGGTACTTTTAATTTTCTGTATTAACATTATGTGTATATACATTTTGTAGACTGAGGTGATCAATAGGCAATTATATTCGCCTTACTGCTTTTATGTATGAATACTCAAATACCATAAATCGATTGCCACAATATTCTTCAGAACTACTTGCTCCATTCAAGATAATCTCTAGGGAATGTTTTGCCTAAGACTTGAAGGATCCACCCAATAGGATTTGAGTAGTATATTTTAGAAAGAATAATATTTTACTTTCACAAACAATAATGTATTGTTATATTTCTCTTTATATTGACTAGAACAAATATTTGATTCAAGTAAGGAAACAAGATTAGCAACATTTTACTATATATATCTACAAAATATACTGGTGAAAAACGTTGAAAAAAAGTGTGTTATTTAGTAAATTTACTCATGTGTAAAATAAATTTGATTAAAGCTTTGATCAAATAAAACTAGTTTTTAAAGAAATCATTATTATCTTAATGCAACCATTATTTTATAGGTAGGATGACAATTTGGTTTTGAATACGTAATTATTGCTACTGTTTCCAAAGGTTAAACGCCTATTCCATCAACATGCGACCAGTCACAAAGCCAGGTCTAGCTCGTCTCCAATCCAGTACAATAGTACGATTGTTAGCTCAAAAAGGCTATTGTATGCGGGCGACTGTAACGAGTAGTGGAGCTTTGGCGGCGATGATCGGTGCATTAATGAGGACCGCGCGTGCTCGCCCTTGTGTGTTTAGGCTTCTCTCGTATGTAAACTGCCGGTTACATATGTATGTATGATAATACATTCAGTTCACATTAAGCTGCTCCTCGTTCTTTTATTGAGATAATAGTTTGCTCTAATTAGAAAACCTACACAGTATTTGTGTGGCATTTGAGTAAAACAAATTGATGCTAGGAAAATTCAAGCTCTGCAATAATAAAATTAAACTGTACTATATTTATAATTTTGAAAATTACATTTTCTGGAAACCCATATTGCGTACCGATCTAGCCGTTCTAAAATAAACGTAATACGAAATCGTATGAGTTGCATTCTATCATTGCCTTTATTCTAGGAATTCAACATTGTTTCCTAATATAGCCTAGTAATAGAACAATCCATATAATAATATAATATTAATATAATTATGTATAATAACAAAATTACCGTTCTCCCCTCAAACCGACTGAGGAAAATAAAATAATCTCTTCGAATAATACATTTGTTTAGTTATTTTGTGATCCATTCATTTTGCGTCCACTAAAAATCCTGCGCCCAGGCAATCCTACTCTGGGTGATGCTTACGTCACTTCAAAGAGGTGCCTATTTTAGCTGACAGAAGGCCCTAACACTATCAAGGTATTGATCTGGTATCACATTTCTTCTGTTTTATTTGTTTCCTGCAACTCCTTTACAAACGAGAGACACTATTGTTAGCTTGTTTTCCTGCCTATCTTGATCAAATGTGATTGAAAGTTGGTATGAGGAACTAGAGACCAGAAACTGGAACTAAGTCACTTAAACACTTACTTTCCTATGTTACCACTCCACCTATTGCCCAGGTCACCGATAAATCTGGTTGACCAACGTCCTCTGTTTTCTAGCAGTCAACATCTTCTCCAGTCGCTTGTCGGACCTCAGTGTTTGTTGTCTCTCATAGATACCAGCTTCTTTGTGAAAGTGAACATTTCGATTAGAGTAGGTCCCGCCATCACCACGAGTTTAGCCGCTTCTAAAAAGCACCCGCGGTATGTATCGCCAATGAATGTTACACTGTAAGAAACGCACACTTTATATCACTATCCAACGTCCAATTACGTAGTTCAGCTCGTAGCCGCAGAGCAGCGCTGTGAGTACCAAATATCTCCGAGGCAGTAAGAGTGAGCATACGTAGTCGGAGGGAGTGAGATTGAAACATAATTTAGGGGCGGGGATTACGAGGAAGGAGTGGCCACTGGCAAAGGCACAGCCCATCGGGCCAGCTTATCGTAGCGGTACGGTACGGCTCTACGAGAAGTATCCCTGCAATCCCGAATTAGGGCACTTTGGCCTGAACTATTTTGTTGTAAATTGAATCGATTAAAAATATTAGTTTCCTTCAATAAAACTACTATTACTATTATTAATTGCAGTATATTAACATTTCAATCTATTACTTGCAGTATATTAACATTTCAATCAATGATAAATCCGAACGGCCAGACATGAAGCTATTTGTCTCGCAACATAGTGACAATAATATTCTTATCTGTTTCTGTTTTAGTATTAAAAGAGAAGAAAAACACATTACTGTTCTTAGATGTATTCAAGTAATTAACACACGTTTCCTCCACCAGTGCTCATTATAAAGCTGTTTAAATTATTAACAGTATACGTTAACTGAATCAATAAATCAAATAATAACTAATAATTTATTAATATCTCGCTGAGCTTTAATCTCTAAACCACGTGGCAACAAGGAAATCTGTGTCATATTGTAACATTCCAGAAATCTCGAAATCAAATGAGGACCAAGGAGTGAATTAAAAGACTAGTAGGGAAATTATTGCTTCCCGAGCATGCAATCATCGGCGACCCAACTCACACGTGGCTGCGAGCGAAACTACTAGAGTTCAGCGTGCGAAGTTTAAAAAAGGAAACAGAATGTTTAACATTGAGCCTGCGCTTCTTACAGCGTAGTATTCATTGTCAGTGCTCAGTGTCTTTGTAACGCCGTCTTCTCGTGTCTAAAGCGGTCTTGACGGAGAGCGTCCACCCTTACTCTCACGAGAGCAGAGAGTACGTGACCGATTTGACCAACGATTGCACCGCTTACTCGTCACAGGTCCGCCGATATTGTCCATGAGTACGCTAAGAGATGTGGCAACAACCTTGTCTGCTACGCCGATATTCTTTACAGCAATTGCGGACCTGGACGACGATCTCGAAGCTAATTGCTTGTCTACACAAGCATAATACACAAATATGCTACTACTCGCAACCTGACTCCATCTAGAAGACACTGTAAATAATACAAAATAAGTATATTTAAATATAATGAACATTAGGCTTCAATGCCCAAGCTTTCAGTATAATTTCAAGGGACGTAAACCCATACAGAATATAAATTAAAATGTAAGTTTTATCTTTTAATAATATTTATAGATACAATACAATGTAACATGGCAATTTAGTATATCGTAGATAAACAAGTACCATACATATTAATTGACGAGTGATCTAGAGCAGGTGACGCTCCGTGCGGTAGCCAAACAAGGTCTTGGCACCCTTAAGCGTGTACAAACACCGCGATAGTGCATGGCCTACCGCCTGATAACAGTGTGTCGGTCACTGCCCCAGCAATAGCGGCGTCCGCGGCTTCGGGCTCTGTACTCATCTTACAGCTGGCTAAATGTGGCCAGGTTCTATACAGTGTATATGATCTCATTTACACGTCTAGACATCGAACTAGGTTTACGTTTATAACTACCGTTAGCAGTATGCTGGAAAATGTTTATGTGCCAAAACACATAGCTGCACACTGTGCATTGTATCTCCACACTTACGAGATCCAACTCTCGTATATGTTTACTAGCTAGAGAACCTCATACCCTGTAGCACTGGTACTTCTAAGAACGCACTTATGCTCAAAAATTGTCCATATAAATTTAAAAAATGTGTTTACATTGTAACAACGAAGAATAAATGTATATTTGGTTTATATTAGTAGCTTGCGCCTATAATGATACCTCAAAAATTCATAGACTCTTTTTAGCCAGGATTTACAAATTCTCTATACAACGTTCTATTATAAAAAAATCAACCATTGTCCCTTACGCATTGTCTTATTTATCTCCTTTCAGTATAATTAAATAATGATATCCATGATGTCACGCAATTAATATAAAAAATAAAAAATAAATTAAATACAACTGTTATCTCATTGTTGAGGTAGCAGTACGGCATACAACATGTTCGTACAGAACATTATACACAAGAGAACATTTTACAACCTCCTGGAAGATAAAAGAAAATTTTTCCAACCTACTGATTGATACGCCTCAAAGATGCTCAAATTTCACGGATAGACATGCAAGATTACAACACATTCTTGTTTATGTAAAAATGAACTTTCAAGATATCTTGTCACATGATAGATTATAACTTAACATCGTTGTTCTTACTGTTCATATTTAAGCATTTCAATAATACAGGTTTATGCACTAAATTACAAAACTGTAATTTTGAATGTGTAAGGTTAATAACGCTACTCGAGTACAACTGTAGTATGTAATTTGGTTAACTCTCAAATTACTTTATTCAGTTTTAAATAAGTTTTATACTATACGATTTACTAGTTGCCATCATGGTTACTCAAAATATCAGTGTAAAACATGTTATATCCTCAGACAAACCAAATTAACCAATTTAACACAGTTAAAAAAAGATGTAATCAATACTTCTTAACATATATACGGTTCAAAATTAAACGTGTAACAAATTTCAAAGCTATAATAATTCAAACACTCTAAGTTCATGAAAATTATAACATATTAGTAAAATGTGTTATAATTTGAATTAAAATTTGTACACAAACTTTATTTTGCTGTGACAAATAATAGCTTAAAAAGAAAGGTGTTTTACCGTTCATTATCATCCACTTAAAATACCTTATATGAATAAAATAAAATATAGTGTTATGGGGCATGTTATAATTAAATAAATATTAAAATAAAAAACAATATATATATATACATTATTAAAAATAAATAAAACCACCTTTTAGTTTTAGATACATAATGAGAAATAAATGGTTGTAGTAGTTTATAACACAACTGTGCGCCTTCAAAAACAGTAATGCTAGTCAATACGCCCAGCCGTTTAAGGAGTTGCGTCCATGTGTTGTGAGGCGTCGACAATAAATAATCATTGAGGGTAGTACTAAATTTCGCACATAACTAAGTTAAAAATTTCAGCAGAATAGTTTCAAATTATTTTCTATATAAATAATTGTACATAACCGTTCTGATTCCAAGAGACTTAATACTGTAGTAATTTTTATTGCGATTAATTATATAATATTTTCTTACATTTTATAACAGTTAAAGCTCTTGTTTGCTTTAATGATAACTTAAGAATAATAAAACTGAATTAAACTTTTAATTAATCTCTAATGCATTTTCAATATTTTTCAATTATATTAAAAAAGATAAAAACGGATTTTTTGAATTTTAATAAATTACAAGATATTTTATATAATACTCTGAAACTAATTTACAATTTCAGTGTGACTCAGTTACAAAAACTATTCTGCACATTAGTTTTGTCCTCATGAAAGAAACATAATATAAGCCTATTTGCCACAACGCATTAGTTTGTATGATTGTTTTCGTTGGTTTGTAATTGGCGTGCGTTGTCCCAGTAAATAAATGAATAAACTTTACTGAAGTCTATTGTGTAGATAAAAATACATATCAGTTATTTTGCCTGTTTGTGTATCCTTTTGTCTATCCGATATTTCGAAAAAACTTGCCATTACACTAGAAAGTTCCATGAAGCTTCATTTATATATATGAGGAACACTGAGTTGGATTTTGGTGCACGTCACTCCTTGGTATTTGGCTAAGCAATAGCGAATATTTTCACATTTTGGCCTTTACTTTTTTATAATACTTTATTTCTATAAGAAAGAGTTTTAAGATTCGAAATTTTCTTATCAACATCTTTCTTGGACGATTTTTCTTCGGTGAATCTGTTCACAGAACATGTTGAGTTTAAAATAATCTATCGATTTTAAATGTTTGCATGCAGCATCAGTGAAACCTGTTACGACACGTTGTGTGTCAAACTTATACCTCGTT
Organism: Homalodisca vitripennis; assembly: GCF_021130785.1. Classification (NCBI taxonomy): domain Eukaryota; kingdom Metazoa; phylum Arthropoda; class Insecta; order Hemiptera; family Cicadellidae; genus Homalodisca; species Homalodisca vitripennis. The sequence continues at coordinate 6,461,228 of NC_060211.1, read as the reverse complement.
TAATTCTTGTCGTTTTAGCTTATACGTAGTCTACTCCACGCTAAGAAGAAATTTTAGAAGAATCAAATATGAGTAATTGAAATCAAAATCTGTAGTTGCAGTACTTTTTATATCTTCTAAGGTTGAACGCATTTAACACATTATCATATTTGAAAACTTCGATATATGTTTTAAATCTAATAATTTTAACTTTATATTTATGTTGTAAGTATTTATGTAGCTAATTTAATATGTTAAATTTGTGAGTACCATAATGCAACATTTCATAACCCACCATAAATTTGTTTTTATATGTCCTATGTGGGTTATTGTTGAGATACGTCCTGGTATCCAACGCATTTCTCTCTCAAATGCTGAAAAAGTCTCGTTTACTAAAACTGTTAGGATTTAAAAATAAATACACACACGCAGACACACACATATCTAAACTATATATATATATATATATATATATATATATATATATATATATATATATATATATATACATAAGTACCTGCATATAATTTTAAAGATGGTTCTTATGTCAGTGTTTTGTACTATCAGAAGGTTATATTCAAAAAGCCTCTTCTCTCACAAATTTTATAGGGAATCGATCTTTTTCTTATACTTGAAATTTTTGCCACATAATCTTGTGTTTATAGAACATAGATCACATATTATGATGATTCGCCAGGTTACTACGAACAATATTAAGATCAAAGATTACATTACGTATAAGATGCTAGAGATATGTACTTTTGATTAACACAAGAACATCACACACCAAAATGCTACTTCCCAAAAAAACTCTACTTTGGTGATTATGATTACAAGCAAACATTACATAAAGTATTAAATCGCACCAGTTATTGCTCTCATTTTATGACTAGTGGCAGGTTTTTGAATAGGCTAGTTACAATCGCAAATACAACCGGGTTTTCTCTAAAGTGTCCGTCTGCAGAGGAAGGAACTCAATCTTACCCATGTTTCGTACTCATGAAAATATCACGAGTGTATCAGTCAAGCAGTATTTTAAACTTGAGCACGAAGACCTCTTGTATATGTAAAGATTGAGCAGTCAGTATATTATTTGATCTTTAAAACAATTAGGTAGTGAAATGTTATTTAGCATTGTTGAAAATAGTTCTTTTGAATTTTTATTGAGATTTTCAAATTTTTACCGAACAGATCTGACAAAAAAATTATAATTTCATATTTTTTGGCATTCTCCTGTTTTGGCTTCAACCAAGATTATCGCAGCTTACGTTCGATTTCCATCCTTAGGGGGGAACATCCATAGAATTTAAGAGCCTCTAACCAAGCTTCACATTTAAGGCATGACAAATATTAATGTTCTAAAACAACTCTACGGTGTCAAAATCTTAACGTTAGGATTCATCTTACATTAAGATAAATATACTTGAAATAAAACTCGCATAAATTAACTACAAGAAAAAAGACAATATGGATATGTATGTAAGAGGAAGTTCTACAAGACATTGATAATTTAACAATTTTGTTGTCAAAACCTTTTATATATATATATATATATATATATATATATATATATATATATATATATATATATATAAGAGCTTATATTACTTTCCATTTTCTGACATATTTATACCTATATAAAAACACACTTATCATCGGTTGCAAATAATTTATATATCAGTTTACTACTTTTATAAATCCACTAAAAAACGTTTAACGTTGAATATTCTAAACGTAATCTGTTTAACTGCTATGTTTGAAATTAGTTTTCATAGTTTATATACAATTTATATTAATTATTAGATTAGAGTGACTAATAAATATATAGTCCATCTGAGTATAATTTGTGGTAGTGGGCACTAATATAAACTCGGAAGTTGGTTAATCATGAAGCAAGCACATGGCCTACAGTTTGATGATGTCCATTAAAACTTTGATTGAACAGCTCTGCTTGAACTCATTTTGAAGGCATTTCCTATTTAGAGCGACTACACTGTTTAATAGCTGTTTTAGTCAGTTCCCATTATAAGTTAACAGCTTAACTCGTGTTAGTTCCAACAATCCATGTCTTTTTAACAGATTTAATATTTAGTGTTTATGTTCTGAAGGATCAGGTTTGGAGAATAACTATTATTCATCATGTCGCTGGAGATACAAAATGTTGATAAATATAAAATTTCATTATAATTTTCATTTTCATTATAAATGTCATTAAAAATTCACTTAATGTATAATTTAGTAGTAAATTGAATACTATTAAAGAGTGTTGGATGTCAGTTATGCAATCTGAAATACTGTTAGGAAATACTTTTAAAGTTACAAAAACTAAACGTGGATTTTATTTTTAAATTTTAAAACTGTATAAAAATAGACAAATGGTTATTTAAAACTCCCTTTATTTTATGTATAACAAAAATTACTGGCAAAACTGATAAAAACATTTACTTATGCAAAAACTCATGTAAACTTTCGTAAAACATTATATGGATTTTTTTGTTATAGTCCAGTTGATTAAAGGTAGATCATGTATAGAGAAAAATACTAGTATCTAAATAAATACGGTGGACACCTCGTAGTTGGATTGGATGTTAACCAAAATGATTAAAAACATTCTATTAATTTAAATATTCCCTAATACTGTTCCTAGTCTGTTTTGGAGCATAAGGCATTGATTCACATACCCAAAACGGTTCTATCGCAACATTCATATTCATAGATAAAGAATTTCCATGATTATTATTAATATTTTATGGTCTAGAATAAATTTCTACCCAAATTGGGTTTTTATAGGTCTTAGATCCCAAAGAGTCAATTTAAAAGGTAACTGCTTTTCCGCACAGCTAACTTGCAAATCTTATGAATGAATTAGCTGAAACAAACTCGATATGGGCATTAATGGCCAGACCAAGAGCGATCAATTGCAACCAAGAGCATTACAGATACCACGGCATGAACAAACCATCTTTGCACGTATACCATGGATGTCTTACGAATCTGTAGAGTAGAGTAATAGTTTGATGCAAACAATTGTCAAACCTTATACAGGCTAAAGGTGTGGAGCAGTATTGCACTCCCTAACTTAGATCTTTTTTCCCATAACTTCCCTTACTAAGGTGTCTTAAAGCAAGGGAGAATATACAATTAATATATTTAGTATTAACAACAGTAGTATTGTGTATATAATATTTTTCTTTGCAGAAACAAAATTTCATCTTCTGTGGTATACGTTTGCTCTGCCATCCCTCCAACAGAAACAACGACATAATAATGGCACGTATTTTCGAGTTTTATCACTTTTGGTACCCATGCATTTCATATTTACATTTTAAGGTTTCATCATATATGAATCATAATGTCAACGTCTTATAAAATATGTGCTCCGTCGGCTTATAAATGAAGAGCATCCATATACTCTGTAGTTTTTGATGGAATGTAAGTAAAATAGGTCCTGTATGCAAAAAAGTAATATAGCTTAGTTAATAATTACATCTTGAAGGAAACTACTTGTTAAAATTATTCATAAGACTAATAAAATAACTAGTAAAATCTAGTTTTTAACCTTATGAAATTAATGAAATGATATTTTATTAAATTCATTGGTATTATATTAAATAGTTTTCTACAATATTGCATGAAATGTTGTAGGGATACTGCGAGTGGACTCCTTGTCCGCCTTGTTATCTCTCTTGTATTCGGAACCAGGTTAAATCAATTGAACCCTCTAATTATTACTCAATGACCAGGTGATTGGCTTTCAATAGGCTATTGATTTTCATCAAATTTTATAATCCTAGTATTATGGATTTTCTATAGATTAGTAAGTAAAATGGCTGATTAACTTTAAAAAGTGCAAGATATAAAGTAAAGTTTTAACTGAATCTGTGCCTCAATAAAACAACGAGCTTGCATCCAAACACGACCAATGCACGTAAAGTACAAAATACCCGTAATATACCCCGTCTAGAACGTTTATAAACCTTTTACTAACGAATTAAATCTCAGTTTTAGGCTAATTCACTCAGTGCCCGACGTTCGCTAACATCTGCTGACTAGGGACAGGTCTGCTCGTCTAGGGTGAAAGATTTTCATTGTGATAAAAACGTTTCTACGTAGTGTTAATCGGGGGGAAACTAGATAATAGTCAGCTACTAATAGTGTTGTTCCATTCGTTCTGGGAGCGAGAATAATTATTTTATTATATTGCATTGTCTACATCAGGACACTGTTAATGAAGTAAATTTAATTATAAAAATGAAACATTTGGTTTTCTTATTCATTATAAATCTACAATATATAAAGTTATTCGAATCTTACATATTTTAAGGATCTGAACCAATCTCAATTTGGTACATAGGCAGTGTTGTGTATGTTACAGATATTGTAATTTTTATTACTTTAAGCTAATTTTTTTTGACAATAATTGACTTACTCTCTTAAATAAATTTTGGGTCTAAATAACCCTGAATTTTCATTAATCAAATATATTTCATTAGCTGTGTAGGTTATTCAAACACAAAGCTATTATATTATTAAGCAACAACAATTCTGGTACTAAAAAATGTATCTTACGACTAAAAAAAAGTAAAACACCATAAGCAATTTTCAAATAAAAAAGCTTTCGAATGGTATGTTTTCTGTGATTGCTTATTAAACCATCAAACAATAAAATTGCAAAATAAGTAGTTTATTAGACGCTATATACAATAGTATATAGGATTCATTTCTATAGGCAAAAGGGATTTTGTAATACCTTCTTTAATTACTATAAATCCCCTGCCAAAAGTAAGTTCTGTTTAAAAAATCCTCTAATTTTATCAAACGAAAGAGGTATAAGTTTTATAATATTTTAATCTATTACCCTTATCTATATCCTGTTATTTTTAATAAATTAATGATAACTGTACGTGATGTATCTTGATCAGAACTTAAAAAATAACGTGTCCTTTCAGAGGTTGTCTCGAAAAATAGCAGTTTCTCCAAATCCTACAATTATCAGCGTTCTGCATATTGGGAAAAGTAAACAAGTAATACTCTTCTTAATTTCTGTTGATTGTTATATATTAGTTTTATGTTATATTAATATAAAAAAATTATAATATTTTGTATAAATACTCTTATATAATACTGCAATATAGGGTACGCCACATCACATCGCTTATCAGGCTTCGCTGAGATTTTACGTATTATTTCACATGTATACCTCATTTCATTCTTGACAGATATGTGAGCGGAGAGATATAGAGACTTCTTACGGAGATATATATATATATATTATATATATATATATATATATATATATATATATATATATATACGTAAATATCCACGTCAGCCGACACAGAAATTGCACTAAACTAAATTCCATGGTTGAAAATTCCAACACCATAGAACCCAATCTTGTCAATGTAAATATGAAGTTTCATACGACATTTTAATCCTAAATATTATCTAAAGATGAAATATTTTTCAGTTTTTCCAGATATCTTGACACATGATAGAAGATTCACATTATGGATCAGTGAGTTAGGTTTTGTATCAATGCTTAAATCAAAGTTCTGGCAATCTAGTATTACACTGTAAGAGTGCGCTGAATCCAGCCGACCTTTAACACTGTCTCCAGTCATTTTCTTATACCAGCTTATTCAACTTACACACGTCAAAAACCCATATAATTTTACACAATTCGTTACCAATCTATTTATTTAGTTATTTTCTCCTTTTCATCATAGTTAACAAATCCTATAAATACACATGTATCAACATTGTGCTTATATAAATATAGATTCTTAAAAACAATTTAGTCTATAGATTAGTTCGTTTCGAGATATAATTCGGACAGAAAAACAAGTAGCAGACAAACATACATTGTTACATTTTTCTAGCCACCCAAGTGGTAGGCTTCACCAAAATTTTCGTGGAAATTCTATTGAACCGGAAATTAGTTACTTATTTTGCAATGCCAATGACCGCGTTAATAAACAAGCCAGCCCAGATTGCACTGCAAAGCGGGCAAAGGGCTTCCCTTTATCTCCTCATTAAATCTGAATTAGCTCTGATTTCAAATTAGATTATAAAATTTACCTCTATTTATCTGTTTATAAAAATAATTTATACACTTGCCTACCGATACAAAGGTGTTGATAACGCGAGAACAGTAAAATATAATTAATTATAGTAATCTTTGTTAAAATTTATAGTGAAAATATTTTATTTGCTAAAACTACGCGTCGCTAGTGATTGAGACTATATAAAAAAAATATGTGGGGATAAATACGGAAAGCCTCATAACTGCAAATAAGTAATTGATTTCGAAAATAATAAACAGAATTTGGTCCGAGGGATTGAAATACTATATTTAAAATTATTATAAATTTATATTAAAGAAATTAAAAAGATTGTATAGAACGATTGAGTGATTTTACTAGGGCTCTTTCAAGAAATGTCGTTGTATGGGTAACTATGTTAACATATGTTACTAATACAAAATCTGAATACCAATAATTCATAAAATGTTTGAATTTGTCACGATGAGAATAATAATTAATTTATTCTTATTCAATATAACATACTTTTGACATTAGGCATAGCTAAGAATTGTAGATAATTACTTACACAGTAGTGTAATTAGCTACGTACTCCAACATAAATATATAGTAAAATAAACTAATAATTGAGCCAGTTAAAAACTAAATCAAAACCCTTATCAGCACCGCTCTCCATGGTGCTTGTGTACACACTGTATATTATGTACAAACAATATTAAAAATACTACAACACCAATATAATAATTATAACAAAATTAAATAAAATCTATTTTCAATATCAACCGTATCAATATACAAGTCTTCAAGGTGTCATAGAAAATTTGACAACATATGATATGCAACAACTATTTATTAATATCAGTCATAAAACAACAAATTCCCTATCTCAAATTGCAGAAAAGTTAACAAATTTGAGATTAGGTACATCAAATCATATTACCACTATATAATTCTTAACATACTACTTAATATAAATAACTTAAATCAAGTGTTTCAAACATCCAAGATTTTATTTTTTTTTACTAAATAATTTAAAAGGAAATAAAACTTAACTTCATCTGTCAGATTATTAAAACAATTTAAAACATATGAAAAGGAGCGTCTAAATATTGCTTTTTAACTTTAGGCAATCTAAAAAATGCAAGCCGTGTGTTTCTTGTGTTGTACAAAACATTGTTAGTCCCATCATTCCCACTCCTCAAATAAAAAATCCTTAAACCTTTAAAAATATAAAGGTGCTGAACAGGCAAAACATTTAGTTGGCAATATAGTGGAAATAAAGTTTCCCTAACACATTATTCGTAAGAAACAATTTTTAATGTCCTGATGATTTATATTAAATACTTTAACGTGCCCCCTCCCCAAGCGAACAGTACCATATTATTATTTTGAATGAATCAGTGGTAAATATAGAGTTCGTAACAATGATATCTCACAAAACTTTTTCAAGAAGTAAAATGTTTTTATTGAACTTATAATTTTTCTATGAATGTCATTAAAATGGTCGGCCCAGTTAAGCTTTTAATCTAAAATAATACCCGAATATTAAATACTTTGTATCCTCTGAATGATTTGGCAATCACAGGGATATTTCTAACAGTTTATAGAATGAAATAACACTGCATAGAGGATAAAAACCTTTAATAATAATAAACCGTGCTGCCGCCCTCTAGCCTAATCATATCTACAAGTTTGTTGACTTTTCTTCCATTTAAATTATTTATAACTCTCAACTCTTCTTTATTTATCTATTCTTGATTTTCCGAAACCAATTTCTTACTGCTATTTATTATATTAGTTAAAATGCAATACAAATTATCAAAACTTATATTTACATTATTGGCTAACATACGTATATTACTCATGAAGCGCTTTCAGTACTACGGACTTAAAAACGAAAAACCAACACTAGGTACATTCTTTTCAGTTAGCAATACTGAGCTTATCTTTAAGTAATGCGTTTGACTAAATGAATGTTTGTCTGTATGCCCTTTATAGAATCGTAAACTATTTGACAGATCATTATGAAATATTGTATGTATATGTATTTTCCTCGTAGACGGTTTCTATGCTATGGACATTGATACCGCGCCTCGTGTCAGCGCTGCAAAAAAATAAATTTTCGTAGCGCCTGCACTTTACAAACCGCAATAACGACACGGTTACGTACACCAAATAGCCAAAACTATTTAAAGGCGCTACGTTATGATGCATATTTGTCTTTAACCTAATTTTCTTGCTGAACGCAGAGCTCCAGTGTTAGACTATTTTATTATACAGGGTGTTTGAAAAGTATGGGTACGGCTTAATATTTTAAAAACCATAGGAGATAACAGCTATAAACTTTGCACAGTGTCATATGGCTATGTAAACTATTTTTCCTTGCTATTACCATGACATGCCAACCATGGGGGGACGGCCCACAGAGGAAAACATGGAAATCTTAAATTGAAGCATGGGTCGAGTGATAATAACACACACAACACAATAAATACCGATGTTTTTTAGTTTTATTTATTGTGTTATAAATTTATGACATAATTTGCTAATTAAAAAAAGTCAGTGAAGACACATTGGTTAGTAGAGTGAAACGGCGCCAACCGCATCGGAATGCGACGATCCAGTCAGAAATGGCAGCGCATAATGTACTTCACAATGTGTACCTAAAACAACCCGCCATTTCTGATTGGATAAACCTTTTAAGATGCGGTTTGCGGCATTCAACTCTACTAAGTGAGCTCTTTCAAATGAGGTATCACTCAACCCATGCTTCAATTTAAGATTTCCATGTTTTCCTCTGTGGGCCGTCCCCCCATGGTTGGCATGTCATGGTAATAGCAAGGAAAAAATAGTTTACATAGCCATATGACACTGTGCAAAGTTTATAGCTGTTATCTCCTATGGTTTTTAAAATATTAAGCCGTACCCATACTTTTCAAACACCCTGTATTTAAATGCATGTACGTGTACTATGGCTATAAACATACACAGATTTTCTTGATCTTGGCCACAAGGCAAACTCTACATCGGCGTCGGAAGCATAATTCCCATAAACCAGAAGTGCACATACACAGGCTAAGCTTACAAAAAGCGTGCGAAGCCGCGGGAATCATCTCGTCAAATATAAAATGATTTGGCAATGCTTCCAGGGTTTTCTTGACACTATCTGATCGGTCCTCAAATTTAAATCATAATATACAATGACCAGTAATACCATGACCAAAAATGGAACTTACAGCTTTGTAAATTTTTTTATAAATACATGAACTAGTAGTTGTACTGTGGGGTTATATATTTATTGTACAAATCCATGGTTTTTTAGTAAGTAAACCATTGTAATTTTCAACATTAGCGGAATCAACCAGCGAATTTAAATTCTTTGTTGCTCAAGTAACCTTAGGCTATCATTCTTCGCTTTTACTTCCTTTTCTTCTTTTCTAACTTCGGTTAGTTCCTTTTTAATTTCATTCATTAAGGTGTTGCTGGACTGGTCAATTTTGTCATATAAACTGGACCGAGGTAGTCAGTTCACCACTTTCCTTCTTAAATGTGGCCTTCTTTTCTTAAATCAAATTGGACTGGTAACCATACATTGATTTCTTTAAAAATTCAACTGATGACTCACCTGAAGTGGCAATACTAGTTTGTAGTCTTATGGTCTTTGAAATTACTATATAAATAAAGCTTAAAAGATGTTTTCTTCGTTCCTTGTAGTTGAGATGGAACCTAACCTCGCATCTACCTGTACACGTAACGTCACTTCCGTCTTCATTGCATTTTAACCCACAAACACGACAGATCGCTGTTGTGATAGTATTAAACACTTATTTATAATGCTTTGTTAAATATTCAAGCGAAAAAGCAATACTGATGCAACGACTCGTAGGCTACACAGCGGCAGGATTCGGCACCGACGATGACGGATAGTGGACTGAACTGAAATAGTATGTAAGTAAGTGTCTTGCCCAAAATGAAGCTATTATAAACAGCATTTGATCTAAAATAAAGCTAACCAATAATAACGTTTTTAATAAATTTTATTAAATAAAAATTTTATTTAATATTTATTAATATTTAATAAAAAATTTTAATAAAGTTATTTAATAAATAAATAACTAAAGTAAAACCCGAGTCATACTATTCAGTTTTGATTACAACTGTCTACTTGTCGAGGCTTTGTCTCCTTAGATTAATAGACACTTAGAAACCATTTCATATGATTTTATATTTCAATATTTATTCCTATGGGTAAAATCCTTATAATATTTATATAAAATATAGAATTGTTTTGGCCCTTGGTAACTTTTAAAATATATTTGTAACATATAAGTATTTATATGCTATATATAGTTTATTTATTTCATAAAGTTTAGATTACAAGGTTTGCAATATAATACTCAATTCATGAACAGTTTTCAGTGCATCGAGGTAAATGCTCGTAAACTGCTGTATAATAAATCGCTATTCCTAAATTATAATGTTCAGCAGGTTAATATTTAAAATTTGCTTAAATCCGACTGTCATTAACTAACGTATTTAATTAATCTTCGTTACATAAATCGCCTTCTATGGTTCATTAATGTTTATGTAACATTAATGTATTGCTACGTATAATGTGTTAAGAGTATCAGTGCTTCAGTATGTTGTAACACCCTAAAAGTGGATTAATGAATAAAAGCATACATTCACAATAATTAACAAAATATATCAAGTATTATTACATCAAGTAATATTATTGTACAGTATTGTATTAATATTATATCATTATTTAATAATGTAATGTTTTTGGTCATAAACGTTACATGAACCCCCAACTCGGTAGATAAAACATTTTTCAACGCTCATTGTAAATTCATCGTACAAATAATTGTTTAATGTAACTTAAAACTTACTTACACAACAGTTTATTAAGTTCATAATGTGATACTCTGTGAGTAAAGATGCGCTGAGTGTTTGTCTTAGAATATGCTGATAGCAGGATGGTTCGTCACGTGCACAGAATATGGCTGAGTATTTCTGAGCAGAACGCTGAGTCAGCACACTTGACGGCAGCACTCTGTTCACGTTTTCAACTGTGTCGGAGTGAACTTTAATTGGCGATAGAATAATTTGAATTAAATTACTCATATCGCTTCATTTTTATGTAGTATTCCTGACATAATTTTTGAAGTATTTGGATATTTCTCTTAAATGATTTTAACATCAAATTAATATTTACAATTATAGTGTCAACAATGGAAGTTTAATGTTCTCCGATTAGAGCGGTATGTATTTTTGTATGTGTATATGTCCCGGCAGAACTAGTACTTTTTGTGATTAACTAGAAAGCCATCATAAACTTCTTTGGTTGAGTACTCACGATTATAAACAAAAAATTTTAACTATAAACTTAGGTCGTTGATTGTATAGTTAAGTCGCTATCAACCATATTGTATTAAAAAAACATTATGATCTCTATAACTAATTAAGCTACATATACTAGAAACATTTAGAGTTATGAACATTTAAAACATATACTAGAATTATGTAATTTGCTATTAAATTAAACAATGCCACATGCCAGTACTTTTTATTTTTTACTTTAGAGGTAAGCTTGAACATGCCGGGATCAACAACCTTGCGCGTTGACATGCATAAGCAGTTTCGCATCAGTTATAAAGATTTTACAATATACCAACTATATTTATAACAATTCCAAGAGGACTTTTTTATACTGAATCCGTCAACGCATAAGTGAACCGACCACTTTAAATTTACGCTTCCACAAGCCGGGGATTGATATCTCTCAACTGTGACTTAGGGCATTTGAAACAAAAGCCAAAAATTACAATTAGAAATTAAATACCAAAAAGAAATGGATTTTAAACGGGTTGCAAAACGTGTCACCTAGTGTTTATACAGCTGGGGAGATATTCGAGATCATAGCATTAAAGTATCAGAAATAAATGTAATTTGTAATAATTACGCAACTGATTTGATTTCCATTTAAAAACCTAACACTCTTGAATAACGGTTGTGTAACAGTTCCATATCTTATAATATATGTTAAATAATATTACAGTATGACATTAAAGAACATTACATACATACATACATACATACATACATACATACATACATACATACATTACAGTACATTATTAAAGAATGGTATCAATCCCAATATATGACCGGCAAAATGAATAATGTCGCTAAATATAACCAAACAGCACTACGAACATAGTCTCTAACATATGCATTAGCAACATAGATACCATCTAATCAGTTATGATGACACCACGTAGAGCACACAGCCAGCATAAGGGACTCGAGATTTCCTATCGTACAGACACCCTAAACATAATAGACATAAAGTTATGTAATAGGCTATACTGCTCTTTAGGTTAGATAAAATAAAATGAATAATATCTGTATATATAATTTTTAGCAGAGACATAAAATAAAATTATTATTGCCCTCAGGTTTGCAGTTATACTATGTTAGTTGGCTATCCACCTGAGAAAGGGAAGAATATTGCACATCTTGAAAAGTTGTGTAACTTCGTTAAGTTTGTTCAGTTGACTTCATTCCGCTGAATTTTTTTAAAATTGATCAATAAAAAATATATAAACTGTCCTGTCAACTCCACGAACCCTCTATGTTTAAAAGCGATTTTAAAACAAAGAACTTTCATTGAACTAATATAAAAATTTAATTATAAATAATTGTACTAATACAACTGTATGATATTATTAAATGAATAGCGTACTCTGTTAGATTCACGGCAAGTTGTCGCTTTTCACTTTCATTATTACAGGGTAAATTTCTGTAAACGTAAATCTACGAACTGACCGTAAATAAATGGTTCAACAAAACACATCCTGTCTGAAAATATGGGTGGGTCTAACAACGAATGGAAATGACTCACCATTCTGTTACCGTAGAAATATTGCTAAAACTAGTAAAATATTTCATGTTATAACATCTAGTCGGTTTCCATAGCCGTTTCATTACATTCTATTTAAATACCTTCGAATTAGGATTTAATCATCATATCTTTTCATATTTTCATGATCATTATATTTTATTTACATGTTGTATTTGTAAACAACCTGTTGGTACCAAAGAGGGTTTCTTTTCTTATCTGAGTGGCAGACCTTAGATAACAATAATGAATTATACCTAATGGATTTATGGAAGGGTGTGTTTCTTATTTTATAATTATAACGATAACTGTATATTGAAATTTCTAGTAAAATAAGTGAAAGTTGAATTCAGATAAAAATGGGGAATGAAATATAGTACAAACGCTGATACTCAAAACAGGAATCCCAAAATAATTTACAGAGAAGAATTAATAGTGACATACTATTGATCACTCCTCCAGCAGTTCTGGTTGTAAATTAATAAGTTCATAACCTAAAAGAATTCTAGTAATGATTCCTCCAACCAGAATAGATTACCAAAATCATCATCATCATGAGTACCTCTACACTTTGCATTTACATCTATGAGCCGAGAGCCGACTCTGATCGTTTAAGCAATGGAGACAAACTACCCTTCTGTGAAATCTATAGAGAAATCACCAAGATTAAAATTGATCATCAGCCACAGTATCAGGCAGGTGTCAAAATAGAAAGGTATCGAATGGTACATTGCAAGCAATATTTTTTCATCCTATTCTTCGAAAACCAATCGCCACAACAAATAGTAATACTTATAGAAGTACTTACCTGAAAGACAAGAGACTATCCTAATATTATTATAAATGCAAAAGTGACATTGTCCCTTTGTTTTGATTTCACACGTAAACTATTCAATTGATTAAGCTGAACTTTTACACGGACATTGTCAGTGTACTTGGTATAATGATTAGCTTATTATTATTTTGAAAATCCCTCCGGGCTACAATACACTAAAGCAGCGAAAAATCACATGTTCGTCTCTAAACAGTGCTTATTAGTATAAAGTTCCTGCTAAACATAATGATCTGCACTGTGAATACAATGTTTTGTTACAGCACAACAAACAGAGGTGTTTTAATTAAATTAACCAATATTTATTTACATTTATAGTTTATATTTTCTTAAGAATAACCATTAGTTATACGCCGTTTTTTAATTTTATCGATTAGGTAAGTACTCATGTACATAAGAAAATGTCCTTAAACTTAAGATGTTTATAATTTGAAGCAGTCGGAAAAAACTGTACTACATGGAAGGGCCAGATTGTGCTTTTGAGCTAATTCACTAATTCCAGTTCTAAGTTATACAATATATATATATATATATATATATATATATATATATATATATATATATATATAGTTTTCAGTTTATAAAGAAACGAACAAGTAAAGTGTTTATACTAACTTTTAACTGTATATATTTAGCAAGTATTAAGCAAGTGTTATATATAATAAACAAAGATAATATCTAAGTTTACTGTATTTTAAAGACTGTTATAAAACACATCGCAGTTTTTTTGGTAAGGCAAAACAATTGGACAAAAATTACTTAGACCGAAGTAAATTACAATGGCCATAAATGACCTTTTTAAAATATTTTGCTCATTGTGCCAAGAAGGCAAACTCAACATTGACGTAGGAAATGCAATTCACTTCGAACCAGACGTAGGCATACAGGTGTAAAAGCAAAAATTGCATCCGATTGCGCAGATATTTGCTAGTAATATTATAAACCTGAAAGTGCCTTGGTCTCTTTGTTTTGATTTTAAAGCACAAGCTATTCACAGATTGTACTGAAAATTTACATGGATAGGATTGCTGGTAAGAATATAGGCCTATTCTTACTTCAAAATCCCTCCAGACTAACCTCCCACTGGTCTGTAAACAGCTAAAATCCCATATTGGTCTCTAAAGTGGATATATTTAATTATTAAAGTACATTACTGCATTAATTTCTCAAAATCCTGTTTTTGGGCTTTTAATTTGCAAAATGACTCTCGGTTCCTCAAATAGAAATCGGTGTGCGAGGCAGGAGTAAATTATTAGATTAGATAATACTTACCTTGAAATTTTACTAGTAATGACCTGTTATGTCTGAAATCTTGCAGCATGGAGACTACTGCAACAACAAAAACTCTAATTACCACTTCAGTACCAGTTTCACAAGGATTGCTGCACCTTTTATAGACCATATCGGCCCTAATGCCCCCATCTAGAATGTCCCACACATAGCATGTATTATGTCATTGACCACCAACAGTAAATAAAGATTCATATATTATCTTCCACATCACAAAGAAAGCACTAAGAGCTCGTTTGAATCACTCACCCACTTCCAGTACTTTATGATATGTGTGAAGCGGCAAACATCACAATATGTAACATTTGTGTTAATATTCATTCTAAGTTAGGGAATCAGTGTTTATTCATATAGTCGAGGATTGAAAGACATCCGGACTTTCTGTAACGTAAATATTTATTTTTGAATTTGCAGTTCACCACACTTCCCACGAATAAGGTGTAAAAAGTATATATCGACCATTAAGATTAAGGTTATTTTGAGACCGAAATTCGCTTCTCAACGCATTCGGAAGGGTGAAGAACAGCAATGGGGATGATAATAGCTTGGCAGCCTGTTGAGCATTAAATGGAGGATATTGAAAGTCAGAGAAAGGAAGCCTAATCTATCATCGCGCACGGCAGCGTGGAAGAACCCAACGGATCATCCTTTTTACGCCACAGTCCACACGATAAACTTGCAGCCTCTAGCCTGCCACTTAAAACTGTGGTACACTGCTTAAAGTGGACTGTCCCGTATTCTCTGTGGTCCTAATTCTGTCAGAACGTAAGCAATTACAATAGCGGAGTTCTCCAGGGTTTTTATCCATAATTAATCCGTCTAATTTTCCATGCTGTATGGAATACCGGATTTTACTTTTATTAGTTACATGCTTAAGGAAGAAATGTTAACATCTTCAGTTATATTTCGCCCGAAAAGTATAAGGATGTCGGTGACCACATCAATGGATAATATACGTTGAGGGACCATAGTATTGGCCTTAATGCTATAAATGTTTCCTATATTGTTTTATATTTCCGTATAACATAAGATATCAAGGCATTTATATACATATATTAATTTTAAATATTAAACTTCACTCATATATTTTAAAATATGAGAGTTCATTGTTTTAGTAATCAGTACGCCACACCTTTAATGTGTTTTATATGGATATTGAAAAGCTCAATCAACGTTCCAGAAATAACAATATTAAACAGTTAAGGAATTTAAAAAATAAGAATAATCTAAACATTTTACTTTTAAATTAGTAACAGGTTTATTTATTCATATATAAATATGAAATTTCTAGTGAAAAGTAATATTTATCAAGTAAAAATATTTTTCAGTTTTTAATACTTAGCGTAGCGGATAAAAAATCTCTGGGTCTTATAAGTGTACACCGTTATTTATGGCTGATGAGATTTTATTAAATCCAGATCCTGACGCCCAACTGACGAAAGTATTTTAATATAAAGTTTCCCCTCCGTGATCCAGTAGAAATATGACAACGGCAAAGTCGATTCTTTCACTGGTCACAAATAAAATTATTAATATGCAAGCTTTTGTTTCAATCTATGTACTAGTTTTATAATTTAAAAAATAAACTGAAATACATATTTTATAATTGTAGCTTGAAATATCATGAAATTTAAATATGACAACTAATTTTGTGTATCATACATAGTTAATCTGGTTACTAGTAATTAATAAAAATACATTGTGTAGAAAAATTTGTCTTTTTAATTTCATATAACAGAATTTAAAAAAATACAGATATATAAATCGTGTTATAATGGAAGAAAGCTTCCATGGTTTTAGTTTGTTTCTATAGTATATAAAGGTAATTATTCACCAAGAGACACAAACCAATTGGATGAGATATATCTTTTATTAAGATAAAACATATTGCGACTAGAAACTTTTGACGGGAAACATTCATGCTGATAAAAATAACACTCAATTAAACTAATTTATCAGAAATAAAAGAGGAATTTAATATAAAAGTTTTAAATTTATTACTTCATTACATTAATAATACCCTCATAAAGAGGAATGTAATACAAATGTTTAGGAATATAAAGCTATTTTATTAGCGTATGACGCTACAGACTGCAAAATTAAAACGATATTTTTGGTTCCAATTTACAAATGAAATTTGTATTTCTTTAAATACCTTACAATGTACAGTTTCAATCCTTTTTGTTATATACTTCTTTATTGTTTGCTTTTAGTATTTTAAAGTGCCATAAATATTTTAAAAACATATATTAATGCTAAAAGTAACTACTTATAGACATACCCCAAGATAAAAATCTTATAACGATTATTGATTGATATATTTTATTAGTAAAAAATTTGTTATACATAAAATTTATTTATACAAAGTTTTATTGACAAGACAGCAGATAAGATCTAATTGATGAGATAGAAGATAGAAGGACTCAGCTAAGGTTGGTTCTATTTTCAATTTCAACATTTCACATCCGTTCATTATACCTTAAATACCAACTGGATTTGAAAACTAGCAAGTTTTGAGAGTGAATAGAAATTTTGCGCATGTCTTAAATTTTTCATATCTATTTATTCGTATATACACAAGTATAGAAATAGTTCCTTATAAGACATATTATGCTGCAAAATGTCATAATATACTTTCTATTTTTATTGCAAATTAAATACATTTCGGATTTTTTATTAATGTATGTATTAAAGACTGGTTAAAGTACCATAAATGTGAAATTTACATACCAAATGAAAACACGTTATGTTAATTTATATACAATACAGCAGAACGTACGATCGAAAACGTTAGGAAAATTCATGTGTAGCGAATTATTCTCTAAACGGGCTCGCTCATGAATAATAAACAGCAATGTACTGTCGACAATGTTGCTATGGTATTGGTTATCACAAAGTGCAAACTCAGCGTCGAGCGGATAACGGTGTGCACTGTACAGTCCCGCATTGGCTGTTAACTTGATCATGCAATTCACTGGTCAGAAATGAGTAAGTTAGACTGTTTGTCAGTCACTACTGCCGCCTACGATACCGCTCGCAAGCAGACAACTAACCAGTGTTACTTAAAACTGAAATTATATGTGTATACTAAATGAACAGTTCAATTAAGTGACTTTATTCATAAATATGTTTGGATTTACTGATAATATATGTATTTATTACTCGTTCACAACAAAGCAATTTTTTCCTTTTTGTATCAAAGATTTCTTGGTTGTAATGGAATCTACCAGTACAAAGAATATGTTCCTATAGAACTATTGAACTTTAGTTTATTGAATTGAACTGAAATTTGTAATTATGTTTTATTACGTTAGTAATACGTACGTTGCATGGCATTCGTTAAATGTTGGAAAGTCCCGGACAAAACCTAACCTTTGATTGTCTATCATCGAAGACTTGCGAGCTCCATTGAACTGAACTACCAAACACACCGATAATAACTGTAGAAGGAAAACTCTTTGTTAAACAAAATGAGAGCCAGGAACGGTTTATGGCGGAGCTGAGACTAGATACCTGGACCGTATGATCATGTCGAGCGGCGGAGCTACTCTTTCGCTGTTTGAATGGATGGAATATTTTACCAGTAAAGTTTAATTAGATAACCTTTTTTCTATTAATATTACATACAACTTATACATTCATTTATCAAACAATTTTGAATTTTTCGACTCGGTCGCCATTTTTACTCTTACGGTGTGACATGAAATCATCTGTACTGAAAAATGAATTTGCAATTTGTGTTGTTTCAGTTGATTTTTAAATGCGTTTAGCATTAGTGTACTTTTATCTTTAATTGGCAATCTGTTGACGAACTGAAATGTTGCCCGTTCATGTAATACTCATGTAGTTCTCCCTACACCTATTTGCATTACTACTAATAAAGTTGGATTTCATCTGAAAAAGATATGTCTCTAAGTAATAAAGAGGCAGTCTAGAGTCAACAGTTACAACTTTTTGTGTACTGGGCTAAACGGCTATCCTTTTTTATTATACTGATATTGAAAAGTCTTGAACAATTACTGTTTCGGATCTTAAACCTTTGGAATTTAGGTGCTTCCTGAGGTACTGTTCATAGGGGCAAGACCATCCACCGGCATATCTTTACTTCTCCGACCAATCATTAGTTCATTCCTTCGCGCTGCTCCTGATGTGTCAGTTAAAGGTCTTGGAATAACAATAAAAAATAGTTTTAAAATAAGGCTTATGCCAAAATATGTCTTTGCTTGTGTAAGTTGAGCAGTAAATATTCAAATGCATGGATATAATGTCATATTAATGAGTTTTCAATTAAATAAACCATTCAAAATACCCTTGTATAAAGAAATCACAGTGAGATATATGTTTAAAATATTTAATAATTTCTTATAACATAAACGTGTAATTAAAACACGCTTCTATAATACCAATAATGGTATAAACTCGAAAAATGGAATATACAGCAGTCTGTCTCTTGTATGTATATAAGAAACTTTCACGAACTGGAATACACAACTTTAGAAGTATTGATTGTTTTTTCTTTACATAAATTATAATAAAACTAATACCACTTTTTAAATTATTAATGATTAAATAAATTAATCCATTCGCAATTACATTACCAGTGTAACAAATTGACATGGATTATTTATTATAAATACAACTAACTTTGAATTACGATAACATCAAAAACCTGCAGTAGTTCATTGGGTTTATTAAAAAGACACTTAAACAAAACATTGCAGAATTTGACTCATTACTGTTACTCCATAAAATATTAGAATCTACAACGAACATTCGTAGGAATGATGTTACGAAGGTTTTTTACTGTATTTTCATAATAAGCATTATTGTAAATATTTAAATGACATGTTTCTCATTTTTTATAATAATAGTGGTTCAATCTATTCGGCATGATAGTTCAGATATGAGCAAGAAAATACCCAATAAAGGTAGTACAATGTACGAACTCATTTTATTTATATTGGAATAATTTAAACGAATCGTAGTATGAATTAAAGATTATAGTGAAAGATTACCAGAACGCGGTTGTTTATACTCTATCACATACTTATATTGGAATTGAATAACATTTTAACATAATTGTTATAAAATGGAGAAAAATTTTAAATATTTTACAGAGTAGTGAAAAAAAATATGAGTTGTATATATAATGTATAATAAGCACTCTACAAGTTTATTATTAGTATACAAAATAAGCCTATAATATTACAATTCACTGTTTCAAATTATAGTTTCATTTTCGTTGTATGGAAAATCTCCTTTTATTTATATTGCAATATTTTCAACGAATGTTTGTAATCGCGGATATTTGTAATCTATTATTACTTTTACTAGAATTGAATGAAATGTTTTAAATTTTATAACATTGGAATCAATTTCAAAATATTTGATAGAGTAATAAACAATATTTAAGAGTTATGTATAAAATAATAATACTCTATTTCCAAATAAATATTACTTATTGGTTTCTAAATAAACCTATAATACGGCAATTATTCTCTTTTACAAGCACAGGTTTTTCGTTGTACGGAAAGACCTGGAGTATAAAGATCTTAGTAGTTCTTACGACGAGCTGTTTCAATCAAATCAATTAATTTCTTGAATAAGCAAAAGTCGTGATTGAGAGTTAGTTTGTTACCAAATAATGTAGAAAATTAAACAGTAGAAAATAATAACCAGAAGTTTTCAAAACAATCTATAATCTCTGAGCTGGTTATGCATAATTATTAATGCATTAATTAACTGTATTCTGTAGATCATTTAATAATTACTGTTTAGTTTTATACGTACAAGTTTTTAAATTATTGTTCATGGAATAAACAAATAAAATGGCTGTTTTTATCCCTGTCTTATGTTTGTCATAACCCTCTGGAATGGTTTGTTTATTTTAACGAAGATTACAATTTTGTTAGGTTAGGCAATCACCTGATAAAATGTCAGGTACGGACCTGTTTGGTGCGCACAAGACGATCGGAAGTATACTTTTGAATTCGACAGTGTATTATTGTGTATTTGAAGCACAATCATTTGCCGATTATATTCATTTTGGACCAAAGTACTTAGTCTTCTGTTGTATTTAAAACCAGAGAAGATTTATATAAGATTGGCGTATTACCGCAGCTTGACGTTTCTTTTTTTACACGCTGCGTTACTAATAGTTTCTCTTAGAATTATTTGAATTAACAGAAAAAAACGTTTTATATGATGCTGACAGCTGTAAAACTTTATAAAATTTGGGTTACTAGTCTATATTCTACACATCATACTTCCTTCAAAACGGTTTTTGAATTTGGCAGGCTGTTATGTTTCCTTTACAAAATGAAGCCAACGGAGATAAAGCTGCAACTGCGGCACATAGTGGCGATAAGTATATTCATATTGAATCGACTCGAAAGGGAAATAGGAGACTCTTATCCACTGGTCACTATTTTGTAATCGTATTATAGTTAAATAAAAAAGGTTTATAAAATGTATCAAACCATTACAAGTCTAACGGTGGGGTAAAAGCTCAAGAGGTGTGCGGGGTTTGTGTGACGGAACTTATAACCCCTTAGTTACATAACTCTCTCTGATACAGCACACGTGGGCCAGGCGCTGCTTTCAAATCATCTGTTACATCTTGTGAAACCTCTATCGGTTTCTCATATCCATCCGAACGTAACAACAAACATCACAATACTCCAGAGAGAATGTGAAACTTTCCAGCTATCCCGATATAAGGTCACCGTACTGAGAACTCAATTACGCACCTACATTACCTCTGTTAGTCATGATACTTGTGTTATGTTATGATAATAATTCCCCTTAACATAGCAACATTCCACACTGTTACTTAACGCACAATTAAACATATATAACCGATTATATATTCTCTTTGTTTACGAGGTGACAATTAAGGTCGCACGGGAAAAGTATGTTGACCTGATTTATTTAATTGTAAACAAATTACGCTATATTTACATAGTAGTAAGGAGAACACTAATCTGTATGTGGATAACAAGTTCTTAATATAGATAACAATATTTATGTAATACTCAACACGTAAATTTATACTTAATCGTCAATCTATCTTTTTATTACCATTAAAATGATATTGTTTGCGTTTAATGATTTTAATGACGGATATTTGTCATCGATAAAATTTAAATAATAATATACGAGTTTCGAGGATTATAATTTATTTACAAAGTATTAAAAATCTGGATGTTTATGTTGTTTGATGTTATGTTATCCTACAGAAATCTTTTTATTCATTCTTTTAATCTCAATTAAGTAATGTTAGTCGTCTGTGATGATAGTGCAAAGGTAGTCTTGTATATTATATTACTTATTAACCATTTTAGAAGAGGAAACCCCTTTGTTCCTTTCAAAAGGTTTTGCTGTAATTATTTATCGTCTCATTATATCGTTCATTTTATAACAAAATAAAGCACGGATTATACACCAGAAAAAGTTAAAATATTTATTCTGAAATACATCAATAACAATGTAACTGAAAGTAAAGTAACTAAACACCACAGACTGTTTTTAGACAGCAATACGTGTAGGTACAAGATAACCGCAGTAATTCACGGTTTATTTTATTAAATATTTGTAGAGATATATTAAAAATAGGTTATACACATTCGTTAGCCAGCACCGCATACATATAACTTTACACTTTTCGAAATGAATATATTTTTATGCCGTGTACTGTTCTACGTGAGAGGATGATATAACAGGCTATTCAAATCTTAAGCTATGTAAATTGTTTTAAATGTAGTATAGTATTTTTGATATTCTAATCAATTTTTTAGTAGATGTTGGACTAATTTGAGAAGTGAGTAATCACATAACGTGAACGTTCAAGACTAAAATACTCCGTAACTGATTTTGATCATACTTACCAGAATCATACCAATTTAATATATCCTGGTTCTACTTGTAATCCATTCCCACTCTATTACAATTTTATATTACCTTTTAAAAATTCTTATACATTGGTTAGACCACTACAGAAAATGTTTTGTCAAAGATAAAAGAAGAGACTTTTAATTCTTCCTTTTTCTATTCAAATTTCAGTTCTAAAAAGTAATAATAAATTTTTATAATTTATTTGGAAGGTTAAAACCTATATACTATTTATTGTTTTAATATTGGTAGATTTCAACACTTCTAAATTTTACTATTTGTGGATAATAATAAAAAAATATAATAACTCTAGACTATTTCCAGTTGGATGTAATAAAATAAAACAGTAACATCTTAATAATAAACATCGTAAAAATTAGGATATAAACTAGATTATTTATCCTATGGGAAAATAATAACCGTAATGCTTAAAGTCTATAACATTAAAGAGTACGTCGTACACTCAAATATATTAAAGTTCCTGAAAAAACTAAAAACGTTAAGCTAAAGCAATGCCTTGCAGTGGAAATATAAAAGTAAGGCCCGGGCCCAGGTGTGAGTTTGCATATTTAATTCCAGAGAGCGCTTAACCCACTAATACAGTTCAGCATTGTGTGCAAACTTTTAATTATATTTCCAGATTACATGAGTACAACACCCGCCCTTAGCTCTGGCTACAGTCCTAATACCGAGCTGATATGAAAGTCAATACTGGCTGTTATACCTCGCCTCTATCAGAAGAACTGTTATTGTTTTCCCATCAATATTCTTATGTTCTGTACTTTTGGTTAAGCTTCAAAGAAATGGGCAGTACATTTCCGTTTATATGTCGGTTAGCACGATATCTCGAGAACGAATTATAGAGTTGAGATTTTACACGAAACTTCATTTCTAAATAGACAACAACGAATTCACTAATGCCTCATTTCTTAGCGGAAAATAAAATATAACATTTAGCAAAATTTAATTTATAAACTTTAGTAATCATTATTCGGAAAATCTTTGAATAAATACGTTTGTATACATTCTAAGTACAATCGTATAACATTTCAACAGGTGGCATTTTTGTTTTCTTCTCTTAGGACAAGAAGCTTATAAATTGAAAATAGCTTTTAAGAGCCTTTGCGATGCTTCCGGAGTGACAGAACATTCAGGATGTGAAAGGTTGGAGATAGGAGCTGTCGCCTTCTAAGCACAAGGAAGAATTTAGGGCACTAGTCTCAAAGTTTTCATCATTTATTCATTTAGTTATGTCCCCTCGAAAGAATGTGATCCAGCTCTGAACCAGGCAAAGCAGGTAGAGGGTGGAACACCTATTTTGAGGATAGCAAGAATCTCTGACACTAAAGGAATGAACCCTATCGACTTCAACAGTCATCATTTGCAGTAGACTAGACCTATCATATTACCCTTGCACCCCAGAATTTCGAAATTTGCTGTTAGCGATGTGCCCCTCTTGGACATCCATAAGGTTGCGCAGATTTAATTGACACATCAGTTTTTGCTGTGCCCAGTGGTAGGTTCAACTGGAAGGTATGAGCCAGCCAGAAGTGATCCTTGCTGGGTAAACGTGTGATATAGTATTACAAGTTGCAGCCTAACTACGCAAGATAGACCTCTAGAATCTTATGTAGCCCTAAAATGTTGCACGAAACCTCATTTTTGTATAGACAAGATTGTGTGCCATGATATTACCTGTTCATTCATGCAATTGACTGAGCGTCGTCTTTGAAGACTCTTATTTATTTTAAAGCGGGTATAAATCCTAGAATGGGTTAACATACGTATTGTAACTTATTAAAAATTTATTGCTACAAACCCTCCCTAGAATATGGATACACTTTCATTAATATGTTATCCTTTTAATTTTAAAGTAGAAAATACTGCTTCCATCCCGACATTAATGTCAGATATGATGGTTGGGGGGAGAGGGGTAAGCGTACACCTACAGTATTGTGCGCGTCACCTCATAATCTCAGTTTTAATGCTATTATTCCATCACACCAGGTGTAACTAGTTTAGACTCTCTCCAGTCTACCATTACTTATTAGGTTGTTAGGTTTGTATAGTTAACAAACACTTTCAAGTTTAAAGTAATCACATATTAATGTATTTCCTAACATACCGGACAAACATAGCTTAAGCAAATCTGAACAGGTCTCAATTTGAAAATGTAATGTATAAAATATAACACTTTACAAAATAAAATTTCTTCTCTATTATAATATATCGTATAGAATCTTGAGATATTATTATTTTACCCACGCGTTTAGTCAGTTACGCCAGTCATTCAAACATTTTATGTAAACATGAAAATACTCATCATATCAGCACTAACAATATTTAAGAAGTAAAGAATTCTAGAAGACAAAACATTTTTAAAATTTTTAATTAGTAATAAAATCATGTATGCAAAATATAATGCTTAAAAAACATGTCATGTGTTTTAATACAAATTTAGTCAAGTAAAACTATTTTCCAGTCCTTAATTCTGATCATAACGGATTAAAAATCCCGGGCTGTTATAAGTGTACACCGTTATTTATGGCTGATGAGATTTTATTAAATCCAGATCCTGACGCCCAACTGACGAAAGTATTTTAATATAAAGTTTCCCCTCCGTGATCCAGTAGAAATATGACGACAATGGCAAAGCCGATTCTTATAAAACGATTAATATACAAGCTTTCGGTGTAATCTATGTTTAATTTTGTAAATTCAATAAAATAAAATCAATTATTTTATAGTTGTAACTTATATATTTAATTTTAATAGTATCCCAAATTATTTATGATTCAATTATGTTTTATAGTCATTTGGTTAGTAACTATTAAAATAAAGTAATAGATATGGTAGTGAAAGAATATATGCATTTTATATAAAATTTGATTTTAATTTATAGTAATCGTTTTTGTAACCAAATTAATGTCATTACTTGGCGTAAACCAAGTCGCAATGGAAGAAACCTGTCATGCTTTTAGTATGAAGCATAAGTAAATGTAGGCTACTAGATGTAATTACAAATATATAGAATATATCTGCTTGTGCGGTAAAACAAATTGCGACTAGGTAATGTTTATGGGAAACATTGAGGAAATAAATCAAATAAATAAATGTATTAAGAACGAAATACGATTATAAGAGTTTCAAAGTTATCGTTTAATTTTTTATCCAATTGAATGTCAATAATACTCGTTAAGTAGGTTGTAATATATATATATATTTCGGAGTCGTAAGTTTTTTTAACTCGCGTGTAATGCTAAAATATCACAAAATTAAAACAATGTTTTTGGTAGAAAAGCACATGTAGTTTTTAATTTATTTTTATTTAGTTTCCCAACGCTTACTTTTGCTCATTTTTGTTACATTATAATATTTCTGTAAGTGGTTTATATATTTGTGAGCCATATAGATTTTAGAAAAGCCTATTATAACAGATAGTACCCACTTCATTTCTAGACTTCTAAACTAAAATATCCCAAGTTTTATTGATATAATTAGTCAAACACTTAATTCTTACACAATATATTACTTTATTCTTCAATTTAATTAGTTTTCTGCATCATTATAAAAAAAGGAAATGCTACATGAAGCATTTAATTTAAGTATCTGTAAAAAGTTATAATACCTAAAACAAAAAGTTTTTACATATTTTATTCCTTTAATATACTTTAAATACATAACGGCTTTTAAAGCTAGTAAATGTAGAAGGCAAAATTTAATCTCGCTACATACCAGTAAACTATTTTATATCTATCACCCATACGCAATAGTATAAATTGAGTATCTTATAAAGTATATTGTGCTGCAAAATGCATAAAGGTAACTATTACTTTTTACTCAATAAAACTACACTGGATTTTTCAACGTTTTAATAAAAGACGGGTTACAGTAGCCGCAATGCTTATATTGCATATGTAAACGCGGTCTGTTAATGTACCTATATACAATATAGCAGAACGTACAATCGATAACATTAGAACATTTTATGTGTAGCGAATTATTCTCTAAACGGGCTCGCTCATGAATAATAAACAGCAATGTACTGTCGACAATGTTGCTATGGTATTGGTTATCACAAAGTGCAAACTCAGCGTCGAGCGGATAACGGTGTGCACTGTACAGTCCCGCATTGGCTGTTAACTTGATCATACAATTCACTGGTCAGAAAAGAGTAAGTTACATTGTTCATCAGTTAATGCGCGCGCGCGTGCGTGTGTGTGTTTATGTGTACACGCTAAATTAACAGTTTATTTTTACACATTTTATTCGTAAATATAGTTGAATTGACTAATAAAATACCTATTGCTCCTTTACAACAAAGCTAATGTTGTTCTTTTTGTATCACAGAGTCCTTTGTTTAATGAGGTCTGATTTTTTAAAATTAAACGTCTTTTCCCGATGGAACGAGTGGGTGAATTGGACTTTAAATTCATAATGATAAAACATTTTAAACATACAACTAAAATGTTTTTAATATTTTCCTTTACCAGCTATTAAAAAAACACATTTTTTCATACTGCACTAATAGCAGCTGCTATTGATACATAAATTGGTTCATGAAGTGTATAAAAGTCGTGCTAATTGCGTTACTTATACGTTTCAGACACAAGAAACAAAATTTCCCTCGATTTTAAACCACATTCAGTCTATTGCCAGCTTCTTAAAATGTTTTGTGCACAAAAACAAACGTGCCATTATAATTTGATGTAAGTTACTACTTCCTCACATATTACTGAAATTTAGTAATTTTTAAATAACCGTGGCTACAGACAAAAAGGGCTCGGGATAGTTTCCTTATTGTTATTAGTTACACATTCTACCAGGTGTTGCGATAGTACCAGTAGTAATATAGTCTACTCTTAATTTGCAAATGAGCTGTAACTATGACCATCTTTGTAAATTTAAATGCAATTTAAACAGTATTGCCGTCATCTCTTTTAAACAGATATTACTGGTAAAACGATACTTGCTTTATTCCTATTGTTTGATGATAAATGAAACCTATTTTATAACTCGCACCTAATGCGTGTTCCAGCACTTGATCACATTAATTTGCCCGCTGGTCTGATCCCTTACGTAGTTTTTACACTTTTACACTCCAGGAAACACTAATTCAGTACCAGTGTAATATAACATTTGTGTACACCATGCCTTAAAACAAAAACAATACCAGTTGTCCTTTTTAATCGTGGTTGAAGAAATCATTTGATTCACAATTTTGTTTTTTTATTGCAACAAATTTATACTGATTATTTAGTATGTACACAAGTAATTCTAAATCATGATAACAAATTATTGTATTAGGTTCATTACAACCTACTACAATAAGACACCTAGACAAAATATTACAGAGTGTTTTTGCATTATTTTTAATACGAATATTATTAATAGTAAAAACTAAATATTATTAAGACTAAATAAACATACAATAAAATTATAGATTAATACATAATATTTTAGAGTTCGCTTTATAATTTATGCATGTATTAAGTTAAATCTTGTATATGCAAACGCTCAGCCAAAGAAGTCCGAAAAATAAGAACTGATATGACACAGTATGTTATAATTGTTAGGTAAAAATGGATGGAAATTGTATTAGGAAATGATATCAATCTGGAAGTGACCTAATACACTACGTTTTAAGACCTTCTAGTTCTTGTGTAATAGAAATACATGGTAATGGGTATTTTAAAACAACTATTATTTACCATTAGGTTGGCATGGATGGTCGGTTATTCTTTATTTCTCACGAAGCTTTGTTATACGACTACTATTTGGAACGGAAATTAAAATTTAAGGTCATTAACATGGTGTTGGTTTCTTTAAATAGCTCTTACGAAACCAAGATAAATTAAGGATACTTAAAGCGTTTGTAACCATATCTCGTTCGTGGCTCTATTCTATTCTGATGGCCTGATAGGATAGTTTTGATAAGTTTTTTAACATTATTGTTACAGAACTAAAATACAATTAGGTTTGTTTATGGAGGGATACAATGTAGAATATCGACAAGGGAATTTCACGGAATTTCTAATTCATGACTTTCTTAACGTGGCCCTTACGGAACTAGAATATGGATACGGAAAGTTATGATTTCGTGTATCTTGGCTCTGTTCCACGGCGATGATTTAATGCGAAGAGATTGTAAAACACTAATATTTACTCAATTGATTTTTGGATAATAGTGTCTGAACTCGTATTAAGGGCTATTAAGTACAGATTTAGTCATTTAAATGACAATAGTTTTACATTTGAAATGACTTTATGGAAAAGTGGGCATGTACAAAGACTTTATTCTAAAAAGTAAACGATCCATAACAAGCTTTTAAACAGCCCCTGATTTAATCCTAAATAATAACAAATCTGACGTATGGAAAACCACGTTAAAACAACTGCGTTTCACTTTTCTACAAGAATTTCACATAAAGACGTGGAGGAGGTTGTCTTGAATAATTCATCAGATCTACATTCATGTTAACCTACAGGTTTACATTCACGTGTTGTATTTGTTATTTTATGCTATCAGTTATTTTCTCAATATCCGTTCTGGAGGTTAACAGAATAACGCCTGGTCTCATAAAAGATGCCATCAAATAACTTCATTATATTGTCTTTCAATACACCTTCAGGATATCAATATAGACATGATTGTTTTGATACATTGTATGTACACACATTATACTTCAGTGATTTCTTAAGGTTTAAATTAATATTTGTTTATTAATACTGCATTAAAAGACAATCTTACTTACCTGTTATCTTATCTGTTATCTTCTTACATAAGAGTCATAGGTTGTAATATTCTTAGCTAATTTATATTCCACAAAGTGTGAATTCAGGTGTAACTTCTGTTTAGATCTTCTAACACTTTACAACAAAAATATGTGCCTAAATTATCATATAACTTAAGAGTCATAGATTGTAACATTTCTTAGTTAATTTAGATTCTATAAAATAGGAACGTAGGTGCTGTAACTTCTGTTTATAAACCAAACTTCCCAAAACATGGTGTGAAGTGTAATATTTTCCTTAGTATAACACCCCTGTAAAGACTATAAAAACGTCAAACGCAGACCGTACTAAATATTGTCTATGCGTTATCGTAAATGCTTGTTCTCTCTTGTTCATGTGAGAACGTCATTTCTTAAAAGCTTTGCTCTTAGAAATCAGTGTACAATATATATATATATTTTTTTGCATTGACTATATTTTAATTAACTATATAATATTATTATGCATTCCAAACTATAGGCATTAAAATATGTATTATAATGAATATGACGATATGGCAATCTGTAAATACCAAAAAGAATGGGTTGCCTTAATATTTCGAATTCTTTTCTTACTTATATCAATAAAGAAGCTGTAAAGAAGAGATATATTTTTAACAGATTTTTCACTTGACGAGCATTACTGCCATTTAAAATAAGAAATATTATCAGTTTTGAATTTAGGTTCTGTAAAAATGCCTTAATCTACGAATGTAAATGCTACTAAATACGTATTATTTGTGTTTTAAATTGATTGCAGATTTTAAATTGTTTATGGTTTAATAAAATATAATTTAAGAAAATGTTGTGTTTTAGTTACATTTTCAAAAAGAAATATGTTTCTTCTTCTATTAACCATCTATATAAACGTAATGCAAAATTTATTATTCATGTCTCCATTAGTCTGATTGCAAGATATTCCTAAAAACAATTTTTTATTCCTAAAAATTTACATAATATACTATGATTTATAATTCAATAAAAAAGGAATGTCAATTTGGATTATCAAAAATTTATAGAAAAAGAATACTTCAAGTGTACAATAACTGCTCCGAAGTGCCGTTGTGAGCTTATTTATTAGGCGTTATGATAATTTGTTTGTTATTAATTTTTTATAGATACATAACGTCAATGTTAATAAATCCTTATTATGTTATGTTCACAATGGTTGTTTCTTCTTCTAGTAATAATAATAATAACAGACTAAATCATACTTAAGAATAACGATTAGGAAGCAAAGATAATGCAGGCACTCAAGTTCCACTTGAACGGGGATGAATTGAGGAAGGATGGCTATTTTTATATTATTGAATGCGTGTGATTATCGAGAACTATTTCATGTAGTAGTTTTAATCACCTATATTGTAGTTCCTATACTATACAACATTGTATCGTCGGAGAGGTTGCTTGATTAGATGTTATTAAAAATATTTAAATGGGAAGTATTAGCTTCAAAGTTACAAAATATATTTTCCACCCCATTGAAATTTGTTACGAAAATCAAATTGTGTTTAAACAAAATTATAATATAATAACCAGGTAACATGCTTTTTAAATTGAAAGTGATTGAGTATTTGAAGCACAACCATTTAACGATTACATGCATTTTGGACAAAAGCCCATAGTCATTAAAAACAGAGAGGATTTAAAGGAGATTGACATATCACCGCCGAATGACTTTGCTTCTTTGAAAGGTTGAGTGGTTAGTAATTTCGGTTGTTTTAATTTGAATTAACAGAAACCCACGTATAATATGAAGCGGAAAGCAGTAAAAATTGATAAAATATTCAGTAACGGCCTTTCTTCTACATATAATTCTTCCTTGAAAACTATGCGAACTTTCAAATTTGGCAGGCTGTTATGTGTCATTTACAAAATGAAGCAAGAGTGTGAAAGACTGCAAGTGTCTACATTTAATGGCGTAACAGTATACTCCCATTCAAATCGACGCGAAAGGGTGCTGATAATCAGTACTTTGTTTGTAGTAATCTTACAATGTCCCGTCGTAAATACGCATATTTACTTCTCTTGTGTGATAGTGTTACAGTAACATTAAATCGTTTAGAAAATATCAAACCATTAAAAGTCCAATGGTAGTGTAAAAGCTCAAGAGGTGTGCGGTGTGTGCGACGGAACTTATAACCCCTTAGTTACATAACTCTCTCTGATACAGCACACGTGGGCCAGGCGCTGCTTTCAAATCATCTGTTACATCTTGTGAAACCTCTATCGGTTTCTCATATCCATCCGAACGTAACAACAAACATCACAATACTCCAGAGAGAATGTGAAACTTTCCAGCTATCCCGATATAAGGTCACCGTACTGAGAACTCAATTACGCGCTTATATAATCCCTGTTAATTTACACCGTTACTTAACGTATAACTATTTAACATATATAATCGATTATATATTCTTGTTATATAAGTTTTAATTAGATTTATAATGTAATCAAGTTTAAACCAATGGGTTAAATTAGAGAGAGAATCAGGTGACCATCTCCAAAATTTATCATGGCCAATCCATCACCGCTGCGCCATGGGGTTGCTCATCCCGTCCCGATATAGTTGTCCCCACCTTCCTATCTCATTACTCCTGTGTGTCTTCTTCACACATTCACTTCTCTCACTATCTCATCTCACCCTCTCAAGCTCACCATTCTCCTGTATTGTCGTACCTACTTGGTTATACCTTGTTCACCCTTTATGTGCCCCGTTGTGCGTTATAGGGAGTTAGTTCACCCGCGAACGTGGACTATCCGTCAGTGTGGACGTCTGGAGCCGCTTCCTTTTGGAATTCTCTGTGTCTTCCTCCATTCTCGTGTGCCTGGTCCAGGGAGTCCTTCTATTGTTGTGCTAGTGAAAGATACTTTTTTGGTGAGAGATTTTATTGCACATACCTTGTTTTAAATTTTGAAATTTAAAAGGGACCATATCAAATGGATAAAGGCTAATCAAGCTATAGGCGTATAAACGGTGAACTGCTTTAATAAAAACAGGGCAGTGGTTTTTGAACCTGCAATCAGGAGGGTCTCTTAAGTGTGGTTCAAGCGCGAACTGTAACTAATTATCTCACCGAGAGCAAGAAGAATCGCGGTGAATTCGAAACAAATACGAGTATCGCACGCTTCATTGAGCATTCTTAAGTCGGGGGCAAATTTAAGCAAAGGAGAAAACGTTACAAACTATTTATCTTTGCAAATTTGCAGTTTTATTGACACAATCTTATCCTCAACTGAACCCTCACGTTGGTTCTCGCTGCTACGCGCAGTGAAGGACCCCCGCAGATGCCACTCATGACCAATCATGTTGGACACCCAAAGTTGGAGCTCTGTAACTTTGTTGTAGAACTCACCGAATGGATGTCTTACATAAATTTATACAACAGTACTGTCGTACGTGTTTTACATCGTAATGCGTTGCTCTCAAGTGTAGCAATGATGAAATATCTTCTCACCACACTTATTGGGACCCGCTTGCTTTATTAAAATATCTCAAATTGACAGCTGAATATTGTGCCATTGTGTATGAACTGATCATTGATCATCATCACAATCATTGCCCTTTGACAGCTCTTCATTTATATCACATCATGGACTTGCCGGTTATCTTAACCAATACAACAATATGCATGCACACTCATGTTTTTGAATGTGACATCACTTCTGACTCTAACCCTGCTAAGCTCTGCGATTGTACATTGCAGAGTGGATAATAGTTTAAGAAAGAACTCGAGGCTTATCGTGCACTTTTTGGTGACGAACCTGATACTCAAGGTATAATAACACTTTTAAATTTATAATCCTCTTATTTTGATGATACTAGTTTACACCACACTTTAAGCTTTATGAAGGCTCAATATAGCCAACCATTATCATCAAAATTCACAACAAATATGAAGCCCTTCCCTAAAAAATGGACCTCAGGGAATAAACCTGTATCTCTACTTTCTAAACCTTCTTGTTCTAAACAGCCATATTTGGCCTGTGGTAATATTGACCACAAAATATATATCTGTCAAGCTTTTAACACCACAACTCCACAAGAGCGGTACCAACTTGTAAAAAGAGAACAACGTTGTGTGTCGTGTTATCCTAGTTAACGTGCATAACTTACCACAAACCTCACAACAGTATTTTACATTTTTAAACAAAGCCGTCTCAAGAGATTAGACCTTCTAATGCCTCCAACAACGCTTCTATCTCAAACGAAAATACCTCCGCGGCATTAACTTCTCAATCTCAAAATAAGGTCTCTTTTCTTCACTGTACTGTTCTTCTAGCCACCAAGTTAGTGCAACTTACCTCACTGCACGGCACTACTCATGTACTTAGAACGCTACTTGACTCTGGGAGTATGTTTGACTTTATCTCACTTTCTGGGTACTCTATGCTTCAGCTGTTCTTAGTAGATTATAAGTATAGCTCAGTCTGCAACACGTAAAAGAGGCAAATATAACAATATTTAGATGTCAAAACACTCTCTAGCCATATCTTGGCTGCTCAAAATCCTCTCCACATATCTGTGGAACTCCCTAGAGTAGATTGGCTTCAGAAGTGTTACAAAAAGCCAAAGCCTACACTCTAGCAGACCCCACATTTTTACCTACCAGAAAGCATCGATTTATTGTTTGGGGAAGATGGCTTCCCCAAATACTCATTAATAAAAGATACTCTATTGGTTCCAAATGATTTCCAAATATTGGTATCCAGATGATTAGAAATCATTTTGGTTTTGTGATCATGGAAGAAGCCCATTGTGAATCTCCTAGCCCTAACATTTCATCCTTTTTGATTTCTCAGTTCTCTACCAATGATTTTTACTTCCATATATATTTATCTAAACTCCATTATTTCACTATCAAAGACTACACAAAGACTTCAACTAACCATAATATAAATTGGTAACGAAATTTATTCAATAAAACTTCAAAACACAACACAATAGCACAAAATACTTCAATTGCAAGTTTTGGATGTTATCCTAATTATTTTACGCATTTACATGAACTGATATTGCCAAAATCCAGTTACTTGATAGATAATAGTAAATGTTTATAGGCATTTTGTGAGTTTCAAAACCTATTTGTATATAATTGATAGCTTAATATGGAGGTCCTCAAAAATGTGCAAATACTTTTTATATGATGATTAAAAATAAATATTTCCCGTTTCAAATAATGTGAGTAAAGCCTTCCCCTACTGGAAAATAATAACTGTAAACCGGAAAATGTTTAACAATATGAACCAATCGTACATTCAAATGCATTAAATTTTTTGTAAAAAGCAAAATACGCCAAAGCTACTTTGCAGTGGAAATATAAAAGTAAGGCCCGGGCCCAGGTGTGAGTTTGCATATTTAATTCCAGAGAGCGCTTAACCCACTAATACAGTTCAGCATTGTGTGCAAACTTTTAATTATATTTCCAGATTACATGAGTACAACACCCTCCCTTAGCTCTGGCTACAGTCCTAATACCGAGCTGATATGAAAGTCAATACTGGCTGTTATACCTCGCCTCTATCAGGATAACTATTATTGTTTTTCAATCAATATCCGTCTGATCTACACTATAGGCTAAGCATCGCCGAAGTAAATCGTACATTTCTCTCTGCTTGTCTATCTATTACTTTGTCCGTCAGGACGATATATCGAGAAAATACTATAGATTTATAATTTTTCAAGAAGCTTTATTTCTATATAAACACTGAGTTACCAAATTGTATATATTATAACTAATGATAAATTATAAATTTTTAAAAAATTTAAATTCGTCTCATATGTAACCATGTAGGTAGGAAAATTTGAGAATAAATAAATTTTAAAAGTGAGTACAATATACTACAGGAAAAATCCTAATGGCTTTACAATCCTTCCAGCGTAAAATATAAATTTCAAACAAACAAATTAGTGCAATAATATGATATTTCAACATGAGCGTAGCAAAACATGTGGTGGCATACCTACACGTTAGGTGGCGTATGAAAATTTTAATTTTTCCATGAGAAGATTTAGTTCTATGGTAGTAACTGTCCATGATTTTACTGTGTGCCAAACAATATTATTACTTAGTAGTGTAGCACCATTTCTCTGGCAGTGATATATACATTAATAAACGTAATGAGTACAACCATATGACGTTATAAAATGTAACATAGTAATACATGTAAACTAACTGCAACGTTTAACTGGCACAGTATCTCTTTTGTCTACGAGGGAACGGTGTATGATGGTCAGTCTGTATATCTGTCCACGGACGATAAAGATAACTATCACATTCATAATACAACTGCGCAAATCCTGTTACGTGAAACTTGGTGTAGTCTATCTTGATTTCGGAAGGCAGTGGTTGATAACATTTTATGACAAGTTATCATTAAAATGTTTTGTAATAATAAACCGGCTTTAATTAATTAAATAAATTAATGATTTGAAGCAATATATGCACAGGTCTGCGATAGTAATCATAGTCATAGAAAGGGAAAGCATTGATAGGTTTGAAAAATTGATTAGTTAACGTAATTATATTTAGCAATTAACTAATAAATGATTATTGAATAATTAAGGATATTAAGTTAGGAGATTTATATAGATTATGTTCCAATCGGATGTGTACATGCAGGGCTTATCACATTTATTGTTTTATAGATGTTTTACGACCCATGGCAACCAGACGTCCTAGATCAATAACATAGATACGCTTCGTAGCTTAACGGTTGTCTGATGGAACATGTCTGAAGTACAATAAAATCCTCATCTAATCCTACTGATCTCTGCTCAGCTCTGTTACGTTTTAAAGGATTTCCTTTCATAGTTTGAAACTTATTTTTGACGTGAATTCAATTCAATCTAAATATTATGATTTAATTAACTATCAATAATATAGCATCACACCTGTTCATGCGTTGTTTTTTTCACGCTGTTACTCGTGGTTTTTGACTGTTTAAGATTCCCATATTAATTTTGTATAAACAGCTAAAATTCTGTAATAGGACGTTTTAAAATTTTGACAGTAATTTTAAATAGATAATAATAAAAGGCCGTAGTCAGACAGATAACTATTGACAAACAGCCAAAAAAATCTTTCCATTAACAATTGCTTTTTTATTGGCCAAAAAGCATCTATGGCTAATATAAACTTTGAATTTTTGGCTTTAGATGATACTACTCCTAAATCTTTTAAAACAGATGTTCGTTCTATGTTTATTCTGCTGCCTTCATCTTGGGTAACTGGTCTATGTGAATATCTTATTAAACGGAATAAGGAGGTGAGTTGTTACAATATAATATATGCAGTACTGATTATAAGTGATAAAGGCCACAGAGAGTATTTGAAACTCTAACTCTGATTAAGACTAAACAACATATTGCATAACAATATATCCCGCTTTTGAAACAAATTCTTGAAAACACCTAGTTATTTATTTATAAACTGGCATTATTTATTACGATCAAAGTCAACCCGTATTGTAATTTTGGCCTAATTCAGGAGGAAACTTACATTATTAAATTTTAAAATGTTGTCAGAAAACCGGGTTACTAAACAAACGTTATATCTTTTAATACATTATTTACTAAGTAAACTAAGGCACTAATTAGGAATTCATTTAAACATATCATATAATGTTTTTGGGCTTTTTTGGGTTACTAGCTCAAGAAAGTTAAAAGCTTCTTTATACAAATTATTCCTATAAACACTTTTTGCTTGTTTTGAAAGCTACAGGATATTCGGGACGGGCAATGTTGTGTTTAGGGGTCGCCACTTAATCCCATGAGGAGGGTAGCGTGCGCACTATATCTCTGGTATAGCTGTGAATTCTGTTGCACGAAGGTCAGCTTTGTTCTAGATTGTTCAGTGAAAGGGAATAGTGGACACCACTCCTCTATGTCCATGCAAACAAGACTCAATGAGGGAGCTCGATCTACTCCAACACTAGATTTATCTATACAGTTTTCCACCCCAATATTTGCAGTTAGTGTTGTGCACTGCTATGGGATCTTTTCCATAAATAAATGACACATAAATTTTTGCTGTACCCAGTGTAGATGAAAAAGGAGATATTTCACACCGGTGAGAAATATAACCCTTACTTATGTACTTTTAAAAGCACAAACGTACTGAATTATGGACGTTTAAACGATAACGTATTAGGGCAGTCAATAATTTCCCAATTCCTTTCTAAAGAAATATTAGAGATTTAAGCTCGCATATTACAACTTTAAAATGGAAAATATAACAAGAACGGACACTTAAAAATTAATATCAAATATGTTTCCAAAAAATAAAACAAAGTTCCGTAACTTTTTATGGTTATAAATAATTTCATAACACATTTCGCAACACTGACTCTAACATTTCCACTGGTTAGAATACATTTTAGGGCATATTAAAAGTGCATTACTAATATAGGTTACTAGGGCACCCTTAGTTAACAGATTTTCCTCTTAATTTTGTAGTGTAAATGAATACTCCCACTCCAACTACTGCTCGCTTCCACTCGTGATCTAAATTTTAATCCCTTTTTACATCTCAATAAGTGTAACTAGTTTAGGACCTCTCAGTACTACATATAGTATCATCTATTACGTATTAGGTCGTTAAGTTGTTATAACTACTAAACGCTTACACGTTTATGTAATTCCCTAATTTGAAGGCTCAGACTTTAATAACTTTTACAAAAGCAAATTGCTGTGGTCTTATTTTCTTTATTGACGTTTAGAAAGTATTATTTTTATAATATATATATTTTACGATTTGGAACATGTCTAAGGATCCAGTAACTAGTGCGACATATAACAAATACTATACACCCCACAATAAATTCTTGTGTGAAACATAATGTGTAAAGTCCTTTATTTTCGATTGTAGTTTTCCAAAACTCTGAAAAAATGTTAAAGTTCTTTACCGAATTAAGATAAAATATACCCATTGAACTAAATTACGTGATTACCTTGAATACTATCGATAAGGTTTTAACTATACTGTAAATATATTGTTTTTGAGAGCAATATTTGTAGTGGTCAGAAAACAGCTCTTCGCTGACATCCGAGAAATATTATGCAGCTAAGTGATCGTAGTTTCTTACACGTCCCATTATGTTCTTAGTTACTACGATATTTAGCTTATATTTTTGGCAAATAGGTGTATATCATTTCTGAAAAAAGGTTAAAAGAATTACTTTATAATGTTATAAATAATTTAAAAAACTATACGCATCAGTATAAAGCGTTCAAATTAGTTTTATCGTTTTCTATAGCGTTATAAATGCTACAAATTGATATATGATTACACCCGTGCATGCATGTTAGAACTTTTCTAGTTTTTGACCCAGAAACACTTTTTTGATTAAAATTACATAAATTCCATTTACTGTATAATGCATAAATCGTAACGTTCCACAAAAATATTACTACATTTCTAAGTAAATTTAATTTACATATTAAATTATTTTAAATCAGTAAAATAACATAGAATGTATTTTAGAGTAAGCAGTTACATAAAATAATTATTTTATCGGAATTTATTAGATAACTGATTAGCAATGCATTTTAGGTATTCAATTAACTACCATCTGCATTGAAATTAGGGGCAAAAATGTGCCTAAACGAGTTTTAATCAGACTAAAAGTATTAAACTATGGATTACATTCTTGGTATTGTCATAGCACGGACTCCACTCCTATCCTGGCTCAGTTCCAGAATAATAATATTCCTTATTATCCTCAACTCTTAAGTACCCAAGCTTAAGTTTATATTAAAGCACTATAAAATATGAAATGAATAAACAAGTGGAATCTCTTTTGTTATATAATGGATATTTAAACCTACTTTGCAGTAAATAATATACTATATTATTTTACACATTTGAAGGTTCAAAAGTTTTTTTTATCAATAATACATTGTAATTGCTTCATTACAATAAGCAATAAATAATTGTTAGAGATTATGTTAACCAGTAATAATTGTGATAGGTAGTTAATCTCTTTACTTGCCGGTTTATAGATAATTTATTAAAAAAACATTACCGTATTAAAAAAACGTGTATAGATATTTATAAAACCTCGGCAAGGAAGATACATCTACCTTAACCACAATCCCTAAATTATTAGTTTGAAAACAATGTAAGTAAAACAATGTTGGAGTACGGACATCTATTGGAGGAAATTCGCTCTACAAATTACAAAATACTGGATTACGTATTCTTTATTTATCACTCCTACTATAATGATTTTTCACGAGGCCAGTTAAGCAGATGATACTTTCATCGTTAGATCTTATGGTTCAACGTTATCGAGTATCAGCGTGCTACCTTTCTCAATCCACGCACTGCTGACTCGTTAACACTCGTCTTCGCAAGACGATCTTCGGTATCTACAATAAATCCTATTTTGAGCGATTCCTGAATGTTGTTGGCTGGGAGCGTTATTAATGACTGGATTAAGGAATAGCATAAGCAAATTTGCTAATAACTTACTATTACTAACTTTATAGAAAATATATTTGGGTGATTTGAAAATAGAGACTATTCTTAGGATTAAAATACTAGTTAAAAACTTATTGTGAGTCAAAGATTAAATCTTTATCGGAATTTCGAAAAGTAACAAAATTTTAGCGTGCATGAAATAGTTTTGGTGTCTACACTCAGTGTATTAATCTTCTTAAGAACCCTTTTACCAAATAAAATTTTGAAATATGGGAGTTATGGCTTTTTAAATACCTCTCAAAAAATAAAGCTGTTAAACTTTCAAGAGAGATATCAAATCTATAGTGAGTGTTTTTCTAGATGTATCAGGGGAACGCGGAGAATAATGACAATAAAATTATGTAGCCTTTGAAGTGAAGATTTTGTTACCTTTGAGCCAACTATGAAGATAACTATGACCGAAGCCATTGTAAATAAAACATATTTCCTATTATTCGTAATCAGTTATGTGAATTTCTTTCTAATATTTTGTAAAATTTGGTGACATTTTACATTATTTAATTGAGTTTTCCCCATAAAAGGCTGATATAAAATATCATAATCTTTATTAAACTCTATCTTAAGTGAGTGTAACATAAACACAAGGTAGGAGTACATCACCATGTATCATGCAACAGTTTTAACCGAGCTTTCAGTACAAATTTCGAATAAAAAATTTATATCTTTGTTACCATATCAAGTTTTATAATGCCACTTGACTGTACTGAGTTTTTTTACATATTTGTTTCTTCAACAATATTCTCGTTTCTATCATTTTTATCCGTAAAATCAATCTAAAATAGTTCAATAATGTTCTGTAAAATCTCATGAATAAGGAATATGAATATGGGATAATTTACATGAACCATCTTTTAAATCGATGTTGATTATATAGAAGTGTAAATTCACGTAAAATTTCAGGTCTTTAGTTGCGTCAACTCTCAAAATATAGTGGAACCACTATATAGGTAGAAATTTCTCTTCTTCTGGACAGACAGACAGACAGAGGGACAGACATGAAAGTCGTCCAGCTACTCGAGTGATAGGATTCGTTAGCCCTCTGACAAGAAAATAAATATATAAATTTATTTATATTTATATAACAATAGTTACGGTATATTCCGATTAGCTAACACTCCGAATACACATAATTCAAATGATACGTTTTATGTTTCTGAAACGAATTTCATCACAACTTAATGGTACAATTAAGATGGAGATAATGGATAAAAGCATAATCTAATTTTTACTGGTATTTATTGCTATGATAATATATTTCCCTGATGATAGCTGAGAATTCAAGTAGGGTAAAGATAAGTGTGAGATGGTGAAGAGGAGCAACTAAGTTAAAGATAACAACTTGAAATAAACCATCTCGACTTGTTGTACCGAATTTAAACTCATACCAAGTCTTTCATATCGTACCTAGGGGGAAATTTTGAAGTAGATTAGTAAATTCTTGCGACAGTTTATGAACTGATTGGTTAGTCAATCAATAAGCCAATGTAGAAATCAGCAGCAGCTGACGCTGGTTTTGCGATGAGCCCGTTTACATTGGCCCAGCTGTCGGAGCTATCATTGGCAATGATGAATAGTCTCAGCTCGCTACTTTTTCTCCCTTTCTTGTGTATTCAATAACAACTTCACACAAATATTCAGATAGATAGTTATATACAACAAATACTCTACTATTTAAACAAATCAAACATAGTTGCATATAAAGTGCCCAATGTGTTGAAATCTTTATCAGTATTTTATTTATTGCAATAGCTGTTGTAATTAAAAAGAGTAAGTTATTTGAAACGCTGAAATTTGTTCTGAATATGCCTATTTTGATGGTAATACTAATTTGTATAGTGTTTGTTTTTCTTATCTTTTTGCCAGTAACCATGAGGGTATTAATGTGTAAGGTTTCAGTAAAAAAATACGAGCGAGGTCATATTTTCATGGTGCTCAATTTAATTAATGTTCAACTTTAGCTGTAGTAGATTAAGTTGCTTTGATTCACGATAAATAATGAAGCGTGATTATACTAGGGTTATTCATTAAGTAACGAGACAAATTACTACTGGTCAATAATGACTGGATAGATCCTGTGAAATTTTCAGGACACAAAGTTGGAAACGTAGCGGTGGCATCTGATCAACTTTTCAATGATATTTTGTTAACATAGTCTCAAATTTCCTTAGTTAACAATGATGAGTCCGTTCGAGCATCGCACGTGAAAGAGCAATGTTTCGTGGTCAGATTTTAGTCGCGGAATGCGATAAATGTTGTAAAAGCGTACGGACCTAAGTATTTGAATCCATTGGACGTATACAAATGGGTAGAGCAGTTTCAAAGTGGCCATTTAAAATTTTCTGACGAGCAATACAGTGAACTATAGGACTTTACTTTTTAAAAACCCCGTCCACATACAGCTTAGCTGACGAAGGAAAACTTCAAAAACTCTGAAAATACATCTTTTCAAATCCCTCTACTGCCCTAACCTCGCCCCATCAGACTGCCATCTGTTTGGACCCCTTAATGGAATCTTCGAGCGAAATATTTTAAATGTAATGCCGCGTTGCTGGGGATTGAAAAAAGAATCAAAGTTTTGTACTGATTGAATAAGCCGTGTTTGAGCACGAGTAATTTTTCTCGTAACTTATTGAATAACTCTTATTATATGACACTGAAAATTCTGATGGGCTACGTATTTCACAGAAGCTTCGTGTGGTAAGGCTAAAAAATAATAATATGATATGCAAACATCGAGTGACGTTATATGTCTGCACACTACTGCAGATCGGATTCACACGAAGGAAACTCAGGAACGTAACGTAATAATCTACATGTTCAATCTATTAACCACCGGTAGTGAATCTACTTATAAGACATAGGGTTTGAATTTATGTGTTTGGAAGCTGAAGAATAGATGATATAATAGTTTCACGAAACTTTGTGTTCATACTCTGTAACTGATATCTGTATATATATATTAAATACATAACAGTTTGTAAGATAATCGTAAAATGAATGCAGTTTTCTCCATTTTAATAATTGGAATTATGTCGGAACGGTTTAATAATATGAATGATAGGTTATAGACACTGCGTTAAGAGGAAGGGGAACTGGAGCCTTAATCAAATCAACTTTTACATTTATTCATTCTTTCTCACCATAGCTACGTTATTTTATAAAAATTAATTGATCCATGGTTTAGAGAT
Source organism: Homalodisca vitripennis (assembly GCF_021130785.1). Classification (NCBI taxonomy): domain Eukaryota; kingdom Metazoa; phylum Arthropoda; class Insecta; order Hemiptera; family Cicadellidae; genus Homalodisca; species Homalodisca vitripennis. The sequence goes on along the minus strand of NC_060211.1, from coordinate 6,417,844 downwards.
CAGGTGTATTCATGGCCGAGCACCTACCTATAACTTTATCGATACATGATTAGGCAAGATATATCGATAAATATTATATACTTAAAAGTTTGCATGAAACATAGTTTTTCATTATTTACATATTTAAAAATGAATTCTAGGATGGTTCGTGTCTAACTACAGACATTTGCTTAGATTCATTGAATTCCATCATTCCGTAGCCTTTAAACACATTTTCTTTTATATGGAAGGGATGTAGAAATTTCTATTCTATATAATTTCTGTCTATCAGACCACAAGAATTCTAAAGAATTAAATGAGCTGTAGGCATGAAATTTTACCTGTAAATGTAGCAACGTAGTTTGGCGAACTCCTACCTTTTTTACTACGAATAATGATTGTTGAATTAGTTAGAGTAATTGTAGCAATATGTCTGAGCAATAGTGCCAGTTTTTACCGTTAAATATTCTACTTATCCTGTAAAGCTGAAAGCCATTCGGAATATTTTTAGGCTTTCTAGTAGTAGAGGGTTTCTAAAATGATAGTACTATAGAGAAAAATAACATTTTATGGCGTAGAGTATTAAAATTTTCTAGCCTAACCATCGTGTTAACTGTTAACAAATGCGTAATTTCTGTCTAATCATTTGATCTGCAATAAAATACTAGTCATTAAGGTGTTTTTTGTTACCTACATTTAATATTATTACATTTTTGCGGAGAAAAACAGCTATCGTATCTTTAGTTTTTCATTTTTCAAATTAGCTCATTTGTTCAATCAGCTGTTTTCTAAAATTCTTACAAAGAATTCTAACTCTATTTGTGTTCCCGAAAAATGAGATCATATAGGGTTTGGTTTTTACTATTTCTCTTATACGTTTTTTGTGCCCCAACAGTTCTGTCTTATGATATTGCTCTAGGGGTGGTGAGTAATGTTATTGGCATTTATCACTGATACAAGTAATTAATTATCCGCAAATTACCAAAACTATTTGTCAAACTCGAGTTGAAGGTGCACCATTATCCTCAGTATCAGGTTCAGCTAGAGACCTTGAGTTGCCCTAATGCCGAAATGTTGACTGTTTTTGAGGAAAGGAAGAGGCATGTTTAACCTATCATTAACTGCTTACAATACTTCATTAAAGCATTTAGCTTAAAAGAAAGAAGTAGCTTTCAGACATATCAGCATAAGCGATGTAAAACTAGCATTCAAGCTAAAAGTCTAGCTTTTAAGAAAAATGTCCTATCCTTTTACCGGTTTTAGGATTTGAATTTAATTCAATAAGACACGTGTAACTCCTTACAAGATAAAAAATAATCATGGGTTCAAACAATTTCTGATGTATGTCATAAAAAATTATGACAAAATTCTAATGATACTTTTAATCCCGTATAAATCGTGGGCAACAATTAAATAGCAGAATAGCATTAGCATTAGCATATACATTGCCCATGTTATAGATGATTTCAATACTTAAGCCGCAATAATGATAATTTACTAAAAGACATTTTTTTCAGCTTTTTGTCTTCATATGAAAGGATAATTTACGAAAGGATAAAAGCTTCCTCTGATAATCAGTAGCTTGTAGGAAAAGCTCCATGACAAGAGGAAAGTATTAAAAACAATTGGTATTTTCCACTCGTTTTGAAATATCACGTGGTCATTTCATGTTCATCCTGGTGGTTTGTAGGATTGGGTTCATTCTGAGGGAAGTTAATTATTGTTTACAATTATGTATTCTTACGTAAAATGTACGTTATGAATTTGAGAATTTTGTATTAAGAAATTAGCAATTTTGAGATATTCCTTTTTCTTTGTCATACATAGTTTATAACAAAGCAAACAAATATACTTGTAAACGACATATACAAAGCTAACAAGATATACAACAAATTAAGTGCCTTTGTAAATTAATGACATATCTTCATTTCATAACACTGATCCAGTTATTTAGACCCTTGTAAACAAAACTAAAAACTATATTAAAATAAATTAAATTATAGTGGTTTGAGATGGATAATAAAATACTGCATTTGTACTTTCTGTAGCTGCTTATTTAATTCTTTCATTATTGCGTTAAAGTTTTATCTACAAAGACGACATTCAAGTTGGAATTTTATTTTGTGGAGGGAATTTATTTAATAACATTTTCCTCACAATACCCTTTGTATATGTTGGTGATTTATTATATCACCTAATCGACTAGCATTATTTCACAAGTGCTTTTACAATCATTTCCAACTTTATCCTTATTGTTGAATTGATTAAATTATCTATTGCAATTTGACGGCAACAATATTATACAATACAATGTGATTCATATTAAACCTCTAACCTACCTAAATCTGTCCAATTTGTTTCATATGTCGTTTGATTACGTTAACATGTTTCAGAGACAAACAAAACAGAATGATTCCCTCGCAACGTTAAAATAATTACAGTCAACATTCAATGGCGGTCTTCCTGTGACAGATTGGATGATTCAATATCAAAATGTGCGCTTCAGTTATTAAATTATACATATTTGCTCTGTAAACGCAAAGTAACCGCTGAAATATGAACGAAGGTTTTAACCTGATTAATTATTAATCGATTTTAGGTAAAAAGTGTCGAATATTATTTTCTCGAGGTAGTAGTGATAGTTATTTTACAATATAAAAACAAAATTGATTGATTGGATTTTTTTAGTGTTTTTGTAAAAAGTAACAAAACATACTCGTGTATATGTTTTGTATACGCGCATCGGGTTGGTTATTTTTCTCCATGTATGACAAAATAATATTCTTGTTACTATTTTATACCTATGAGACACAAAATCTGTAAGATTACAGTCTAAAATTTATACGCATATTGATCAATAATAGTCAATCAATTAGTAACATGTATTATTTTACGATATGATTAGTAAACTGAAATATTGAATAGAATGATTTATTCATTACTTACAGTATTTTAAGTCATTTAATTTTAATTGGTTTCATATTTAATACTATTTAAATATTCATAATTTTTGTAGTTTTGTAAATGTTCCAAATTTAAGCTGCTTTTCCGACCTCAACTGGTCTAAAACTTTAGCCTGCTTTCATGTAAGAAAATATCTAGCGTAATATCTAAGTATGTGCCATGTGTTCTAGACAGAATATACACGGATTAAATAGGAACTATAGACACTTTATTACAATACAGAGGAAAACTCGCCTAGACTATTTTTTCGTCAACCACGCATCAAAATGCAGTTTAATATTGATTTAAATTTTTTAAACATTCATTTATTACTAGTATATGGGTTGTTAGGGTCTTTAAAGGGCCTCCTTATTATCATGTCACCGACTGCCTGTACGAAAACTCAGGAGAGAGAGAGAAAAATCGAGGTGATAAGATCCTAGAGACTGGAATCTTACTGGTAGTACGTAGTTTCCTTTTGGGCACGAAAAAAGTACTATTTTTGTACTAAATATGTAAAGAATGTGCGTCCGTATGACTGACGATGCGATATTCTCTCTGTATTTTGTGTATGTTTTCTCGATTTCTTACCTTTTTGTAGAGGTTGAGTTATTCGGTTTTTTGTTTTATAATTGTTTATTTTAAATATTGTTTTTCAATGTTGAAAATATATTGGTTTGTTATCATTAAATTCACATCAACGAACATTTTAAATGTTATTATTGTTTGACGCCTTTAGATAGCAGAGCTATCTTTATCAGATACTTCACATTGTTTTCTCGATGAATACTCAGTTTATATATTTTATTTTAATTTAAATACATTTATGTTCTGAGTTCAAAAAACTTATTACTGTAGAATCTTTTACATTATAAAATAGGCCTACTTATATTACTCCTTTAATCTCACGTTTACGAATAAGTAGTTTGATACATTTAGTACATTATGGCAAATTGAAGGTTTTTAAAAATAAATGTTTTAAATTAATGTTAAACACAGAAAATTAAAGTACGAAAATAACCATAAATTAAATGATAACATCGAAACTAGTGCGCATAGAGTGTTTTTAACAGTTCCAAACAGGCGCAAGCTTACACATCCTGACAGAAAACATTACGAAATAAATGTTTCACAAACAGTCGGAATGATGGATCGGAATGATTATTTTCATCTCCAATATACACAACAAAATGTAATAACGGTTCTTTTTTAACTTATATATTACAATAAAATCATATTCTATTAGATGTTGTGTAACTTTGTTACAAAGGGATTTAAATATATAAAAATACGTTGAGCCTTCAGAACGGGAAGAATAGAATTTAAATTCTGTAATAGAATTCTCAAATTTAAAAATATTTATGTTTTAGAACAAGTATCCATGGCTTTTAGCCTAAAATGGAGTAAGTTAGATAACAACCTTATTCGGAAACAACCGTATTGTTAGTCAAGTAAGCCAATCATTACGTCTGTCATTATTATACTATTTTAAAAGACTCAACAAATACAACAATTTGCTGCTTTTTCATACAGAATTCTACAAATGGTAAATAAATCATATTGATTCTCTTTATCTTATCAACTTGATAACAGGGTTTTGTAAATATAAAAGCAATACACCTGGTACAAGATGGTACAGAAGGATGGCTTTGTGCAGTCCTGTTCGTACAAGTATAGTCATGTCGTGTGCTTAAAGGCTCTCAAATAATACTGTATGCACGTCTTTTGGTTAAATTTTAGGTTCTAGAAATTTTAAACAGTGAAATTTTAAAGTTCTAACAGATATTTTACATTTTATCTGAATAAATAATATGAATACCTACACATACTCCTACAACAAAGCAAGAAAAAGTGTTGTAATATGAAAACACACACACACACACACTGTAATGAGCAGACCATCATATCCACTTTCTAACTGGAAATTGGATGAACATTTTCCAAAAACCCCTATGAAACTAACTAATCAATACCCGTTATAACTACTGCAAGTAACTAACTGCTCCACACTACGTGGCAATAGACTTCGGTGAAGTTGCATACAAAGTTTCAATTCACTAATTTCATTATGTTACATTTGTAACATGTAGATGTTAAAATGTCTTTAACTGTATGTAGTTTGTTTCCAAATATGAACAAACTACAACCACCATGATAATTGTTTGTTTTTGATACAATCATGATTACTCGTAAGACTAATATAATAATGTACGCTGACGCGGTCAAATTCCTCTAAGTTGTATGCACCACCGGTGAACTCGCAGTGAACCATCCAACCTACAGGTCCGTTCGCGCTCGAGATGTCGTGCGGACAAACAAAAACAACATATTGGTACATTTTTAAGTACTAGGCTTTGTTAATACTCAGCAAAAATGTACAAACGATTATCATTTAAGGGCGTAAATTATTAGTATGAATTTATTTTCATTTTTAATTGGTTTTTTATTTAGTAAGACAAAATAAATGGATATTTTTGACAAATAAAATTATATTATGTTGCCACAGACCACGGCAAAAGTCTTAATTTGTCCAGTATTTGGGTTTAATAATATCTGAGAAATACAAAAACAAAAACCAATGGTAACTTATAATTTGCAGAAATTCCTTTTTATTAAGATACTAATCACATTTAGAAACGAGTGAACTACACTTTATACTACACTCTTGAATCTTTATCCTTTTCTTAGTGTATTGTAAACAGAAACGATTAAAACCTCATTATTTCTGAAAGAAAAACAGATAGATTTATGATATTACCTAGAGCAAGCATTATGCAGTAATAATAATTACGCTCTTAGTTATTTATTTAACGGCACGTAAGGGAAACATTTATAAATTAAATGAGGTGTTTAACTGTTACAGCGAGTTTATATAGTAATGAGCGTACTTCACTTACCATAGTACTTAAATAATACTTACAATAACTGTTTAATGTATAAGTAATGTTAGGAAGTAGTAATCTATTCTTATTCACCTTCAACTAAATATCTTGATATCAACTGTTACAAGATACAACTGTATTATTATGCTATTAAAAGTAAAGATACACTTTTGTTGTTGATTCTTTTTAAGCCTTTGAAATGGTGTACAACAAAAATCCGGTATAAAACATTCTGGGTAATATTTGCTTCCTCTCTGCGACGGTCCGGAAATCCTTTCTTGTCCTCGACTTTCTTTTCTTGAAATACTGTAAGTTTTGAGACAGTAAAATTACACCAGTTTTCTAAGGAAAATTATAAATACCTGTTATTTATGTCATGTCGTAGATGGTATTAATAATTTGTTATTATATCAAAAGTCTTCTTAATTTCCTTATTTAGTAGCGATAAAATCGTCCTTGTTGGTGGTGATTTCAAAATTATAATTTACCGACATTTCTTGAACTACTTTTCAACTTATTAGAGCGCTTTAGTAACGCTGTAAAATACATAAAATAGGTTCTTGGAAATAAAAATGGGATTTAGTATTGAATTCCTATTGTATCCTCATTTAAAGCAATTATTACCGTTACTGCTTTTATTTTAGTTTTGAAGTGAATTTATTTATAAAAAGGTAGGAGTACGCCATATAATATGTCGCTTAACATATTTCTCTGAATGGAAAAGTGTAATTTGACATCATATTTTAATATGCCAGATGAATGTATTAATTTTATTTACTAATTTATTATTTCGATTATTTTCTCGTTACCGTCATAATTACCTGTAATACAAATTTAAACATTTTCACTTATGCTATGCAAAATTCGACACTCGATATGTTGATCATATAGAATGAAGCATAATACAAAACTTCAAGTCTATATAGACGTATTAGGGTTATCGGTCACACCTACAGACAAATATGCTGTCAGAAATACAAAACTGAAATGGTTCCAGTCCCTTGTTTCTTGGTCCCAGGAATACTTTTGTAACGCACAGTAAAACGTAATTAAAATTGTATTATATTTGTGCAAAATTCATCAGCTTATTAAATATTTAAAACTATGCAATAAAAATACCCCCATAGTTAACCACCATGATTTTATAAAGGGTTTGACAAAATGTAAATAATGAATGATTAGTTCTAGTTAAGTCGAACGTTAACTCTTCCAAAATTATGTATAAAAGTGAAAAAATAAGTAAAAAATAAGATTTAGTTGATAATATCAAACTCAATTTTAATACCTTGATTAATATCAGACATAATTCTTATCAAAGTGTAAAGCTTGCATTATCAGCAATAATCACTCGAAATGCATTGAGATAAACGTTCGTGTCTCTCCAGACTTAATGATTGTCTGTGAAATTATAACGACTTGGAATCTTTGTACTTCATGAAAAAACCGATCCGATTGTTTACATTAATTACTTATAAAAGAATTAATGACTTTACAAAATTAAGGATTTAATTGGCATAATAAGCAGAATATCTACTCGTATGTATTCCAAAAAACGTTTAAAGGAATATTTTACATTTAAATTCTTGTATACACTCATTAAAACTATAAAATATACGATAATTTTACACAAATGACGGTCTAAAATTGTTTTAAAAATTTAAAAAACCGATACAATGGAATATCGGAGACTCTGATAGAACGTAAGGAGTTTAGTAACTCGCATACTGATAGGCAGAGTTAATTGAGTTTAACCTTTTTAATGTTTCACCCTAAAATTAGAAGTGATCTTACTTAGGGCAACATGAAACTATGTCGCAATTTTCAAATCTCGAGAACCCTTTTATCAACATTCTTTATAAAATCAGACAATCAGGCTGACAGACAGACTAAGGACTACTCTTCGATATTTTGATCCCTAATATCAATATAGTTTTTTCATGGAACAAGAAGAACCCATATTTTTGTGTCTCTGGGATCCTTCTGTCAGTGGATATAGCACGGACGGATGGACAGTCGGACGGGCAAAGAGATGTTTTTAACGAAACCGGTCGGTTGGGTCGTTAAATATTAAGATCATTGAGTAATAACGAAGCCCCATATTCATTCACCAAAAGCAAGACAGTTATTGTTCTTTGATTTACGACCAAAATTTAGGAAGAAGTACACACATAACCCGTAGTACACTCTTACATTATGAAAGGATTTCCGCAACATTACGATGGGACAGTAAAAATATTCAGCGAGAGAGAGAGAGCGAGAGACATTTTAAAAGCAGTATATTGTGGGGGTTTAGGGAGAGCTGTCCCGTTGCAGTTTTTGTGGCGCTTCCCTCCTCCGCCATCTATCAAAGAGAATAATTTGTGTTAGTGATCTTCAAAGATAAATTACTAAGGGTTAAGTTTTATGTCAAAAAGAGCTCTATCTGATAGTGTGTAACATCTAAAGTTTCGTCGTGTCTTATGGCACTTTACTTTGCGATTATTATATTTAAAAAGCTTAGTCATCGATATACAGCAGTCGGTTAATATTTCTGAATATATGTAGGTCAGTAAAAGTTCCCTGAACGTCTAGTATATTAGCCAATACTGTGTTAGAGTATAGTAAGTGGATTTAAACATTTCGTAACAGATTTGTTTATATTTTTATTATTACAAATATCAGTGGAAGGAAACCTGTAGTATCATTTTTTTTTGTTATGATGCATCACAATAAAGTTGATTTTCCATTCTTTTCAAAGAATATATAAACAATGAAAACATTTCTTATTGCTGTGTTAAGACAACTTTGTGGCTTCCGATAAGGCTTCGGGAAAGGCATAACATCGGGTACCTTTATCAAAATAGTACAGTGTTTGTCTTTCGTTTTCAACAACAAAATATAACATTATTAATAGTATTTATTACTAAACAGTCAGTATTAAATATTGCTCACAGTACAAATTTATGTATATAAATTATCAATCCAATGCTTTAAAAAATACGTTGGTAACATACCTCTTAATATGTAATCATTTACTTAAAACACAGTGAATATTTTCAAATTTTAAATTTGGGAAGTCATATTAATTACTGAACAATGAGTATTATTGTAAGAGATACTCAAATTAAATATTATTTGCGTAAAAACTTTACGATTTTATTACACAAAATTAGTTGTTGATGTTCGAAATAGTTGCATAACTGTATGGTGTTTGTCGTAATAAAAAACGATGGAGACAATTATTCCAAAAAGTCATCCATTATATATTCAATATACATGTCTAGTTAATAATATTTTTTCAACTAAAATATCAAATTATAGTAGGCTACTTGAATTCCAATGATTAATATTAAAACATGGACGATACCTCAATTATATTTACTTTGAAGCCGGTTTGCCCTCCAGTATTTAAACACAACAAGAAAGTCTCACAACTCATATATAAACACCATAAACTTAGTACGTAATTTCATACTAATGAGGAGGATCTGGTTGCGATGTTCTTGTATGGACATTCTATAAATTATATGTGTCTACGGTAGACTTCCAAGATTTATTAATCTTCCATGTCCCAACCAAATGAGAGAAGAACTTTCTAAAAGCCAACTATTGCTTAGGTTATGCATGGTAACTGTGACATCGAAAAGAGATCGAGATCAGCGGCTCGTTTTCTTTTTAGTCCTTGGCAAAATGTACATTGAGCTCAACCCAACACTTTCAACAAATGGCAGGTAAATAATGGATTTTTAAAGACAAATTCTTAAAATGAATGTTATATTCTAGACGTCAGTTATAAATTTTTAAGTACATTAGATAGCACCTTGTAAATTAAATATAACATATCGTATTTACGGGATATAAGAACTTTTACTTAAGTAGTAATTTACAAAATAATAGTGTATACTTTTATAGTCTCACAGTCTTTAATATTTTATATTTAATGTCACACTTTTTAAATGAAAAAGTATATACAGTAGCTTCTTGACGCAGGCCTACCTAGTGTTAGTTTTCTACCTCATCCTTAGAGATTACGGTCAACGTCCCTTTTTCAATTAATTGCTTGAATTATTTTGAAATTATTTACTGTATTTACAATGAAGTGAAAAAAGTTACATGTAGTAAGTAGAATTCCTTAACTATTAATAATTACAAAAATCCGCCATCCACCTCGGTGCAATATGCGAGTGTCTAGGCAATAGCATACGTATTCGTGGAAAACGCACAGGCATACATTACTCTCGATGGTCAACTATAATGTTATATTTTTCAAATAAAAATCATCCCAAAATTTAAAACTCGAACTAATTTTAAACACACATATTTGCAGTTAAAATAACATAAATGTGAAAATATTTTATAATCCTCTAATTATAAATGCCTCTAATTATAAATGGACACTTAATTTAGTACAATTTTCCTTCAAACAATTTTTCAAAAAGCAAGTATTTGATCAATGCCTAACGTACATAGAGGGAAGTAACATCGGTGTGAGACGCCATTTGTCAAAGTTATAATATCAGTAGACCAGCAGCCAATATTGCACATACACATAGTCGCAATAACTCATCCCGGCAATTACCCAGTGAATCACGCGCAGCTCACATGTTGCACGTCGGTGACTTCCGGTCCGGACCGGAAACAGCCCCATCTCCGCTCATTGTGTCGTGAGAACAGCTGTATTGTCACCATGATGGATCGTGTGACAAACAACCCCTCTGTAACAATGGTGACTACTGTACATTCAATTAACCCGGTGTCACCGTCTCAAAGCGGTATATAGTAGGAATGTTATATAATATATAATGAGGTTAATGGTTTAAAGGATAAAAAATGTGTGAAATACAACATTTGAACATTAATTGACACTTGAGAACTTTTTTAAGATTTGATCGTTATACCATGGATTTATAATTGGCACACAGCAATATAATGAAAATAAACCCGTGGAACATATCAAGTAATGTATTCAAAATGCCAACACACGTTTAGAGAAAAAACTTATACTTGGTTCTAAATCTAGTAGAATTGATTTAAATACCTCAACCCATTTTCAAAGTAATAATGAAGAAGTGTAATAAAAATATTATTTTTGTTATATAAGTGAAGTCAGCATGAAACTCATAGAAAAAAAACCTGAAAAAAATGTTCAAGTAATAGATTTAGGAATGTATAAATAAGCGCTAACAAAAATGGTATTTTATATTTGCATAATAAGATTATAATGTCAACCATCTGAAATATGGTATGTATTTTTGTATTTTCTCCTATATAACATTCATAAGGAATTAGTAAAAGAATATTTTCAGTTATAAAGGTAAAGGGAAATAAAATTAAGTACACAACTCAATCTTAAAATAAAAATTGATTCGGATTAATCTAATAAGAAGGGAATCACTAAACTTCTATACTTTACTGAAATAGAAATAATGGTTCAGGGTCAATCACATATCCAATATTATGGAGAAAGATTAAATTTTTTGTTTTAGTTCCTTGTTTGTTTCCTGACCTTTACACGTAAGTACTATTTTAGTTTACCTTAGTACCAATGAATAAAATGTCCACATTATAAAAAAAATTATAATATTTAGTACCATTTCTTGATAGTGTGTGAATTGGCTTGCTAAATTAGTAATTGTTCCATTTAATTCATTTAGTAAAATATATTGGTACAATAAAATATTCAAGATAATACTAATTACTTATCAGTACAGTGAAATTAAATATCGTCATTATTCCCTCCAAATTCCAAGTATTTTTAAAAAAGAATCTTATCTCAACAGAAAAATCGTATTTTCAGAAAGTTTATCGTTGACGTGTATCAGGCCTGATAAGCATTGCGGAGTGAATATTACCATAACGGTTATTGCGGATCGTCTGAAAGAACTTTTCAAACCCTGTTAAAGTGCTTTTCAAGAAATAGCATAACTTTGGCAATTTCTGAATGTACAAAAGTAAAAGTTGGTTTTCTTCCTGAACCTCTAACTATGATAAACACTTTCCTGGAATTTAGTGGGCACTTTTAAACATGAAAAAAGGCTGACTGTCGGTAGTAGAAGTTGCGAACTTATATTTTACGACGGCACCCCTTGCTTAACAAGAAGTACTAGGGTCGTTCCTTTCAATAAAACACCCATTATAATAAATTCTGTAGATATCCCTAGTGAAATTGATATTGATGGACACCAAAACATATTAATACTCTAAAAAGAAAATAGTATAAACATTTCTCTGCATACCTAGTTTAGAGGAATATTTTTAGTGGCATTGCATTATCGGGAACAGTACTTTGAGGAAGCAAAACTAGGATTTTGGATTGGTTTTGCATGATAATATCTGTTATTTTTGGGAAGTCGAAACAAATTTCTGAAAACTTACAGCATGTATTTTGTAAAATTCATTATGTCATTTTAGAAATAAGTCTGAAAAAACCCAAATACCTTCCCTCCACCCCAAAAATGTTGAAATAACTTATCCGTTTTTTGGAATATTTAAAAAATGTAAACTGGTCACTTTGTGTAGAGATTTAATTGTCCCAGGAGCTTACCATAAGTTACTGTTGTGTTATAACTCATGTAGGAGACCTTGCAGGTGTGCACCTTGGATATGCAAAAACGACATAATTCTATAGAATTATCACTATTTTGTACTATGGCGACACCGAGGAAAGGGATTGTCCCAATTCCTGTAAGATAAAATATATCGATACAATGTTATCATGAAACCATAGTCCAGAATTTCAAGACAAATCTTAAGTTCTGAATTAGTAATGTTAAAATATTTCAATGACAAAGAATTAAATAAGAGTAAATAAATAAAATCCAATTTTAGGGATAATTTTAATTCTATAGTTAAAAATACATTAAAACAAATTTTTCTGCAACTAAAATTAATAAAGTTAAATGATTTTTTAATCTTCCTTGGTTATCTATTATGGTAGTTTTTATCAATTTCTAATAAATTAGAAGCCGTAACAGACCTGAACATTTTAAATTATAAGTTTACTTTTACTTGTAGTTTAATATCCGTTTTAGTAGACCATATTAGTTTAAGCATTATAGTAATGATAATTAGGCTGATTTCAGTTTGCAAAGATTCAATACAATGTTTTGACTTTGTAAATCAGACGTCTACTTAACAAGAGATTTGTAAAGCGTGGGAACAATTATTCGCCTTGCAATGAATCCTTGTTGACGTTATTGGAGCCAGTTTGCTGACATATTGTGAAGATCAAATGTGAAACTTTGGATTTTAAAGGTAAAAATATAATCACGTGACTGTGAAGGGCACACGTGAAAGTAAAGTATGTGTTGGTAAAATACTCAATAAGCGAACAAGTCTCTAAAAGTTTCTTAATAAAACCTAATACAGTGGAAACAAAATTTGTACGAGTATTCTATTGATCATTCCAGTTTTGGACACAATGACTGAAACAATGATATTCATTATTAATTTCAAATTCTAAATTCGTAATAATCAAAGAGTATGTTCGGTAAAATATTGGTCAGGATATAATTTAATAAGGTTTCGTGATATACAAGAAAACATTTTCCTCATTACATTAGGTTCCTCTTTTACTTTTATACACAAAAAGTATGTAAAAATAATAGCATATCAATCTCGACTAGCCTTATAAATTATAAATACCGCTATTAAAATTAATAAACTAATAAACAAGGTTTAGATTCGGAATCAGCCTGAAAAGCCAAGGTGCAGCCAACAAAGAACAGGTCAGTTGAATTGTAGATTTGTCGTGACAAAGGCCCTGCTCGCTCCATTGGTTCCCTTGCTGTCAATCCTTCCTGACCCGGAAACGCTCACGTCCTAACCAATAAGCTGCCTTCTCCAGTCAGAGTACACAACACTAATATAAGTGAAGGCAAACTTATAAACACCGTTCAGCCGATGTTATGTTCTGTATATGATTTACGTTGAGTGTTACAAATGTTGTGTAATATAGGAAATATTTATATAAATTAATTGTACTTTTAAATATTGATCTATTTTAGAGAAGATCATATTTTTTACAACTAGATCACAATATTGAATTAGGAAATTTAAAAGTCTAATCTAAGTTCAAAATTTTAATCTGATTAGAATTTAGTCGTTGTGTTTAATGTAGTTTATATTAAACGTTTCACGCAGTCGTATGTATTGCAGACGATTGAATTTATTTTCAACACCAATGTTGAGTTTGCTTTGTAGCCACTGTCGAAAAGACAATCTGTTAAAAAGTGTATATTTAAGTTTGTTGTAGTTCATTCCGGTTTTAATAATTTTTGTGCAATAGTAGATTGTGCTTTGTTTCTCCGATTAAGAAGAGATAATACAGGTTTATAAGTATGATTTTTGTAATGTATGTATTCTGGTCTTAGTACTTTTGTGCCATACATGATATTGCCTGGTTTTCCCGATTAATAAAAGACAATAAAAAATATTCGTATGTTTCTTGTAATTTATTCTCGTCTTTGTAATTTTTATCCCCTAGTCGATTTTACTTAGTTTTCTCAACAAAGAACATATTTTAAAAAGTGTATACGCAATTGTAAATTATTCCGGTTTTAGTATCGTTTGTGTTCCATAGTCTATTTTGTCTTGTTTTCCCACTCAAGAGACTACATACAGGTCTCAGAAGCATACTTATATCCAAAGAAAACGAAAAGGGGTTTTATGAAAGTCTACATTACAATTCTGACCATATGCTGAATATTTACAATATTTTTAAAATGCACAGTTTTAAGTATAATTTTACTATAACGTTTAATTTTCTTATCCAAATATTTTCTTACTCTTCGTTAAAAAATGGATGCAGAAAAGGTTGAAATAAGAAGTGTTATCACTATCAAGCTTACCTCATGTCGTAGCACTATAAATATAAACAACTAAAAAATAGTGATTAAATTAATTAGACATATAATTTTGCTATCATAAAAAAAAATGTATACACATGTCATAATAACTGACTACATTTAACAGACTCTTTTATTCATACTATTATTTTCGGTTTTATAATATTTTATTATTCTATGTTGTATACTATCTTTTTGTATATACCTGACATGACTTTTATGTTCATCTTTTATGATATTTTAGTAGTTTTTCAACATTCAGAGGGGATGAATCAGTGACCACTATGATTGATACAACCATTTTTAACTTATATGGTTTAACAAATACAAGAATAACCAAAATATTATTTTGTTCCACATTGTTTCATGTATACAGATGTCTTAGAAGTGGTTTGTGTTAAATAAATGGTTGAGTGCGACAACCCACGTGCTGCGTAACAATGTGAAGCTGCATTCAAGTTTTAAGTCCATATCATCATTTTTTAAATGACTTGCGGACATGCAAACAGTTAGACAACCATGCAGATAAAACATGTATGCATCCCACTTGCAGAAAGAAAGAAATTGTACCAGCGTACTGATTGATGGGCTTCAATGACTGCACTAAAAGTGAAGCATCATTCTTTAAATTACTTACGGACATGCAAACAGTTAGACAACCATGCAGATAAAACATGTATGCATCCCACTTGCAGAAAGAAAGAAATTGTACCAGCGTACTGATTGATGGGCTTCAATGACTGCACTAAAAGTGAAGCATCATTCTTTAAATGACTTGCGGACATGCAAACAGTTAGACAACCATGCAGATAAAACATTTATGGATTCCACTTGCAGAAAGAAAGAAATTGTGCCAACGTACTGATTCATGGGCTTCAGTGACTGCACTAAAAGTGAAGCATCATTCTTTAAATGACTTACGGACATGCAAACAGTCAGACAACCATGCAGATAAAACATGTATGCATCCCACTTGCAGAAAGAAAGAAATTGTACCAGCGTACTGATTGATGGGCTTCAATGACTGCACTAAAAGTGAAGCATCATTCTTTAAATGACTTACGGACATGCAAACAGTTAGACAACCATGCAGATAAAACATGTATGCATCCCACTTACAGAAAGAAAGAAATTGTACCAGCGTACTGATTGATGGGCTTCAATGACTGCACTAAAAGTGAAGCATCATTCTTTAAATGACTTGCGGACATGCAAACAGTTAGACAACCATGCAGATAAAACATTTATGGATTCCACTTGCAGAAAGAAAGAAATTGTGCCAGCGTACTGATTGATGGGCTTCAATGACTGCACTAAAAGTGAAGCATCATTCTTTAAATGACTTGCGGACATGCAAACAGTTAGACAACCATGCAGATAAAACATTTATGGATTCCACTTGCAGAAAGAAAGAAATTGTGCCAACGTACTGATTCATGGGCTTCAGTGAC
This sequence comes from Homalodisca vitripennis, assembly GCF_021130785.1. NCBI lineage: Eukaryota > Metazoa > Arthropoda > Insecta > Hemiptera > Cicadellidae > Homalodisca > Homalodisca vitripennis. The sequence continues at coordinate 6,401,764 of NC_060211.1, read as the reverse complement.
TGCACTAAAAGTGAAGCATCATTCTTTAAATGACTTACGGACATGCAAACAGTTAGACAACCTTGCAGATAAAACATGTATGCATCCCACTTGCAGAAAGAAAGAAATTGTATCAGGGTACTGATTGATGGGCTTCAATGACGCTCAGCAAAATATCATAGATCAGCATGCACATAATCAAAACTAAATTTGCATACAGGGAAAAGAACATTCGTGCACAATTTTAAGTCTTTTGTTCAATTCATTCTTGAGATATCATGCCGGCAGATAGACATACAGAAATTAACTTACTCCAGACCCTCGAGATAAAAGCTTTTGTAATACTCAGTCAATTAATAATAGTTCAACGTCTACTAAATAAAACCGTACGTTGAAGGTTCTTACCTGATTTAAAAAAATATTTATTTTTGTGTGTACTTTGATTCTAGATCCCATGCCCGTCTTGAAAACTGAAATATCGTAAAAAGGTTTACAGATGAATTATGAAACTATATATTACTTTGTATCCATACTATGCATTAACAATGTCCACAAATAATGTAAAATTATATGGTAAACATGTTTTTCTGACATTAAAAATGAATTACATTTAAAGGTGGATTTAGAATTTATTAGGATTCGGTAAATCACAGATACCACATTAAAAAACTTAAAATAAAGGTACACACTTATACTCAAAGATCTTAAATTAAATTATTTTGACATCCATACGACAAACTAAACTTTCTACCTATTATACGTAATACCCCATTTAGTACTCATACAACGACTTTTACAATACTGCGTTTTTATTTTAAAAACCAATTTAAGTATTCTGTTAGTGAAATACGAACACCTTGCTTCGGAGGGACGCGGAATAATTTATGTAAATGTTCCGTCCCTAGGGTCTGAGCCGTCACGCCACATTTGGTGCTCTTCCATTGTCCTCTCACCCTTCAACACTTCCACTTCCACTTTCTGCATTCCTGATACCGTCAGATAACGTATCAGGCAGTTTTTAGACGCATTAACACATTACAGTATACGGTAGCACGTTTCTTTGTCAAAGAATACATTTCGTTATTACACCTAGTTGTCCCTGAGAATCAATAATTTCCTAAAACCATTTAGCGAGATTATTTTCTATTGTTATTTGTATCACAACAAAAGGTAAATTAATCGCCTTATTTCATGTGAAATTTCGTAAATTATTTAACAGAACATGTTAAAGTATGACTAATTCCTTGTTGTTAGCAAAACAATATTAGTATATTACTAAAAGTAAAACTCATACCTTTAAAATCGGAGATTTGCAGCTGGATTTTATTTAAATAAAATGAAAATATTTGTAATTGCAAACTGAGTCGTGTATAAATCTAACAAAGAAACCGAGTAACAGCTCAAAAATATTGAAATATATTTTGAGTGTTGGATTATATAAGAGCAACATCTAATACAAGGGTATTTCATAAATATACTTTATTTCGAATATAATATTAATTTGTAAAAACTTATTTATTTTTTATATTATTTTTATATTAGTTACTTAATCTAATCTTTCCAGAATTAATCTCAAATAAAAATAAATGTTATAATTAATCTGCATAATTTTATTTTATTAGTTTCCATAAATTATTTTAGCATGAAAGCAGTAAAATCTGTTTAGGATAAATAAAAAATGATTTCGAAAATTATGTCCAGAGGTTACACAGTCGCGAAGCTGAGCTTTTATCTCAGTTACCACTCCAGTGAGTGCTCTAAGGCTGTAGTTTCGTAATCGAGTCACTAAAGGAGTATCACTGGAAAGTTGTTTCACAAAAACTTGGAATGGAGTAATGTATGTCTCCGAATTTTTAAGACTGAGCTTAAATAATTAATTCGAAACGTAAAAGAACCTACTTTTGATGCTTGATACTGCTAAGAGTCAAGCCAGTCTTAATAACATTTCGCTATACACCGATCTCACCTGAAGTTTATCCTACAGTGTCTGGACAGACAGAGAACTACCTAAACCCCATGCAGGAAAAGGAAAGTGGGCCTTATAACTGGAGATACAGATACAATAACAAAGTAACCATGAGTTAACAGGAACGAGGTTAGTTTTCAGAATAGGCAGACGATACGGCTAGCTGTCTCTAAGATTAGGAAGAAGGTTCTGTACCATTACTAGCCCGACCACCTATCACAAAAATGAAAGTTGTGGACATCAAAAACTTGGATACGATTTGCATCCAACGATTCTAGTTTATCTAGCCACTACACGTTTCCATTACTGTTCAAACACTACAACCTAAACAGTTTTTTAAGTATTTATGTCCTTTTCGGCCCAGTCATGCAGTTTAATAAAAGTTTCTCAGGTTGACGCATAACATGTATAGATTTTTAAATGTGGAAGACATTTTCAAAGGCCCTTTACACTGCAGTAAAATATCAGGATACAACTGCCAAACGATTTATTTTCATAAAAATCATGTAATAAAAACAAAATTACAGTTACTTCCGCCTTACCTGTTCCGAATCTGTTCCTGACAATAGTCAGGAATACCGTTAGTTTCTTAATGTAAATAATTTACATTTTAAGTCTTTTTTTGTTTCGATCAAACTCAAACTTATGTGAGAATATCGATCTGCTTATCTTCAGTAATGGAAGCACATTTAAAATGATAACCATTCACAGCTACCGTACTGCCACTGCCACTTTCTTGTAGCCTTAACATTATAAAAGTCATATACTTAGTCAACGGATATTAAAATTATTTTAGAGACGTTTGTATGTTGCTTGACTTTTGAAAATACTACTCTTAGATAATTGCCATATCTCCCTTAAGATTGTACGAGAACATTCCGGTGCAAATTGAACTTTGTTCAGTTATAACTGAATAAACAACTAGTAGAGACAGTTCTCGACATGCCGTTATTTCAAAGAACATTGATCGATATTGAGAGTGCATACATTTCAAACGATTTAGTATAGAATTTTAAAAGTTATTGTCTGTTAAATAAAAATTTTAAAAATAAAAAAAATTAAAATTAAAATTGTAAGCATTATTTTACCGTAAGGTAGGAGTACGCTACAATACAAATCTCTTAAAAGTCTTCGCTGAGCTTTTCTTAGGTTAAATATATTACTATATCACTTGTTAAAATGTCATATGATTTTAAATCGCCTGTTTATAAATTTATTAATTCGGAAGTCTTCTCGTTTCCATCATAGTTAAAAATAACACAAATGTAAAAATGTTCAAGAAAAATAAGTAAAACCTCACGACAAGCTCCATTACGGAACTCGATGTTAGTTATACAGAAATGAAGCTTCATACACAATTTAAAGTACATTCGTCCATTTTTTACCAAGATTTGTGAAGAAAGTTAGACAGAAATAGTATTATCCAGCTCCTCAAGTTATAGGCTCTCATCAGTGTTCAACAAATACAAATACGTACACCAGAATTTTCAATTCACTAAATATGAAGGAAACAGGATTTTTACGGGCATTTGCCAATTTTCAGTGAAACCAAAAATCAGTAACACTACGTTTCGAGATCTGCAATCTGATCTCTTCTTCAGGTAAAGAACTTTATCCTTCCGGGCAAATGTCCGGAAAAATCCTGTTTCCTTCACAATCCTTCCATCGTCAAAAACAACCTTCACTAAAAATTATTGTTAAGTGAGGTTTTTATAATAATGTCATGGAAGTGCAGATTGAGGTAAATTGAATAATATTCCAAATAAGAGCCACCCATTCACTATATGAGTTAAAATTTTAAACTACCGAAAGAAGACATAAACCTCTTGACAAAAATTTCTACGAAATCACTCCGCATACAGAACACCCGATTGTTACGGTTTATGTGACACAGTGTTTTAGGCATCACCATAATTTCTTGCTGTTTGTTGATCCTCATTGCAAAAATTAAAGAATCGCTTTTTATTTGCCAATTACTAGGCAACAAATCTATTTTACTACATTGTATTAATTCGTTAAAATAATTTTTTTTATACATTTGTAATTTTCTCGTTACTCCCAACAGTTAGTTTAATATTTACTTACAATTAGGACAATTAACAATCTCATATTTTCTTCATGTATGCATTAACTATTCATTGACGGTTTAACATAGTTTCGTACCATACGTTTAAGTTTAGAGTAATGTTTATGATGTAATGAAGTACAAGGGCACGCCCGACTTCAGGCCAGCGTGAGAAGTTTTTGAAAAACTGAACCATGGCCTGTAGACGTCTAATGGAGCGATGCTTACCATTTTCAATTTCAATACAAAGGTGGATTTAACTATAGAACATGACACCTGCAAGATAAGTTATTCAAAGTGTATCCTGTATTCAGAAAATCTGATCTCGTCAACTTGTAGGAGAGACATCATAAACACTCAGCACATTATAACTCGTCGTAAGTAATTTTAAGTATGTAGAACTTGAAAAAAGTAAAAGCCAGTATATATATATATATATATATGAAAATTGAGATATTTAACTAATTACTGGAACTGCTTGGTGCTTGGTCTGTATCTATAAAAAGATTTAAAATAGTAGTGGAAAGGTGGTTAAAAGAAAATGTATTTATTCTGTTGACAATTCTTAAGCCTGTGATACTAGCACTATAAATTCTCAACTACATAGATATATTGTTTTTTTTTTTATTTCTGTAATTGTGTATTAGCTGTACGTATCTGTTTTTGTTACCATAGTTTTATTATAGATTAGTTATATATTTATTTATTATTACTCAATTATTACCTGTTATTACCTTAGAGATAACTACTGAGAATTTGACTACTGCCCTTTAGACAGAGATTTAGATTTGTATCAGGAAAATGGTCAAATGTAAATGTGACTTTGTCAATTGCACAATGTGTATAATCATAATTCAACTTTTTGTATATAAATACGTGATAAAGGTACAAACCTATTTATAAGATGTATGTATTCCTAGTATTGTATTCTATATCATATTCGTTTCCAACATGGTTACCCGTAAGACCAGTGTAAGTAAAGGTACCGTTTGACAAATCAAAATGAAGACGCCAATGAACCGATGTTTACTATTTATATACTACAGTGTACGTGTACAGGCAGAAGTAATAGAATTTCTCATCAAACTTCAACCGTATAACTTAAATCGTTCGGTACTTAACATGTAGAAACTCATAGAAACTAGATTTCGTTCGTCAATCAGGGAGTGGTTTTTTGAGGGCTCAGGGACAAGTGGGTATATCCTCATTATTAACACGACCCTGTATAACCTGGACTATGTCTTTCAAAAGGATTAGCCATTAGAGTAATAGTTCATTAATGCAGACGTTTTCATCTTTCTTTAAATCCTACACAACACATAAAACTGTACCTAGTTCATAAGAAAGTCAACAAAAACTTTGTGTAATAATTAATAGTTTTTCTAATAATAGGAGTGTTTGTAGTTAAGAGTAAATTTGCCATATGCTATAATGTTTTTAAGTCATATGTTATAATGTGTTTAAGTCATACGTCATAATGTGTTTACGTCATATGTTTATTAATAAAGTGTGTTAAAGCGCAATGCAACTAAAATCCAAATTTTAAGAGGTTTTAATCTATATCAAATATTTCTCAGTTATCCAACTATGTATTTTTCTTAACTTAAGATAAATTAACATTAATGCTTGTTATTATATTTATAATTTCTTAATAATGCCATAATACAATTTTCTAAGTCTATTATACGTATTATAAAACAAAATATATTTTTAAATGTACAATAAATGTATGGATTTCATTTGTTATTGAACTTTATATTAGTATGACAGAGCTATAGTGTCATCAACTGGGAATATCATTCAGAGAGCCTTGATTTTAGGCTAAACACGAGATTGGAACAGTTAGATAACCACAAACCAATAGAAGAATTATGTACACGTCATAACATTTAAGTTAAAAAGTAAAAAAAAATACAGATACAGTCTGGCTACCATAGTTTGGGTAGTATAAGTAATATATGTTGTCATTTTGCCTAAATTAATAGCGTGACGTATCTTCCCAATAATATTCTTTTTCATGACCGGGCAAGTGAAATTGTTATCAGTGAGGGGTCAATCTGTTGCCCCGTCCGGCACAATCCGCCGAGAGGTCACTCATGTAATCAGCTCTGGTGACCACATCATGCGTCCACTCTTCAACAGACCACCGTTCGTGGCACATCGTGGACCTGCTCTCCAGATTCTCCTCAATACCAATTTCAACATGTGAGTACGATCATTTATTTAGATTAGAGACCATTTTTAATTAAATCTTCTTTAGCTAATGAATTAAATTGACTCCATCATGAATCACTGAAAATATAAGGACAATCATCCAATTTTTTTAAGAAATGACACAAGTGTATACCATAAAATGGATATATCAGCAGGGTTTTGAAATAAAAGTGTATATTCTTTTGGAATAATATCAATCCAGGTGAAGAGTTTTGATTGGGACTGATTTTTCTAGGTATTTTCAAGTTCATACATGCACGCCTTGTCGTAACCTGCAAAATCTTGGCAATTTTGTTTGTCTTTACACAAAACGCTATTTACAGTTTGAACTCCATTTATTAAACTACTTTTTATTTTAGTTTATCATAAAAAAAATATAAACTTATTATAAGTTACTTTGTTTTAAAGGGTTATAAAAAAGTCATATTAAAGCATTAATCAAGATTAAACACCAAATGCTTCAATAGGATTTAGTACTCTTATGCTGCAGTTAATTGTTAATCGGATAGGTGACGGTGATACATTTTAATATTTGCTCAGAAATTAGAACATTATCATTAAGATGTGTACAAATGAAAGTTTCATAAAGTATAATTAAGTAATTTTTGATTGAATTCCATCCGATTTAGGCACATACACAATTTCAGAGGTCAAACATATTGTAATAATCATCAAACACGATTTTACATGTCTGAATGATATTAATATTGATATATGTTGAAAGTGTGATATAGAAAATAGTATATATCAATGTTTATTGCAAAATCATATTCCTATTAAAAGTAATTTGTATTATCGAATATAATTAAGTTTCTGTAGTTAATGAATGAATACGCTGGTCATGGTTATACGCTAGTTTACAGTTATTTTCAATTTTTTTTTCGTCATAGGATGTACCAATACCTGCAGCTACTTAACATATTTATAGTTATTTATACCTGAATATTAATCATGTCTAAAAGGTGAGTCTTTATTAGGAGGGATTCATAATAGTCTTAGGCTCATAATAATTAACTTGACCAAAACGTCTATAAACAAAAACTTACCATAAAATAACAGTTTAAATAAATAAACTATTATTTTTCAAATACTTAATCCACTATTCAACCATTTATTGCTTAATATTCCATTATTTTCACGTTAGTTCCTTCCGTTACAGTTTCCCAACAGTAACCATAAAATATACTTTCTTCAAACTTGGATAAATTTAATGAGTTATCATTTTCCACTGTAGCCAAATATTAACATATCCGAATGAGTTCCGTTCTCAAACAATTTCCCACGATAAAGTAACTAAAACTACAGAAAGAAGTTTGTGTTCCCAGTGAATTGAATTACAAGGGTCACAATTCATTACAGTGCGCCTCAACTAAATGTTAACAACGGACGTAATTACATGCACTAATTAAAACATTACTCTTTCATTAGAATGTAAATTGAATTCCCGCGCGCTCGACATTTGAGATACGTCTTGAGAATCCCGCTTCTTCCCCGTCTGTCCCTTGAGCCCGGGACGTTTTAGTTAACTTCTTTTGGGCTATTTGAATTTCTAATAAATGTTTAGTATCTAAATAGAAATTTAAAATTAAATCCTCTATAAACATGTTTTGATATACGAGTATAAATGAAGAAATTATTAATGACACAATAACTAATGTCACGTGTAGATAACTTTTATCATATTCACATAGTAATGCTATAGAAATTAATTGTTTTCTTTTAAAAATTTCAATAAATTATAATTGAAGTAATGGTGATATACTATGAATTATAAATTACAATTAATTATGGTATTAGGATTATACAATAATTAATTGGGAGGATTTCGAGATGGTATATCGGACAATAATGTTTTATCCAGTTTATTTTTTTAATTAATACCCATAGTAAAAAAAGTCAGATATATGGGCTTTAAAATGTTATATCACGTCTAAAAATTAGATAAAGGTACCAAAGTCGATATTTTCAGCCAAATCGTTTGTCTTCGTATAGTTAGGGGAACACTGACTCCACTTTATTCCGTGCTTGGTTTTTAGTGTATTGAACTGAAATAATTTAGCTGCAAATTGTTTTATATTTTCAACCTTTTTACCATACAATTTAACTACAGGGCTAAGTGTAAGAAAGGACCTAATGGTCCTAACTTGGCCTGTCACAATATATAGTTTAATCAATAAATCAATCAATTTCGACTTCCTATCAAACATAGAATGACTGCGGATAGGATTATATGTCAGGGAAAGTAGGTGTTTATATTTTATCCTTATGCAATTAAAATAATTCCTCTTCCTTTAGCCTATTAGAAATTCAAAATATGTGGTAGTTCACTAACTAGTAGTTTACTAATATTTGTTTTAATGTATGTATTATACGAAGTGACTATGTACATGAAATAGACAACGTATACTGTTTTGTTTATTCTAGGAAGAACTTAATTACAGAGCTATGCACTTTGTATTTATATATATAAAAATGGTAGCACATTCACCCGGCAAGTGAGAGATCCGGGTTCGACTCCCGGCGGAGCAAGTACTTTTTGCGATTCAATATTTATTGAAATTATATATATATATATATATATTTTAAGCTTTGTTTACTTATTTAAACGCATATGTGACAGATACGGCCAAATACAAAATGATTGAATCGGAAAAAGTAGGCGCTCTGTGGTGTAATGGTAGCACATTCACCTGGCAAGTAAGAGATCCGGGTTCGACTCCCGGCGGAGCAAGTACTTTTTGCGATTCAATATTTATTGAAATTATATATATATTTATATTACCTTTTTATAACTACTGTACGGTTTCAAATAGTGTCCCATACATTCTAGAACTGCATGAAGAATACAAACCATCTAGTACAACTATGTACCCGAAACATGTATTGCCTTATGTAAGAATGTCATATTATTAGCAGTTGTACTAACCAATCATTTTTTACAGGCCTGAATCCGCGAGCGAATATGTTTCTCTGGATGAGTCCAACCAGCAAAGCTGGTAAGTATAAATAATGAATATGTGTTAAAACTACTGCCACCTTGAATAATTATAGGCTGTTGTTGTTCATAATAACTCGAGACTGTATAAAATCATTAAAATATGTAGTTTAGTTTAGGTGTTATTGCTTTACACATAAGAGAACAGTTCTATAGAACTTAACTAAAGGCAAGTTGAGGGACAAAACCTAGTTTATAAAATGCCCACTGTAGTGAAATGACCTTCACAATAACAACAATGTTAAATCTTATGCACTCCTATCTCATTATGATGATTCATTTAGTTTATAATTCATATTGTATGTTCTTCACTTTTTTACTCGATTTTATGCCTAATACTATTTCCTGGAATACTTTTGTTGATAACGATGGGTTTTATGACAATATACAGTAATTAGCTATTGTTTATAGCCCCAATCTAGTTACTAATCTAATGGTTTGAGGATGATGTATGATACCAGTTTATTACTACACATTTCTATTTACGAATTATTTTACGAAATGCATATTACTTTGCTTTTCTTAATCTTGGTAGGTAATAAATTTTATTTTTATAGATATAAGTAGTGGGAAGATTGCAAAAACTTTGCACAATTTCCGTAGTTCAATAATACTTAAAAAAATAGAATACCGTTTTATTCGTCATTAAATTTAAATTAATCTAGTATACTTGCAACACTATTATAAAAAAAGTGTTTAAGATCGTTTATTTAAAAAAGGTACACTATTGTTAAGAAGACGGGAGTTAGTTATTTAATTTTCCGTTAAATATTCAGTGATTGGCTTCATACAGCTCTTAATTTCCATATCCTAATTTTGAGATGTGATTTCAAAAATTAAATTAAATTTTGATTTAAATAATAACTAAATAAACAAATAAATATATTTATTCACTTATTTATGTGATAAAATATTTATTCAATTTTAGATAACATATTTATTTATTTTGGTATTGTTTAATATGTGTACATGATGTTCTGACATGCGCTGTGTACGGTGAAACACTAGAGAAATAGAAAATTATAATACACTTCATAAGTTTAATAGTCTTTTCGCGAGATGGAAGGATAAAATGATTAGTTACATAATTTTATGAATTATAACATTTTAAATGATGAAATTTGAAATAGGGGTAAAAATATGCACGTAATATATGTGCATGTACATATACGTGCGTGTATATATATATTCATATATATACATAATATATTTATGCATTTTATATAAAATACTAAATTCAACTAGCGGTGTTGACATTTTATTCCTACGCTCTCATTCATAGTTTTTCTGAGTAAACACGTTCCTTTATGAATGTCAGTGAAATACTATTTGCAAACACTAGTTGTATATTATATTAAATATAATAAATATATCTAGCGGTGTTGACATTTTATTCCTACGCTCCCACTCATAGTTATTCCGAGTAAACACGTTCCTTTATGAATGTCAGTGAAATACTATTTGCAAACACTAGTTGTATTTTATATTACATATTATAAATATATCTAGCGGTGTTGACATTTTATTGCTACGTTCTCACTCATAGTTATTCCGAGTAAACACGTTCCTTTATGAATGTCAGTGAAATACTATTTGCAAACACCAGTTGTATTTTATATTACATATTATAAGTATATCTAGAGGTGTTGACATTTTATTCCTACGCTCTCACTCATAGTTATTCCGAGTAAACACGTTCCTTTATGAATGTCAGTGAAATACTATTTGCAAACACTAGGTGTATTTTATATTACATATTATAAATATATCTAGCGGTGTTGACATTTTATTCCTACGCTCCCACTCATAGTTATTCCGAGTAAACACGTTCCTTTATGAATGTCAGTGAAATACTATTTGCAAACACTAGTTGTATTTTATATTACATATTATAAATATATCTAGCGGTGTTGACATTTTATTCCTACGCTCTCACTCATAGTTATTCCGAGTAAACACGTTCCTTTATGAATGTCAGTGAAATACTATTTGCAAACACTAGTTGTATTTTATATTACATATTATAAATATATCTAGCGGTGTTGACATTTTATTCCTACGCTCTCACTCATAGTTATTCCGAGTAAACACGTTCCTTTATGAATGTCAGTGAAATACTATTTGCAAACACTAGTTGTATTTTATATTACATATTATAAATATATCTAGCGGTGTTGACATTTTATTCCTACGCTCTCACTCATAGTTATTCAGAGTAAACACGTTCCTTTATGAATGTCAGTGAAATACTATTTGCAAACACTAGTATTATTTAATTTTCATGGGGGAGGGTAGCTTTTAACCCCTTTATTGCGATACAAGCCATGGGCAGTCGGAATAGTGCTGAGTTGCGTCCACCACAGTTCATGCGATAGTCAATTAAATATCACTAGTGACAGAATATACTGTTACACTATCACGCATCTCTATCTGCAGATAAATTTGTTAGAATTTGAATTTTTTTAGTAATCTTAAGGTTTATAAAAATGTCATACTATTCATTTAATTCTTTTTTGTCAACATTTTATAGCTCATGAAAATTTTTAATATTCTAGTGTTTAAATGAGAAAATGAATGGATGAAAAAGGCCTACAGTGTATAACTAAATTTTATGTAACAAGGTTTGTGTAAATTTAGGTGGATTTAAGTACGATAGCCTAATGTTATTTAGCTGTATTTTTCATGTTACATGAGTTATAAAATTAAATTTATCGTATCACAGCATTCATGTGCAATACAGTTTTGGTGGTACAAATAATTAAAAAAATCGTAGAGGTACCAATTTACTCTACTTCCCTGCTATTAAAATCACTACTAATAATTATTTCTAAGATTCACATAGCTGTACTTAGTGCAAAAAATTTACAATTTTGATTTCCCATCTGGTATTAAAACAAAGTATGTTCATTTAAGAAAATCAACATCGTTTAGAAAAGTTTTGTCATAAATTTAAAGATGAGGAGGGAATTCCAACATTTTATCACTGTAAAAAATGTGAATGTTGCCCAAACTCATAATAAAGGTTTAAACATTTTTACTATTTATGTAAGTAATTCAGACAGACTACTCTTTGAATACCATGTTCCAAGATGGTGAAGATGGCTTAGACAGAGCATTAATAATTCTTTGGAATAGATTCCTTTTAAAATTGGGTTTGTATTAATTTGTAATAGAAAGCGTATACGGTAACTCCCTTTGATGTCAGCGTAATGGTATGTATTTTACAGTTGTAGTAAGTTTTATTTTTTATAATACCTTAAAAATCTAATTTTTTTATTAAATGAATAATAATAATAAATTTTTTGCACTAATATAAAGGACCACTGGGTGGATATTCCCAATGCTTAATTCTTCACCACAGACAGATCTCTGTCTCTATACTCTTTATTACACTAGAAGCATTTAGTCTGTATAAAACGGTTCTTCTTCCAAAAAGTTTCATTTTAAAAATACCTGAACCTGAATGTTCTGTGAGATACTAATTAACAACATAAAAAAAACTTTCTAAAAGTAATGTATTTGATTGTTACCATTGTAACCTTAGCTACTAAACGGCTTACAAAATATTCTTATTTAAATTTCATTCTTATAACGTCCATAAGGCGTTTGGTTTAACTTAATTCAGCCATGCAGGCGATTGATGTAACCAGTTTTGGCTGCTAAATTGCAATGTTTTAACTTAATTGCTATTGAATTATAATTTCAATTCAACATTTATTCCATAAAATGTGCAAGCAAACTATAATCAAGTACTACGAATAACAATGTTGCCTATAATTGTGGTGTAGAAAATGAGTAACAGGTTAACCACCTTCTTAAAACAGAATATAAACCTATAACACTCTGTTACTATTTGTTCTAAGAAACGGTTAAGCCAAATTTGATTAGCCTATATTATACATAGCCTCTAAATGTCTAGCACTTGTTTAACAATCTATTTTGGCTCGGCAGCCCCACTTACTTTGTTCTGTTTAATTCGCTGAACAAACGGTATATCTAAACTTTTAGTTCAATATTCAGTTAAATTCCTTTATAACTTACGCCCGTATATGTGGGTCCGAAGATGTTCTCATTGAGTACGGAAGGCCTCACAAAAATAAAAACATATTATTGGAGAGTTTGTTTAGTTTAATATGTATTTTCCAATAAGAAAAGAGCTTCAAGAATGTACAAAAACTATTTTATAAATCCATCAAACGAGTTTTTATCTTTGTAGTTTTATATCTATAAACAGATAAATATATAGAAATAAATATAAAGATATATATATATATATATATACATACATATATATATATATATATATATATATATATATATATACATATATATGTATATGTATATGTATATATATATGTATTTATATATATGTATATATATATATGTATATATATAGCTGCGTAAAAGGCTTGGCCATAGTTAATCTGCATCATGCACGCTCATGTTATGTACTCTTCTTCTGTGGACATAGGTAGATAAACGACACATTGCATATTGTAATTGCAGCTTCGATTCATTGACCAAATACTTTTTCGAACTGCCTTCTAGCCGTTTATTTATTCACATCATACCTTATTACATACAAAGCAGACAATAATAGTGACAGATAGATCACAGTTATCATCAACAGTTGTACCAAATAATATGGAACGTTCCACAGAAATTCATGTCGCCTACAATTTGTACACTAAGTTACAATTTGTCTTATCGCCATTCCGTTTCCCATTTGCTGCCCACAACTTTTATGATTTTGACGCGGGCACATTACATTCTTTATAATGAGAAAGTGATTTATCTCTTCCGTTTATGTCTTCAAAATTTTAATTCTTATCCATAGCGTCTTCAAATTATGTTCAACATTACGATTTTACAAGTACGAAAACTATTATATTCTAACTTAGTTACAATATAATTATAGTTTCTGATTATTATATTTTTCCTATAAAAAGATCATTACCTTGTAAAATGTTAAAATCATGCTATTAGTAACGTACTCCTGAGGCCTCTACTTTTTTTAACATCTTTATAAATACCTTGCTTAGCCATCTCAATAAAATTATATTAGTTATGAATTGATGTAATAAATTATAATAATTAGTTTATTATTTTAAAATACCCTATTATAACATCCTAATCAGAAACGTAAGAAAGAATCCATTAGTTATATATTATTAGTGCTATATTTAAAAACTATAACATAAAAACCACTTTTAAAGCCTATCATAAATTAGATACTGTTTTCGTTATTAGGAATCATTTTCACATAATTAACTTTATCAGGCACATAAATATTTCTGAAAATATCACTAATTTAAGTGATATACTATGATCTGACATACCGCTCGTAGTTACTTAAATTTATATGATGAGTAAGGAATGCCGTAAGCCATGAAATATCCGAGAGTTTTCTTGGTTACAAACAGTTACTGAATATTCAATAAACCGCATCCTTTCTACTGTCAACCGCATCCGGTTGACACAGTAATCGGAGCTTTGTTGAGATCTAACAAGTAATCTCAAACTAAAGTATAAATTTTATATGCAACCGTAATAATTAAAAGTAATATAAATTTATTGCTAAGCATGAAAATAATTGGTTATATTAAAGATCAAAGTTAATTATGAATGTTAATTAAGCTATTGATACATTAAGCCGAGGCAAATAATATTTTAAATACACAATTTGATCCATAGGTATTTCTAAGGAGGTTGTAATTTTAGTTCTATAACCATTCTAGTCTAAATTATGTTATATTCATATACAGCGGACTGTAAACTTTCCCCAATAAATAGATTTTTATCAAGAACTTGAATATTTTTTTATATTTAAATTTTTGCTCTAAAAACTTGTTTGACAATACAGCGAATACTGAGTGCTACTGAAGTTTTAATTTAAATGTTTCAAACAGATATACTAAGACGATTTTATTAAGCATTCTTAGAGTTTGGGAAGGTGTGGAACTGGTGCATTATTATTTTTTTTTAATGGAATATAAAGCGTGCTTTTGAAACACAACAAATCCCCGATGCTTTAATGCCTTATAATATATTTTGTACGAAAAAACACTTATTTAAGAAGTTTATCAAGAGTCTTCTACAAGTTTGCTAACCAGGAACTCATATAATGTTTAAATAATCGTTTAAACTAGAGCAAAAGTTATGTTTATATTCGTGGAGAAACAGTTTATAACACAAATGTATGATGAATTATTTAACTTCTTGCTATAGGGGGCTCATAAATTTGAAAGAAATTAACTGTATCCTAGCTATTATAGGGCATTACAGAAAAAAACTAAACAGAATTTTTTTATATAAGTTTTATAATTCATGTGGTTACAATATGGACAATTACAATATGGACAATTACAAACCTCTTACAAGCCTTGAAGCAACTATACACGTTATTGCGTTTTGAAACATAGTTTTATATTAATTTGAAGTAACCTTTGTAATATAAGATTCAATAAACCCAAATTCCAGCCAAGCGTTTCAGTATGGTAGCTGTAAATATTAATTTATAAAACTTACTTCTCAGTTATTTCAATATTTTACCTGTATTACTTTTTTAAGTTTCCAAATTTATAAATTATTAACTGGGCTAAAACTTCTTTAGAGGTAAACCTTCGAAAAAGTTAAGGATTTTTAGTATTGAACGTAATATTTCTAAATGTGAAAACAGCTTAAATCTGCATTTCTTCTGACGATGACGAAGGAATACGTTTGAACTATTATTGCTAAAGTAAATTGTTTCATGCTGAAGGATTAATATCATTGATTCGCATGGCCATTTAGTAATCCAAAATGATCTAATATAATTTAGCAAAGTCTACTTTAAATTTTTACTTTTCGGATGCGAATACGCTTGTGTAACTCTGCACCTAGATTGCGAGAGGTTTCCAATACAGCAGGCCGAGCAAAATAATAGCCTCACTATAACTTCTGTTAAAATTCCAACCCGTCAGCGTCTGATTTTAACGGACGGGCCCAATTCATGAACTGAACATAAATTGGTGTCATTTAGATATCTCCAACTACTGCTTTATTTTCCTCTCTTTTTATATAATTCCTTGTATAAATTAAGTATACGTACAGAATGTTGTACCGCTAATTTACTCACTATGCAGAAGTTCGTCCTACTACATTCATGTATGAAACATTGGTAAAGTTTGATTTGCAAACGGTGCAAGTTTTATTAATAAATGGAAATGTGTTAAACCTAATATAAATAGGAATTTATAGGCTGAGCGTTAGCAAAGGCTAACTCTCAAGCTTAATAATGTTATTTATGTCCGTAGGTCTGTCCGAATGATAAATCGAGAACAAAGCGACCTACGAGTATATACATGACATTTAACTTTGAGCTTTATTTATATACGAAAAACATAAATATCGATTGTGGTTGAATATTTCTCCATACGATTTGGCTGAGCGTTCGTGTACATGTTTGCAGCATAAGAAATCTCTAAGCAAACTGTGTAAAATCAATATAAAATAAACTACAAGTTGTGCATAGCCATTTTGCATCAACGTAGTCTGTTAACCTTTATCTTAGTTTCTAGATCGAACATGTATTTTTATTATAACAGTTCCAATGTTTTTTTTCCTTATGTACAAAAACATTATATGCTTTAATGGTGTGCTTATTACATAATTATAAAGCTTTTTATATGATTTTATAATCCAATCTCTTTTGAACAAACTGTTGGTATCCCGGCTTTTTCACCAAGTATTACATCATTAACTCATAAAAGGTCAAAACTTGTTATATTCTAAAGTAAAATAAAACGTGTGAAATAAAGTATATGTTAATATTTGTACTTTATGGACTATACGTTCAAGGTAGCATTTGATTCACTTATTTTCCTTTAAATATAAATAGTATAGTTAGTATTGCAAAACAGACTAGCCATTAGGAATGCCATTTAGGTTATCTCAGAGAGCTTTTTCCAATGATAACAGTTTTATGACCTTATGTATTCACTAATTATTTACGCGAATATACGCCTGTCTATTTAAAAGAAAACCGTTAATTAGATCAGTTTAACGAGGCTCACAGATTTTGATTGTAACGTATACTTAATTTTCCAAACCGTTATAAATAAATCTATCCGTTATAAAATAATAAGAATACCAACCTGCGCTGGACATTTAAAAACATTTATTCAGTTAAAACTCGTCTGCGAACATTGGCAAAAGAGGAGACCTTAGTAGTTAGGCCCAGTTCATTAGAGAAAACACAACAGAGAGTATTATTGTACTCCTCCCCCACAACGACACACAAAGACGTACACTTAAGTGTGCTTCAGATATTACGTTTGTTTTACGCTCACTCCCTCTCCCTCACTCTGCTCTTTGATGTCTCCTAGTGTTTGTGTTTAATATGCCGAGTAACCGACGAGGAAATTACCTTATGAGAGTGATATTTTCAGCACTTCCCTCAGGTAAAAAGTGCAATAGGTCTTTGGAAGAGGATTACCCGCCCGTTATGTTGTCTTTTTATTTAGGCTTTAGATCAAATTCGTCTTTTCGCTTGCCATAATTCTGCAACCTGTTACCATAACGGAGTATTAAATTTGTAACCAGAACTTTGTCTATGAGGAGTTTATTTATAAATAAAAATAATATTTTGACTTCTATAAAAGTAATATATGTGATATTTTTTTAAATAAGATGTTATCCAGACGTAATATATTTATAAAGATGTAATATAAATTAATTTTTTTACAGTTTCGCTAACATTATGGGACACCCAAGGGAACGCAAGATGTTCATTGTCATCGTAATTCTATCGGTGGCTGTTGCAGTATTGATGTCCACTACTGTATACTATGGTATGTCAATAAGTTGTTACATTTCTGCATTCATTTAATACAGAACCGAAAAATATGAATTGTATATTTTGTGTATTGTATATGTATAAAACAGTGTATATTTTGTGTATTGTATATGTATAAACAGTGTATATTTTGTAAATGGTATAAGAATCAATAATTTATTACCAAAATTTTTAACCAGCTTTGTTACTGGTATTATTATTAGTATTGGTAATAGTATTGCAACAAATTTTTGGTCATCATCTTTACTCCCTGGAATTATTGTACTGTAATGATGGCCAGATATTAGGGGTTACATAATAGCTAAACTCAAGTATATTCATTTATTGTGCAAATAAATACATTATAGGCTGTCTAAGATAGAGTCTTTTTTGTCTGCATGTCAGCTTAATATCTTAAATGTAGATCTTTTTCCCGTTACGAATATCACTCTTATGACTGCCAAAGACTAAGAAACATGTGAGTCATAATGTATAAAACATTATTTAAATTTTAATGGAAGCACGTAGTCCTTTTACGCAGGAACGTGGTGAATGGCAGACCACATACCTATATACGATACTTTGAAATTGATGATGGTGCGTGAGACTCTATGGTCATCTGCAGAAGGTCAACGAAACTAAACTATTTACATTGCCTTATCGGTAACAATGTAATTTAAACAATAAAACCGTTGGAAAATAAACATGGTACAATCATTTAAAACTTTTACGTGTGACCACCGTAACGCATGTAATGAGGTTTCTTTATTGGATTAGTTAGTATAAATTTCGTTACGTGTATGGGGCCCTTGAATATTCCATTGTACAGTTCCTATAAATATATTCATACCAGGCAGAGGCACTCGATGGGATTTGGCCGAACAACAGTTAGGCTCATAGCTTAGAGTAATTATCAGCAGAATAGACTGAGTTATAACTTGCACTTTGCACATTTGGTTCAGTTATCACTAACGATGCATGCACAATCCATATTCTATCCATTTGGCTGAACGACAGTTAGGCTCACAGCTTAGAGTAATTATCAGCAGAATAGACTGAGTTATAACTTGCACTTTGCACATTTGGTTCAGTTATCACTAACGATGCATGCACAATCCATATTCTATTCTATCCATTTGGCTGAACGACAGTTAGGCTCACAGCTTAGAGTAATTATCAGCAGAATAGACTGAGTTATAACTTGCACTTTGCACATTTGGTTCAGTTATCACTAACGATGCATGCACAATCCATATTCTATCCATTTGGCTGAACGACAGTTAGGCTCACAGCTTAGAGTAATTATCAGCAGAATAGACTGAGTTATAACTTGCACTTTGCACATTTGGTTCAGTTATCACTAACGATGCATGCACAATCCATATTCTATCCATTTGGCTGAACGACAGTTAGGCTCACAGCTTAGAGTAATTATCAGCAGAATAGACTGAGTTATAACTTGCACTTTGCACATTTGGTTCAGTTATCACTAACGATGCATGCACAATCCATATTCTATCCATTTGGCTGAACGACAGTTAGGCTCACAGCTTAGAGTAATTATCAGCAGAATAGACTGAGTTATAACTTGCACTTTGCACATTTGGTTCAGTTATCACTAACGATGCATGCACAATCCATATTCTATCCATTTGGCTGAACGACAGTTAGGCTCACAGCTTAGAGTAATTATCAGCAGAATAGACTGAGTTATAACTTGCACTTTGCACATTTGGTTCAGTTATCACTAACGATGCATGCACAATCCATATTCTATCCATTTGGCTGAACAACAGTTAGGCTCACAGCTTAGAGTAATTATCAGCAGAATAGACTGAGTTATAACTTGCACTTTGCACATTTGGTTCAGTTATCACTAACGATGCATGCACAATCCATATTCTATCCATTTGGCTGAACGACAGTTAGGCTCACAGCTTAGAGTAATTATCAGCAGAATAGACTGAGTTATAACTTGCACTTTGCGCATTTGGTTTAGATATCACTAACGATGCTTGCATAATCCATATTCTGTCCATCTGGCTGTAAATCTGTTTTTCTGCTGTATATCTCTAGAATTTATGCAATTTATGGATATATTGCATTTAACTTAATTTTTATATAGACCAGTATATGTTCAATTGTAGTTCATATCCATGCAAGGGATTTGGCAAAATATCATTGTAAGCCTGTCACTAAATATAATTGGCAAAACTTCCATTCTGTCTGCCTTGGAGCTTGTTTGGAAAAATAGGTTATTCGCCTTATGATTTTTCTATTTGTAGAACATCTCTATAGTAACGTACTATATAGACTTCGAATTATGCATTCAATACGACGGTGTGGTCTAGTATTTTCCTAACATGCAATATTGAGAGCCTGTACGTGGTTCTCAATAGTAGAATAAATAAATAATAAAGAAATATTACAACAGTTCGTACAATCAATACAGACTGATGAAATTTACATAGGATACATTTACATAGACATTCCGCATAGCGGGTGTTTCTAATTTTATATTTTTGTTACAATTATAAACTACAAATGAAATCAGGTCATTGAAAAATGCTTAAAACTCCTTGTACGTATCCTTGTCTATTATGAGAAAATAAGGTATACTTATTCTAATCGCACAATTACTTTAACATTAAGTTTTGTTTGTTTTATGTTTTAAAAGTACTTGATAAAGTTAACTCAATATAATAGCTTTGACTATTATACCTTTAATCTCCTTGCATAATAGGATCTCTATGCATACAAACTTACCTGGTTTATCGTTTATTAGCAGTGGTGATTTTGCCATAAAGAATTAAAATTGTAACCCACGGTTACCGGGGTATAAAATTGTAACAACCAGGGGTATTCTTCTTCTATGATTATAAAGATGGGTTTGAAATTAAAATGTATTCATTAAACTAAGCATACATATTGTGTTACAGCAAAACATGGCTGTTCGGTAGATCCTGTGCACCCGACAACTGTGATTCCACCAACATCAACTCACGTGTATCCAACCACCACTTCACCAACCACAAAATCACCGACCACCAAATCACCGACCACCACTTCACCAACCACTACCACTCCACAGCACACCACCCAACCACCAACAAGCTCTACTGAACTACCAACCAGATCCACCCATCCACCAACCAGACCCACCCATCCACCAACCAGACCAACCCATTCACCAACCAGATCTACGCATTTGCCGACCAGTTCCACCGAAACATCTCCAACTACAGCTCCAACCACAAATATACCTACATCCTCATATTATCCAGTAAGGACAACTGAGAAAGAGACTTCAGTCTATTCGTTCGCTCAGGACACAGGCTACTGGTATCCTACAGTATCTACTGTTAAAGTACCAAAGACCTTAAAACACAAAAAGAAGCCATATGTCGATGATGTTTATTTTTGAGTTAAATTCATCACTACTCAAAATATAAAATGCTGTTGATATAGATCAGTAAGATCAATATATTATAGGTTATTTATTGTGAACATTTCGTGATTTTACCAAAGTTTTAGTCAGTATTTTACCTTTACTTAAATAGTGTATATTTTAAATATTATCCATTAGTTATTAAAGTGGTCTTGTGATATAAACATATAATTTTAATGTTATTATAGGTAATTTATAAGATTACTAATAGATAGAATATGTATTGTTATTCCCACATTTTACATTGGTAAAAAGATCTGGAGCATTTAATAATGAATTGTAAAAATATATCTTGGCTCCGTTTTCGGATCAATAGTATAGTAAACACTATATATGTTTAATGTTACATGTGCCTTTTTAAGTTTATTTTTGTTAAATACACGTTATAAACACAATTTCTCTGTTTTGTATTTAATTTAGAAATGAGAATTCCCTGAAACTCTAGAAGAATATGTTATATCATATTTCTAGGATACAATAGTTATTTTGTATAAAGTAAACCAGTGTTCCAAAAATACTTTAAGTGTGATATTCAGTTCAATAATATTGGGTAAAACTAGTGTCCTTATTATGAAAAAGTCATGGCATTTTAGAAAAGACTGTTGGAGGGGAGCTAATAAAACTTTTACGGGGTATAAAAGTATTTTAGACATTTTTTACCAGATCGAAGGAAGCTATAAATGTGATAAGATATATAACATATTTGAGTTTCAAGTACATAAATTACTTACTGATATGCGTGTCAGAATATATTTATCTCTCTATCGAATCTTAGCTTGCTGCTGAATTCCCGGAATGTCAATATTTTCAACACAAGGGAGCCCTAAAATATACTGAAAATCCAAAAATATATTACATCAAGGGTTCATATTTTCATAAGTCGTTTGACCCATAATCCAGCCCGATTCACTAAACTAGAAATAGTCGTGCCGCATTTTCAGTAATTCTTATTGTACTGCTCAAATAATAAGAAAACGTTTTGTATCTGAAATTCAACGAATAAAATTATCAAGGAATACTTCTGGTTAACTTCTGGTGGAATCAGTTTAATTAGAAACTCTAGGCGAATTTGGAAGGTACACTTTCAGTAGAATAAAAGTTTATTACATTATGTATAACGTGTTGAATATATTTACGGATTATTTGATGACATGTATGTATTTTTATAGAATTAAATATTTTGTAATTAGTCATTGCCTTCCAAAAAATTAATTATCCGATTAATAATTTGTAAAGTAAACGGTCTTAACAGCTTCCTGATTTTTGTACTATTGCTGTACACAAATGGCTTTGGAGGAATCTTTTTTAAAGTTTTTTTTTTTTTTTTTTTAAGGAGAAACCGATCCCCATTTTAACCTTATTCTGCCCTTCCTCATGGTCCACTGGCCTGTGCGAGGATCTTATCAAGCAGAATAAGGGGGAGAGTCGATACAGTACAAGGTCGATGGTACTGATAAAAAGTGCAAAGGTCACAGACAGGATTTGAACCTGCATTATAATTTTTTGACATTTTCAAGATCGTAACAAGATTGTAACTGGTTGTAACAGCATTTCAGCCCGTATCGATTGAAAAACAATGGGCTAACCTATTAAGGGTAATTTGAGGGTACTTAGACATGCAAGGGACAGTAATTATGTCCAGTGAAGGGTGACTAAAGGGACATTAGTCAGGGACAGGCAGGGTAGAGGGCTGTCGACCCTTGAGTGCTCAGGACGAACAAACACACAAGTACACACACACGCATACACAACCGCAGACACAAACACATAGCAATCGATGTAGATTGCTAAGTTAATAGAAAACCTGATTTATTTGACATAACCGTTAACCATTTCAGGCAACTTTAACTTGCATGTGTTATTGTCTTTAACATATTTTACTTAACATTGTATTATATAAGAATTTTTTTAATTTAGGTTGTGTTACATTTATTACTCTACATAATGTAAACCCCACTTTATGTAATTAAAGAATTTTAAGTTTGTCATAACCGTAAATATCACGTAATACGATTTTTTTTTAAATAACTTATTTAATGTGTTATTAATAAATAAATAACTCATTACATTGTAACAATAACTGGGTGAAAATTATGTAAGTATACAATTTGAACTACTCGAAATATTAATTTATCAAGAATCAATTATGAATGTAAATTAAAAGATTTTTGGTATTAGCAATATTTCATGTTTTATAACTGTAGCATGTGTTTTATTCTTGAAAATGCTAACTATAGATAAACAAGTATAATATACTGTTATATAAGTTATTCAAAAAACCCCCAAATGCAAAGTTTTCATACCTATAGAAGTTAAACAACCTCATTTATTTTTTAAATTGGCTACAAAAACATAACGAATCTAGATTTCGTTCGTTTTAAGATCTTTCTCAACAGATTCTACGGGGCACAAATACAAATATTAAAAATCTGTATTAATTTAGCTGCAAATAAATATTAATGCATACAAATTTGTTTACAGATTTTTCTATATTAAAAAACATGGAAAATTTCAAAATTTAATATTGCTGTATAAAATAAAATAACTGAAACAAAAATAATAACACAATTTGAACTATTTTCATGTAAGCAAAAACGATACCATAGTAAAAATATATTTTGTAATAATATTAATATGGTGTGCATTACGAGTTACGTAATAGATTTCGTATTTAATAATCTCTGCCGTAACAAAAGTTTTACAACCATAATTCAATACGTATGTATGTAAAAGGCTCTAAAAAGTTCTCTACACAAATTTTTGGATTTTGTACAGTTGAGCAAGAGGAGCTAAAAGAAAATTGTAACCAAACCATTGGTTATGTCGTTCTCCTTCTAACAACTCTCTCAATATACCTTCTTCCTGTTAGTATGGATTTATAATTTTAATTTTTTATTTTGGAAACCAGTAAAAAACTCAAATTTGACTTAGTTATTTTTATTCTAGTTTCTAATCAAGAACAAAATGTGTTTACAAGAATGTTCTTAATATTTATATATTATACGAAAAACTATTCTGTAGAATATTCCTGTTAGTTAAAGATTTATGCTGGTTTTGTGCATCCTTACAATTGTTCGACAAATTTGTGTAATTAAATTTACAGTAGTGAATAAAATAAAGCGGCCAAGTACATAAACCGTATTTGGAAGCTATATTTACATGTCCTTTGTATAAACTAAAAATATTGTTATTAGTTATCTAGTTGTTATGAAATCTTACCTTTCAGGCTAATAATTTATATATATATATATATATATATATATATATATATATATATACACACACATATACACATATTAAAGTACATTTAGATTTGTTATTTACTTGGTGATTTACTTTTCTAAGGGTTTGTTGTGTATGGGAATTAGAACTTATGCTTAAATCATATTCTATTTACTTTATTATATCTATTCCCAAATATGAAGCTAAACTTTTCATTTACAGTTTCTGACAAGTATTAAAGTCTGTGAAACCCATAGTGGTTATATTAATCAAACACTTTTTTTTTACTATATCAATAAAACAAATGAGCAAACTTCACCGCAGTCTTGTCACGTTGTTAAAATCTCACCATTTAATTATTTTCATTACTAAAATATTTCCACTGAACATTACAGTGTTTATTATAATAGCAAACGATCGAACTTTTTAATCCCGAAAAGATGGTTGCTATATATCAATTCAGTTATGAAAAGACAAAGTAACACATATTCCATAATGTTAATAAGAAAATTAAAATTATAGCGTTTCAAAAATATAATTTAAATTGTAATATTTTATCATGTTTGTGATAAAGTATGCTTATAATCTGCTTATAAACAGTTCTTCAACTTTTTAAGTATCAGTCAGTGTTTAAATAACCAATGCAGGCCTATCTACATTTGGCATTGACTTCTTTATACACAAATAAAATACGGTTTGTCGATGGGTCGTAAATATAATTCCCTCGAACCAGAAGTGCTCATACAAAAATACTACAAGTTTTAACATGAATAATTCATTGTACTCGTGAAGTTTTCAAAAACTTTACAGAATTGGTTTCTATAAATAATTCTATAAATTGGTTTCAATATTCCACATTTTAAACATTTCAATTTATTTTATAGAGGGAACGGCACTAATAGGGTTTAGTAATATACTCGTATTTGAGAACTCTCTGCGTTCTAAATCGCTGCTAACTGCGAGTAACTACAAATATTATCTCCTGTACTTCCTGGCTCACTATTCGAACGAACTTTATAATACTTCGTAGCCGCATATACATTTCTAGTATCCGGGCTTCCTTGAACTGTACTCCTCATGAAATTTTATTATGAATATCACTATGTGAATAATATTATTAATTTATTTTATGGCCTACTTAGACTTTGGACAATATCCCATAATATACATCTATTAAATGTATACAAGTTTTAGTTTTGTTAAATACAAATATCTGTGGTAAAGAAGTTGTCTTGTACAATTATACAGCGTTTTGTAGGTAAAAAGTTGCACTTGCATTTTAGGTTAATGTAGTCGTTCTATTCAATTCAGATTTTATTTGTAAATTAAAATTAATAATAATAATAATAATAATGTTATACCAATAATAATTAATATTATAAATTGATAATATAGTATTGGTAATTCAAAAATAGATATGTCTAACATGAGTCCATTCTTAGTTTTCTAAACCTTTTTGAAAATTGTTCATACTGCAAACTTGTTGATTTAATAAACATATAGGTAATTGTTAGTAAAAATTATTATCAAGTTTCCCTAATTCAGTTATATTTCCTTTAATAGTTTAATTATTAATAAAACTTACCTCCTGATAGACATGTTGGTACTCGTATATACACACACTCTTATTATGTAAGCTAGCATGTCTCTGTTGACAGATAAGGTTCGTTTAAATTTTGTTTGGTAATAACGTATTTTGTCTCAGTGTAGTTATATATATAATGCCATTTTATAAAACTATGAATGTTATATATTAGAAATAAAGTAAATTGATGTTTTAATTATTAACAGTGTTAATAAAACAATAAAGATCCAGTTCAAATAGCGTGTACTACGAGTAGTGTCTAACTGCAAATACAGTATTATACTAACGATGGACCTAGATAAGAAATAATTAATGCAAACTTATTGTAGTTACTTAAGGTTCATTATGATAATGTGGGATTACTCAGATAGTAATTTAATGCTGTGTGGAATTTGTTTAAAGATAATACCCATTAGTAATCTACTTCATATGTGATAGATTGTGTTTGGTTCAGTAAACTTTTGTTAATATTTTCTGCCTCAATAGTACGATGTCGGTCGTTTTTTTTAATGTGCAGGGAAGGTGATTTCGTGTGATATTTGACTAACACAAGATTCTAAATCGCTATTGTTCGATTACCATCGAATTCAATTATTTAATTATTTTAAAATCCCGATCATTAAATATAATTATCCAATTAGCTAGGCAGCAAAGTATTCGGTTCTTTAAGTTTCAAGTAAATGTAAGCCAACATGGTATTGCTATCACTTAATTATATTTCAAAGATTCTAATTGGAGTATATTTCATACAGTTTTTTTTGTTCTCTTAGGACAAGAAGCTTATAAATTGCACTTAGTCCTGTAAGAACCTTTGCGCTGCTTCCGGAGTGACAGGATATTCAGGATGGGTAAGGTTAGGGAGTAGGTCCCGCCTCCTATCGAGATCCATGAGGAAGAATTAGGGCACTACATCTCAAAGTCATCCCGGAAGAAGAGGAGGCCAGCTCTGAACCAGCCTGTCCAGTCAAAGTTGGCAGGGGGTGGCACACCCTTGTTGAGGTTAACTAGAACCTCTGAGGTAAGAGAACAAACCCCACCAACTCCAACAGTCATCTTCCACAGTAGACTAAACTTATCGAATTGCCCATGAACCCCAGAATCCCAAAATTTGCGGTTAATTTCATACAGTTTAATAACATCATATAGCAGTTGTATGTGTCACGCGTATTATCTAGATGTTTAGAAGTGCCAGGTGTACGATATTTTAAAGTGGGAAATCTCACAAGTTTGTAAGTGCTAGAAATTTCACATAACAGTAGTATGAGTCACGCGTATTACCGAATGTTTAGAAGTGCCAGGTGTACGATATTGGAAAGTGGGAAATCTCACAAGTTTGTAAGTGCGAGAAATATCATGTAACAGTAGTATGAGTCACGCGTATTACCGAATGTTTAGAAGTGCCAGGTGTACGATATTGGAAAGTGGGAAATCTCACAAGTTTGTAAGTGCGAGAAATATCATGTAACAGTTATATGAGTCATGCGTATTACCGAATGTTTAGAAGTGCCAGGTGTACGATATTGGAAAGTGGGAAATCTCACAAGTTTGTAAGTGCGAGAAATATCATGTAACAGTAGTATGAGTCACGCGTATTACCGAATGTTTAGAAGTGCCAGGTGTACGATATTGGAAAGTGGGAAATCTCACAAGTTTGTAAGTGCGAGAAATATCATGTAACAGTTGTATGAGTCACGCGTATTACCGAATGTTTAGAAGTGCCAGGTGTACGATATTTTAAAGTGGGAAATCTCACAAGTTTGTAAGTGCGAGAAATTTCACATAACAGTAGTATGAGTCACGCGTATTACCGAATGTTTAGAAGTGCCAGGTGTACGATATTGGAAAGTGGGAAATCTCACAAGTTTGTAAGTGCGAGAAATATCATGTAACAGTAGTATGAGTCACGCGTATTACCGAATGTTTAGAAGTGCCAGGTGTACGATATTTTAAAGTGGGAAATCTCACAAGTTTGTAAGTGCGAGAAATTTCATGTAACAGTTGTATGAGTCACGCGTATTACCGAATTTTTTGAAGTGCTAGGTGTACGATATTGGAAAGTGGGAAATCTCACAAGTTTGTAAGTGCGAGAAATATCATGTAATAGTAGTATGAGTCACGCGTATTACCGAATGTTTAGAAGTGCCAAGTGTACGATATTTTAAAGTGGGAAATCTCACAAGTTTGTAAGTGCGAGAAATTTCATGTAACAGTTGTATGAGTCATGCGTGTTACCGAATGTTTAGAAGTGCCAGGTGTACGATATTGGAAAGTGGGAAATCTCACAAGTTTGTAAGTGCGTGAAATTATCATGTAATAGTTGTATGAGTCACGCGTATTACCGAATGTTTAGAAGTGCCAGGTGTACGATATTGGAAAGTGGGAAATCTCACAAGTTTGTAAGTGCTAGAAATAATCCCTTAAGCCCAGACCGCTCCAGATTATAATCCTATTACGTTTATATCAGTGGCCTAGTCAGTGTTTCAATAAACACTGTAGTAATACTTTTGGGGGAGTAATAAATATTACTTTTTACTTGAAACTCATTACACAGATTAACCATTATTAAATGGATAACAAGGTTAATAACGTCTTTTTAACTCTTTAGGCCACATTCTAAGCCATGTCTGTATGAGGTAAGATTATCAGTAAGATAATGAAGGTTGATAATAAAGTTTAATTTTACCATCTGCAACATAATTAATTCCCTAGAACAGATGATTAAACGTGTGTTGAATTAAAGACTGAGATAAATCAAATTAATTATTTGTATTGAATATACCACCATTCCTACTAATTAATTTTTCACTCTAAAAGCTAATTATAATGTCCAAAATGTTCAATAGCAACAACTCTAAGCAGAATACTCCCAGAGTTTTGAGAAATCTCGTTTGCTATAAAACCTAAATTTTAAATTTTAAACAGTAACGGACCAAAAATTTTTCTAAAAGATGAATTAACGAATTTGACCCAAACGTTCAGATTTAAAATCAATTTAAATGATGTTTGCATTTATTTCATAAACTTCACTCCCAGTCAGGTAACAATTTAATATTATCATAGTATCATACTACGATCTTTGCGGCAAACAATTGTTCAAGGTAACTAATACAAACCAATGAAACGTTGATTTTATTTCCAGAATTGAGTTTGTGTAATATCATGTGGTTATGGCAATATACTGCCATGATTGTTATAGGATGGATAACAGTCATTAGTACTTATTAATTTGTTTTACAACGCGAAACAGTAAAAATAGTATGTATGGAAAAAATAAACAATTTTTACAATAAAAATGTAAAAACCCTTTGATATTAGTAAAGCTAGGGATAAGTCTAATTCCATTTATATATGCTTTTTAAATTTTGAAGATTGAGGATATCATTGACTTACAATATAGTATTGAGTACAATATATTTCTAACCTAATCCACACATTGTGTACCTATAAGAAACGTTTAAGTAGTGGTTTTTTAACTACTTTAAGCGATATTGAACTTTATACAAGTATAAAGATTGCATTAATTTTATTAAAAACAGAATAAATTATTTATTTATTTCCTTATATTGTAACAATTAATATAACATTATTGTATAACTGTGAACTTTCATAACTCCGAAATTTTTAACTAAATGATGAATGAATTTCCAACCCATTTAAAGGACGCGTTTGCACTATTAGCGTTGAAACAAATTACCTAAGTTTTTTGTTAACTCATACAACCGCTGTGTTTCTTTTGTTAACTCATACTAAAGCTGTGTTTTTTGTTCACTCAAACTACCTCTGTTTTAATATATATTACCACACATTTTTTTCTGTTATTACCTCTCTTAAAGGCTTAAGAATGGGAAAGAAAAGTTTCTTTAAAGGAATTAAAAGCTCGATTTACGTTACTACACAATTTTTAATAACTAAGATTAAAAAGGTCATCTTCAAAACTACAACCCGCGCCATCTTGAAACCTTTGTGGATATTAGTATGTTTGTAAGTAAATATTTATTTTATGTAATAATTTAAAAACGATTTATTTCTGAACTCTTAAGTCTAGTCAGCAAAATAGTGCTTTTTTAAAATGCAAACGGTGCCATTTTAAGACTCTTTGAATGAATGGAATTAGCTAAGGAAGCTCTCCAAGTCACTGCGAAGTGCTATTTACCTCTCCAGTTAGGTTATAATATAGCTTAATGGGTTAGTTTCGGTACTTCTCGTGGTTTTGCAGACCCGTGACAACCAGGCCAGACGAGTCTAGCTACCAATGCTATAAACATTTGCTATGATTACGACGGATCAAATTGGATGACTTAAGGAGAAAATCCGGTTGAAGTAGAGGATACAATGTGACATGGTTGAGGTTATAACAGTCGAGTAATTGTATGTCACAGCCAGATATCGCGGTCGTGCAGTTTGTCGTTCCCTCATGACATCTCGGTAATTACGATCTCTATCAATTTTACGATATACTTTTATCTTTAATATAGAAATTTTATAATATTTTGTTGAGATGTTATAAAAATGCGTTTTCTATAATTTTAATATTACATCGCCACACTAATTTATATTAACTATTACATTATGAGATGATTAAAGGTTTCGTCCTGTTTCATCAAAATTTAAATTTAGAATGATATCCTATTCTTCACTCTAAAAATTTCAAGAATTTAACAATATAAGACGTTTCAATTATATTGCTACACCATAAAAATAGCCAAATATTTAAGGACTCGAGTAAGGAGATATTAGGAATAAGAACTGTGTCTTAAGAACAACTTGGGTATCAACAATGGCTGAAATTCTATGAAATGGTTGGCAAAGATATTTATAATAATTACTTTTAGGAGCGACCGCTTAATTAATATCTCTAAAGATTAAAAATTAATTTTTAAGAATGTCCTATATTGTTTTGCGTTTTGAATACATTTTGTTTTGTATAGATTACCTGTCTGACCTATCCTCTAGGAGTGCACATTTGTAGTCATTGCTGAAAACGTTCACAAGAGACCACTACAAGTGCATGCTGCTTCATTTTGTATGCAAATTGGCTCCACAGCATAACCTTGTCAGCAACTTTATTTTTCACAGCAAACGAGTATTTCCAATACAGTTTTTGTATTAGAATAATTAAAATAGATCGGGAATAGAGATTGATTTCATTCTAAACTTGCATTGTAATCAGGTTTGAAAGTTAATTGTTACAATAATTGTTTTTTTAATATAACCATGCCTTTGAGTATTTTACTGTGGTATAACTAGAAGATGAAGGGTATATAAGCCACATAATCAAAGCTTCAATCGTTGCAATACTCATACGTCTGCCGGCAAACTATTTTCAGTTAATTTTGCAAATTTTAATTAGGCCTAAGTATTTTTTTAGTTTACATTTATTTTTATTTATTTAATACTCCCTGTATAGAATGCTAGGGAATCATATTCATTCCCACTCCTATAGACACCCCCTTTCCTAGTTACGCCACTACATGTAATTAATGTTTTTATGTCTTAATGAATGTATCATTAGTGACAACATGTTGCTGTACCTCATCATAATTGCTTCAACAGCTTTTAGATTGCGTAATCTTACATATTTCCAAAAGGACTATTAAGGCTTCGTATATTTCTTTAGGAATGACTGTTTTTGTAAAGAAGTCGCTCTCTATTACTTATTATTTAGTGATTTCGCTTATCTTAAAAGATATCTCTGCTTCTTAAGCACGACTTTATAATCTGATGTAGTCACTGGACCCTTTAAAAAGGGAATTTATTTTCTTTGTTTATATTCATAACAGGTCAAATTATTTTATGACCTGTTATGGTTCCAATTAGAAAAATTGTACTTAAACTAAACAAATATTTTTAGTTGCAACTTAAGATAAATATCAACTATTTAATTTTGATCAAATAATATTAGTTGTTCAAATCATACAGTAAGCAATCAGTGTACTTTCACTTGCTATGGAAGAATTAAAACATGTTGCATCAATATTTATGTTTAGAATTATCTAAAGGTGAAATCTCCATAAGATTAGTAAATAACTGCTACAAGATAACGATTTTATGTAAAATTAAAAATCATGGTATAATTAAGCTATTTATATATTGATAACAATCTAAAATTTAAATTTAAAATAAAATACGTCATCAATACCTAAAAAAACTGTTGCATTTTATTTAGTTTCTTACATTTTAAAGAGTACTAAGATGAACACCAGTTAATTCAATAATTAAAGTCACATTATACGGAATTATTTTCGTTATATATTATTTCGAGCATTAGTTTTAGATTGCATATATTTATAACTGAATATATATCTATGATCATATGGGTCTAGCAGTACATGGATTGTCTTCCATCTAGTTTCCTTAAGCGTATAAATCCTACTATCAATTCCAAAGTGGGATTAGCCGTTTTGTTTAATGCAGGTAAAAATTATTTTACCTGGTAAGTCTTCCAGCTTATTTGAATGAGTAAAAGTTTGCGTTTTTAGTTCTTAACTTCATACTGTCTTGATATGTTCAACTATCCGATGTAAATGGCAACTGACTTAACGCTCATTACAACCTTCCAGACCAAAATATACCTGTACCTAATTTTACGTGAACGAAGATTATTATGTTAATTTCACACACCCTAGCCGAAAAGGATTTACATACGTTAACCGCATTTAAATCAGTACCGGTCTAGAAATTGATGTAGTAACAGTGACAAATTAAAATTGATTGTGAACTTTTATAGTTTTAAATTATTACCTAATGGAATATATATTTAGTATTTGATATTAAAAATTATCCTTAAATATCTAAAAACATTAAAAAATGTTTAAATCCCTAAGTTTATAAACTTCATATATTTTAGTAAGTATATTGTCATAATTTATACTTACCAATGTTTGTTGGATAAAATAAAAATAAACAGGTATTTACTATGATATTTTGTTTAATATTTGATATTGATTGTGTATAACGATAGTAGAATTTCGGATGTTTGCGCTCACCGTATGTTACAAAAAAGTGTTTATGTTGCTAATGTAGTCAATGCTTGATTGTGTCACCTTGGAGCCTCAGGTATATACATGGTGTAAAACATGTTTTGGTACATACAATATATACGTGTGAGTTTATCACCACATAATTCCTAGATTTACTAACCTTAAAAACTTTATGCCGTAATATTTTTACACTAGAGGAAGAGGGTAAAATCCAATCTTTAAAAAGTGGTGTTCTATTTTTATAAGATAATTTCAATTTTTTTAATATGTTCTAATATGAATAAAATGTGTTTCGTAAATTTACTTTATAATCACGAAATTAAGTTTAACATAAGTATCAAGGAAAATTACGTACAAAAATGCTGCGATATATAAACTTGTTCTTACTCAAAACATGTGGCAAGGGGAGGCCACTCAAGATCACTTGAACCATACAACACAGCAAAGGGAACACGACACAAAGGTCAATGGGTCAGCTCTACCTAAACCCTTACAATGTGCTACCATAAAAGTGTCACCATAAAGAACTGGGATTTTTATTTGCTTCCTTCTCAGTGTTGTAGTTTCCTTTCATCCTTCTCAGAACTGTGCAAATTATAATTCTGAAAAATGTAAGTTTTAATCCGCAAATCGTTAGTTGTTGCATGTTAAAAGAAGACTCAATACTATTATCTTGTGTACCGTAAACAAGTACCCAGTACTTCTGTATAATATTCTAGAGAGGATAGATATTCTGTATTTACTAGAGATAATTATGGATTATTTAAAACATATTTTGGAACGAGCTATTACTCGAGAAGGCTTTTTTAGCCCTTTTTATCTCTTTAAAGCCACAGCCTCAGCTATGCCGGCTTTGAAGTGCACTGGTTTTTTATTAAAGTACAAGGTACATGATTTGACCTCCCCAGGATTTGAACCCGTAATCTCTGGGTTAGAGAACCGAGATTGTAATCATTATTCTAAGGAGGCTGTGTCACTGTGCAATAGCTCGTTAGCTCAGTATATTTTAAAATGTTTATACTACAAAGGAAGACATTCTATTTTCCAGTTTATGCTATTGTATTTAAGTCTGCATATAAAAGTAATAATATTGTAAAAAAAATTTAAAATATTTTACTGTAACGTGTTGAAATGCAACCAATTTATAACAAAAATGCGTTTGCAATGCCACCTTGAGTTAAATATTAGTAATGTAGTGTATGAGAATGTTTCTCAGAGAGTGCTAAGTTTGAACTGTGGTTTGAAAGTTTCATAAGGAGCAACCGTCATTGTGGACTTTACTGTAGCTGTTTGATAAACCGCATTATACCGATCCCAAAGTGGAATAAACTGCAATGTTTCTGATAGATACATATTTTAGCGAACAAAACATTATTCAATTATCTGTTATGGAAACGAATTTCAGACGAGAAATTATAAGTTGCGTTATGCTTTGCTGACGAAGCAGTCGGAGGCAAGTGATGAGATGTAATGAAAACATTCCACCTCTCCCAAACAGTTGTGTGAGCGGTAAAGTTTGGCAGTATTCGCTAGGGATGCTAAGGTGATAATGGCTCAAGTTGTGATAAAGACACCTCCGGGAGAGCTTGAGTCAGCAGCCTCTCAATAGTTAGCAAGATCTTCACCGTGGTACTTTTTGATAGCCTACTATTATTACTATCTAAAAGTGTGCTATTAGTAATTTTAATATTGCTTACATCCTAATAAAAGATATTCAAATTTTTTCCACATTCAAAAAGGCGTAAAAATACAGTTTTTATTTAAATGAGATTATGGGTTCCTTTTACATTTTCTGTAATTATTGCTCTGTTATATTTCTGTTTCTGTTATGTTCTGTAAATTATTTTTGTGAATAGTTTTTCCCCAGCTAGAGAAATTTTGCAATAAGTAATTCGTAGATAATAATAACAAATTAAATTTATTTGATGAAATAAGCATGTCATAAAGGCACTTAATTTTGTACTGAACAATTTATGAATTTATACACTTAAGGTATTAAGAAATTGGATTTCTTAAGGTTGTTACACAGCATTTTTCGATGATTGAATAAAACCAAGGGAAGAAAATATCTCGCGATACCACAATTACAAGACCAAACAGAAGTAACAATTATGTATATAGAAAATACTATTTCTTTAGGATGGAGAAACCATTCATTGTTTGTGTCCATTCGCAGTGGTGTTTGATATGATAAAGATAGTATATTAATTCATATTAGGCCTAGACCTAATACATGAACAAAAAATAACATTGTGAATGAACTGAAACAAGGGTATGCACTGTATTGATTTAAAAAAAAATAAAATCGAGAGTAGAGGACAAGAAGCTGAGATCTTTAAGAATAGCGCTGAATATATATTTCTTAAACAGACATTATATAAAATTTTTATATTTTAAATAATAAACCCTTAGATTTTTAGTTTTAATCCAAGAAATAATGGGAAATTTAGTCTTAACTTTGTATTAATGTTATTACAACAAATTTTAATACAGTAATGTAATATATACCTTTTATAAGTACACATAGTTACGTATCAGGATTATAATAAAGCTGTACATATTACATTATAGGTGTTCTGTAACGGACAGCTATGGGAAGTGATAAATGTCTGCACCTTTAGCTTGAAATTGTTTACTAATCACAACAGCATTTCGCTTACAAATTTGGATATCGAAAGATACTATTACGTTCTTTCACAGTTCTTTTACATAATTTTCGCCAAATGGTATTTAAAAAATAAATTCAAGGTTCATGTCAAGATTCTTTATATTGACTAATAAATTAAATTACCTATATTATAAGATTTAAAAATAATGCAAAACGTGTGATATGGTTAGTGCCAGTGACGGTATCGGTATAGAAACAGCAATTTAGACAAGCCGGTAGCCAAGTCGTTTAGAACATTTGGCCAAGTCGTTCGGATTTTGGATCTGAGATAAATAGTGTAAATTACAATGCTATCTGTGACGTTGCACCTTACTTGTACCACATTGTCTCTCTATATTCTGTTTGATAAGATCTTTGCA
Source organism: Homalodisca vitripennis (assembly GCF_021130785.1). Taxonomy (NCBI): domain Eukaryota; kingdom Metazoa; phylum Arthropoda; class Insecta; order Hemiptera; family Cicadellidae; genus Homalodisca; species Homalodisca vitripennis. The sequence continues at coordinate 6,365,468 of NC_060211.1, read as the reverse complement.
AGAACTGAATAAAGATAAAAGGGAACCGGCCTCAAACTATTTTGAAGCAAGTGAGAGGAGCAGGGATATTTAAAAAAAAACTATATATTAAAATACAAAATAATTTTGTTGTGTTTTAGTTCCGTATGGAATTTGTATGATTGTTTTGTTGAACACTTTAATATATTTTTATCATTGCTATTTTCCTGCAATTTTATTATTTTTGTCATAATAATTTTGGTTATTTTATGTAATGTTTAAATTTAGCTTCAACAGTTCGTAGTATGACTTTATGAGAAATTAAATTAAAAAAAAAAAAAATTCCGGATAATTTTTTACTCTATTGGCTCATATTAAATGTACTTTTCGAATATAAAAATTAAACTTTGTACTACTAGTTTAAACATTCAAATTTATCTAAATATTTAAATAATAAATGTGACGAATGATTTTAAAGCAAAACTATTATATGTCACATTCTGCAACCCACCGAGTCACCCAGATAAAGATAATTGTATTGGATCTCACTGTTCTTCTTGTATTTTCTACTTTATAATAATATTGATTAAAAAATATGCTTTTTATCCAAATTTGTATCGCGTTTTAAATATTCCACATTGCATCACTGGTATGGATATATTCGATAATTTAGAGCATTATGGTGTTTAAGCATTTATATTATGAATAACTCACTATCATTCCAGATAGCCAAGGTTATATTTATTTCCATTATTAAATATAAATAGACCTTTAAATTGTTATTGCAAACTCACTTTTGTTTGTTTAATTATTTAATTAGTCTTAATGTGTACTTTTTATATCTTGGATTGTGTTTACACTAATATAGTGGGTGATATTTATAACGGTTATGAATGAATATTTTACAGTTAAGGAAGACAAAGGTAATGTGTTAAAGTGCGTGTAATGAGCAAATGTAAGCACTTCACTTTCTGTCGGTCCTGCTGTAAATGTGTTGTTAAATGTGTCTTTATTCTTGTCTCAGCATTCATTTTCTTCATCATAATAGAAATTAGGCATAAAATAGTAGAAGTTATGCATAAAATAGTAGAACTTATGTATAAAATACTAGAAATATGAACAAAATCCTAGAAATTATGAATGAAATATTATAAATTATGCATAAAATACTAGAAATTATTGATAAAATACTAGAAATTATTGATAAAATACTAGAAATCATGAATAAAATACCATAAATTAAGCATATAATATTATAAATTATGCATAAAATACTAAAAATGATGAATAAAATACTTAAAATTATGCGCAAAATACCATAAACCCCTCATAAAAACTGTAAAAATCAAACGAATTACCTGTAATGTCCTACAGACTTGATACTTTAAGCATAGATTCCAATTGGCGTAACGATGATCAATAATAAAATTAAAGTAAAAATATCAAAGGTCAAACCGTTTTTTTGTCTATTTGCCCGTCTATGCTATAAATCGTGATAGAATGGATCTAGAAACCTAAAACTTTGCAAATATGTCCCTCCTAAACTATGAAAATATCATGTTTACTTAATTACCGGGCCTGTTATAGAAAATCTAATAATAATATAAATATTTATAAATGATATCGTTATAGTTGATAGACTTAAAATTTTGGTACGTCATTTAATAATTAAAAAATTTAAACTTTTTGCCGATGTAAAACAGTTTAACATGAACAAATCTGCTTTGAAGAAGCGTCCAGCTCTATATTCTTCAAAAAGTGGTTATGTAAGTTTAAAACATATATTTTCTAGCATTTGTATGAAATTATAGATTCAAAGTTTCAGTATGCAATATATAATTTAAGTTTACATCTCAAAGAGGAATTCTCAAGAATGGCCTCTTTCGAGTCGAAAATTTCTCAACTGAAACGCTTTTAACATTGAAGCTTTTAATTAATAAATGAGCTAATATATATATAGTTATAATATAAACCTGGAATTTAAAGCCTCTAATGTGTACGCATAATTGTAAAGCCGTATAAAGGGAGGAGTGCTTGAGGTTTTACATGGTACAGTTATACTGTAAGACTGGTAATGAGCAGTCGCTAACTCCCTAATGACAGCCAGAACGTGTTAATTAGAGTTTAAGCTCGTGGACAAGAAACTGAGAGACATTCCCATTCATATTTCTTGTTCACTAATGACAACACAGCTGGCTGCCTACTCCACTGGCTTTCCAAGTTTTAACTTACTTCTTCATACTTGTCACAGTCATCACGTTTTATAAGAGAAGTTTCTTATAATGTACTGTGTGTCTTGCTACATTAAAATACAATAAAATAAAGTTATTTTCATTTAAAATTAAATGAAAATAAAATGCAGGTAATTAAATAATTATAAACGTTAAATAAAAATATTTTATTATACATGTTCTCACCCAACTTCACAGTTTGAAGATATTACATAACAACATAGATTAATAATGCATACACAATAGCTTTGTATATTTCCAAAGTAGATATTAAATAATATGATTTTTTTGAATAGACTAAATAGGTCCATGGATAACTGTGTTTTGGATGCTACGAAACTTTATACTATATTGCAGCTTTGTAGTTTATCGTCATTTACTTTCCCCGTACGTTTGCCACTTAATAAAACTAATATTATAATTAATTGTTATACCTTTTCACACCAAATATCCTCTTAATATGTTAAATAGCACATAAATAACTTCTATTTACTCTCTAAAATATATCACCAATATATAAATGAATAATGTGTGGTAGGTTCCCCATGTCTCAGACAAGGTTTAATCTTTTATTTCATAGAATAAAATTTAGACATGTCAATTATCATTTCCATAGTAACTAAATTAATAATTAGTTCATTATAAATGTGTTGCTTAAGAACCACTATTATACTTATTTTAGGAGTTATGAACACAGGTAAACGCTTCCTTATTATTTCTCTAAGTTCGTAAAACATGTTGCTATAGTTGAAGCTAGATTAAATATCATATAAACTATATTATTAGATGATGCCTCCAGTTTATAGTTATTTATTAGAAACTATGGGTATAGGTGATCATAGTTATAATAATTATAGCATTAGATTGATAAATATTGTTCATAAGCTATGTATTAACTAACATTATTAATACTATAGTATATTATAACATGAATAGTGTATTGAATCGAATATACGTTTCATGGTTTGTCTTCGAGGTTTTTTTCTGATGTGATGTAATATCTTTTTATTCTTTGTTTGAAGGTTATTTTTGACGATGGAAGGATTGTGAAGGAAGCAGGATGTTTCCGGAAATGTAGTGTTACTGATTTCTTGTTTCACTGAACGATGGCAAATTTCCAGAAAATCCTGTTTCCTTCATCTTTTTATTATTTAGGCCCAAATAAATACAAATATCAATGAAATAAATATATTTTAGTTTATTAATATAAAGTAGTTTGAAATTGTGTAGAAAGATTTTATGTGTTATGGCAGAATTAAGATTGTCAGGTGAAAATCAATACCGTATAATTTCATTCAATTGGATGTATGTACACTTACAACATTTTGTTCATTTGTAAATTCCACATTATATTTGGTGTCTTAGGTTTGTTTGGTCCATGATATTAGAAATGCCTTTTGAATGTGGTGATTGCAAAATTTGGCGTATTTGGTTCTTATTTTATGGTGTAATGAGTGGAAAGGGAAATCCATACTTAAAAGAGCGAAATATAAACTTCTTCTCAAGTAGTTCAGCCTGTTACTCAAAGAATACGCTGCTTGTTAAAGATCAGGCCCTCCCACTCGCAGTTTATTGGAGTAGGGATCCAATGCTAACACTAGTGATTCTACCCTGCACTATAGTAAAGTATGAGCCAAAACCATAACGTAATAAAGCATATCACAAGAATAAACAAAATGACAATTTTTTTAAGAGGAAAAATACAGGTGAGGCCAAGAAAGCCTATATCAATAATCAATAATGCTTTATAAATCGCCAAATATAAAACCTTTTTATTGAGATAATAAACCAACATTTCGAGACAATAAAGTTTACCTAATTAAAGCTACATTGTAAATATTTATATCAAAATAAATATACCTTTGAACTAAAAATAGAAAGTCGTTTCTTTTGTAAACATGAGCTTAGGTCCACTAGAATTTAACTATTTAGCTCTTTGACAGTAACCCTTCATAAATATTTCATTTCTAATAGGATTTTTTATTGCATTTTAACCTATTACCTATGATGCATTAGTAAATTGTATACATTTTAGCAATGTTAGTTTTACTATTTCCACTTTTACGTATAAAGTAAAACATTGTTACGCTAATCGAGAGTTATTAGGAAAGAGAGTTATTATTCTTTAATTCATTTATATATAGCACTAAAATATTATAACAGGTACTTTGACACGCTATAAATGTGTACTTCATATTAGAATAGTGAGTATGTTTACAAATAGCGAACGAAGTGGAGTGAGGCCTTGCACGCTAGAAACTTATAATTAATTACCTTTTTAATTAGACGACATTATAGTGTATACGGGAAATGTTGAGGTAACTCTGAATATATAGGCCACCACTCGCTGAACCAAGCACTTCGGTACAGTTTGTTATCTCTAATCTGAAGAAACTTGTTTGCAAACTGAAGTATCAACCCCTCACCCAACAACAGGCAGCTCCACTACTCGTGGGGTGGCGGGGTGGAGAGTCTCGTTAAGGCAGGAGTAGCCGACCTCTTCAGTCATAACTGCCACAAATTAGAGCTTGACACGCTCTTGACATTGTGCTCTCGAGAGCTACTGTATTTACCGTCCTAACAAAGAACTTTAATTTATACTTCTGAGTGGTTTTCGTTATCAAAGTTACACATTACGTTGTTGATGTGCATATTTATAACTTTAGGAAGTAATTATATTTAACTATAAGTGGGTTACGTGATCGTTAACCACGAGTTTCAATCGCACGTTGGTTTCGATCGATTTAAAAAGCATTTACTTCTACGTTGAACATTAATTATAGGCGATGGATACTTTAATATATATAATCTCTTTATATCGTACAATATTCAAGATGGCTCATGAGTCAAAATGTGATTGAAAAGCCTGCGGGTGTACGTGCAAGCAAGGGTAGACTGAATATAAAATTGATGAGCAAAAGATATTAATGAGAGTAAAAGTTAGATAGATTGGCCCCAGCATTTTAGGGCTCCCTAAGTTAAGTACATTTTATTTATATCTATCAACTGTTATTAAATAATACAAAAATATTATTTACGAAGAGACATATGTATAGGAAGACAGAAAATATCAAATATAATAATTGAAAATCAGAATCATAGTAATATTTATTTATAATCTTAAGATTATGAATAAAGATTATTCTGATTCTGACTCTGAAACTTCTCCCGGTTCCGTATTTTTCTGCCCTTATTTTCACGCTTTGTAGGCATGTCTATGTCATTGCTTACTCTTATTAGAAGGCGTAAGAGTATTCTAATACTATTTTCCATTAAGGTTAACTTGTAGTTTAGGTAAGGTTGTATTTTACTCTTAATTTAAAGGCAATCTGCATTTGGAAACATAAATTTCCTACGTTATATCTTTCAAATACATTATAGATTTGTTTTCATATTTAGTGTTATTTCATATTTTCATCAAGCATAGTTAATGCAATTTGATTGCAGTTAAAACTGCACATTTTATTAGAGATCATACATGCTTAAAGTTAACTCGTGTCGTCTAAAGTGTATTCACAAAAATTTTCTTATAAAATATTGCTGAGAGGCTTATGAGAGTTTTCAGCAGTTTCTAATTTGTACACTTTGGGTATCTCTAAATCTTGATATTTGCCGTATTAAGGTTATGTAAACTTGCGACATATGAAACATTGCTGACAGATTTTCGAAACTTTTAAGCAGATTATAATTGATAGACTTTGAGCATTTTAAAATATTGATATTTGCTGTATTCAATTTTTTTTACTTCCATAAATTGACTTCAGGGGTTCAAAATAGAAAGAAAAGTGTTCGCGTAGCATATTACATAAATATTTACTTAATCCATTCACGTACACTCGTCACGCTAAATAAATATATCGTGCTTTTACAAATTGTTCGATCTCAGTAGGCAGAATGTTTTAAATCTTCACTAACACAATGCGATTAGGCTTGGTGTTTACCGAGGATTTCATCGTCAACTGTACATCCGCGGCACGTTTCTGGTATATTAGCACGCTGTGTACAGATCTTATTTGGCTCTTTTGTTTTGGGGATTGGAGACCTAGTGTGTAACAAAGCGGGATTTGAGAAAGTAAATGACAAAATTTAAATTAACAATTATTGAATTATAAGCAATAAAAATGTATTATACTTTAAAATATAAAACATGTATTATCACAATTCTACTCCAAGCCCCAAGTCTACTGTAGATTTAGCATAAATTGTTTATCTATTGAGATTTATGGGGGCGATAACAATTATTTTATATATCTGTACGCTGTATTGTTACAAAATTATGTTGTGCAATAAGAATACAATTGTTTATAGTTAAACATTAATCCTTAAATAAGTAGTATTTGCCTAAATTTGAGAGATTTGATTTATTTGATTAGATTTATTAGAGACAAAACCTGCTTAAAGTTAACTCATATCGTCTGAAGCATATTCACAAAAATTTCTTATGAAATGTTGCTGAGAATGAATTATCAAACTTAAAAGCTGAGAGATGAAACCATATGGAGAACACCCCTTGTTAGCAGGTAGACAGTTTGTAACTTGAATATCGAATAAAGTCAACAGATCGCCTATAAAACTGTAACAGTGTTTCTAAACTGAGTTCTCTCCAATCATATCGCCAATTAGGATCATAACTCGATATTACATTTCAATACTAACTAGATCCTTCATTTTGTAGTAAATTACCGTTACTTAGAATTACTGGAGTTCACTGCATTTAGAGCACATCTTTTCTGTCATTATCAAACATTATTATTAGTTAGTTATATCTTAATATACTCTCAGAATGGTACTAGGTACGATTAAAACACTATTTTCTTGTACAATATTATAGCGCTGTTTTCGGTCAAAAGGTAGGCTGCTAATATAATTGTTTAAAACTAAAACTTAAAGAGCAAGAATATTCTTTACATATAATAAAACATTGCATTTATTTTTTTTAGTTGGTCGGAAAAGAAGGCAAATTATTATTTTTTTTTATGACGTATCTATGGTGTGAATGGCTGAATAAACGTAAATGTTGAGGTTAGCTCCAGTTCATTGTCCTGTTAATGTAGGGTCTGAAATCTGACACTGTCAACATTGAGATTTATAATTTCAGATGCTGTACTAAGAGGAATGTGCACTGAAGGAATTCAACATTCACATTGGTTCCATCCTTCCCACACAAAACATTCGTTGCTCCACCGTCCTTAGAGATCATGTCTGACACATCGTAGTGCAATCAATTATGCACCTGATGAGATAATGAGAATAGCCCTTCATTTAGATTACTCTACACTGTATTGTCTATAAGACAGTGGTAGAATAATAGTATGTAATATCTTTTCAGACAACCCAGATATTGTGACACAGATACCAGTAGTCAAGTCTGTGACAGCGTCAGAATTCAGATACCTACTGCAAAAATTGGAAGGTGAAGTGGAGCTAAACTCAACATTAAAATTCTTTCTTAGTTTTTTTTAACTTGTCACTTAGTTATAAGCGTGTAATAAGAACATATAATTCCTATATATAAAAATCAAAGCTTTCACCCACTCGCAGACTCGTCATCAATTCTCTAACTTCCCCCATATCGTAATAACTTCTACTTAGGCTCACTTATACCTGATTAATTAAATATGAAAATTAAATAATTCTTATGAAGATTGCTTAGAACATTCATAGGTGGTAAAATGGCTTTAAATTTCCTATACGTAACTTCAAATTTTGTTTTTAAACTTTTCCAAGAGAAATGAAATTTAACAAACACATGTCCCGTGTTCTCAACATAAAAATTTTTTTTATCTGTAAATTAATCACCTATAGGGATTTGAAAAAGTTAAAATTGGGTTTCAACTCCCTAGTAACACTATATATTTGAAATTAACTTATAAAATAATACAAATAAATTTCACACAATATGCCTCACAACGTAATAAAAAGAACAGATGGCCTTTGTTAAGAAAGGAACAAAAAATGGACGATTTTGGTAATAAACAGTCCAGTATATAGTACAGTAACAGTATAATACTTAAATAAATGTTAATATATTGCTGAAATTTTAATAAAAATAATGTCTCCTCATGCAAGTAAATGTTTGCAACAAAATACATAGTTACTCGTATTTTGTATAAATTAAGAAGCTTATTATTACAAACACACTGTGTAAGTAAATATTTACTCATTTAAATACTGTCATGCAATGGAATCATAAAAGTATTAATGAAATTCTCATATATTCACAGTAAATCGTATTTTAATGTTGAACAGAAAATAAACGATTTTACTGTAACTTTACATAAATGAGTACCTTAGTGTGTAGTATATGGAAGCTTGAATTGTTAATAGGTTAATCAATGAGACTCATTTGTGAAATTCAAAGATAATGTTCAATACACGTTTTATTAAACGCGTATTATAAGTTTAGATATGGCTGTGATATGAGTTTTACTAAATATAAATGACTACAGCAAGTACTGCAGGCTCTATGCCAGCAGAGCGACCTCCATTAAGAGCACGTGGCGCAGTCTGGTAACGGCAATAGTTTTTAGAGATTGCGGGACATGCCGTTCCATAGAAATCGGACGTGATGGTTTTACTTCAGTTAAAAGGATATCTTATCTTTACTTAAAAACCTGTGCTCTACCTGTCTCTGAATATTTTAGACTACCATGACAAATTTTATTACGTAAAATGTACTATTTCATGTTTTTCCTATGTATTAAAAGATAGAAAAAAATATAAATAAGCCATAAGTAATGACACTAAAATCATTTATAAACTGGAAAAAATTAAAACTTTAGAGCGAAAACTACAATTTTTGTAACACATTATTAGCGTTATGCTAAGAAACGTTTTGTCCCGTGGATCTTAGATGTCACAGATCCCTAATTTTGGGTACAAATATAACCTAGATCTATTAGGAAATGGTGTTACAGGTAACCACGAATCTCGAAGATAATACACTTAAGAGTTGAGTAAACCCAAACAACATAAATTCACGGAGAACAAATACAGGGTTGGGAAAAACCTTTCTGAAACCTTATTAACTTCCTTTTAAGTAGGAGTCAAAAGCAATGGTCTAATAATATTAGAGTATAAAAGGACATCTAACATTTAAGGTGAGAATTAAGTACACTATGTATGTGTTGCATAACGGGCTTCGCTAGAGTGTATTGCTAATATTACTGTACAAATGTAAAATTTGCACGACTATTTTTAAAGTTATATCTAATTTTTTTTATTAAGATGTCCCTCAGACAGACAAAGCAATATTTACACCCTTCTACAGTCAAAAGAGAAATTATGTCAGCCTACTAAGTGATAGGTGATTACACTTAGTCAAATTACATTGTTGGACATGCTTCATTATAGAAATCGTACTTTACTATGTAAAAGTGAGTTGAAATGAAAAATTTAAATTTTACAGATAAAATATTTCTTGAGATTTCTTGGTATATTTACGTTTTTGTTCTTTTTTTGGATTATTAGGAGCGAGGAAGTCTACACAAGGCACCAAACTATGATGAGATATTTAGTGGTATTTTTATGAGGTTAAGTTAAATGAGTCAATGTTTTGTAAATATTTTATAAAATGGCTTAATGGAAACTTTCAAATCTATATTCTTCCGATGATCTTAACTTACCTCACGGATGCTGGGAAACCCAGATAGTGATAGTGGTCCGAGTAGCATCCCTATTTTTGTCAATATAAAAATCAATCTTAGAGTATCGGCACAAAATTAATCGATGGATTGGAATTTCCCAAAATACTGTGCGTTACCTCAGAGCTGCTGTTGGAATTTTAATAGTCTAGATTAGGGTATGTCAGAGATGATATGCATTACATATGTCAGAGGGGTATGTCAGAGATAGTTCCCGTAGAATTACTTTTTTTTATTTTAACATATTATAACTATGTTACAGGGTGGATATGCGTGCAAAGGTATACATATTAGTTGATATTCTTGGATTTTTACCCCAATACTATCGGTTCTTTTAGGCTGATACACGAATATTACTTATTGGCGGATTTCCAGCAACCCTTATCAATCAAGGATATTGAAACATTTCATTTATATTTGTCTTTCCACATAATTTATCAAGAAAAACCCGTCCTATACGGTTGAAATGATCATACAAGTAATGGAAAAGTTCAATGATGTTGCATGCCACTCCATCGGTTTTGGTTGGGCATTAGAGAAAAATTTGCATTGATTTCAGTAACCATCATGGTAACGATAAAATGTCAGAATAAACATATTTGCAAGGAAACAGTTTACAATCTGTTAACAGTTTAACAAGTAACAGAGTATCACATGTAGATATTGATTTAAAAGTTTCCATAGAACCTCAGGGAAGCCTTTGGCTTAATCCTACCTTTTACTTAAGTTATACTAAAACAAATTGCTAAGAGTTATTGTTTATTCTTAACAATAACTCTTTAAGCTGTTTATCAAACAGCTTAAAGCCCAACATAAAACTAATATCTCATTCTAGGACTAAACTATGGTATTGATAATGCAATCTATCATTAGTAAGACCATAAATTCTATAGCTATCGGTCTATAGTAACAGATTCACTCTGAGCCCAGTCTTATCTGCAGCTACTTGTCTTACTCCACCTCTGCAGTAAAACAAGAACTATAAGCATTTTATCCGCAAGTGGCAACATTAATCCACAGTAATGAGTGTCTCGGGGTCTATTAGAGTTGTAAAGTGAAAAACGACCAACTGCTGTACTCCAGTAAGAGCTGCATTCTTGTCCTCGTGAAGCTCATAACTCTTGTAATTATCTCTTCGTGGTAAGACAGGCCATTTAAATTGACACCGGTTTGTTAGTGGGGTTTATATAGTGAGTTGAATAAGCAATTATCTATTCTTAATGGAACTGTAATTGAGAATGAAAGTTGATTTTTTTCTGTTATATAATTTAAAATTCTCTAGTTGTTTGTAAAATTTTAGATTTAAAATCTTTAGACCTACTAAATAATCTCCAATGCAATATGTTTAAAGTTATATTTACTGACGTTTTGAGCTGTTTTATTACAATTATTTAAAGTGAATTTTTTGTTCTTGATTTGTATGAATAGTTGATAGAATACTTAAATGGTTCACTTACTTATATGTATTTTGTGAAATTTTTTCACAATAACAGCCTTCAAAAGCTACATAATTACCTGAACACTGATACATAGACTGCGGCAGACGCACATGGCTACTACTCCCACTGTTCCCTGTTATAAATTCTGCACCTGACTCGTGTTGCAGTGAAGGGGTTTTAATATAGAGAGTAAATATATTTGTAATGTAAACTTACACAGTCACCACTGATAGCAAAACATATGACCTGAAGTTATGCTACATCATAATGATTGATCCTTAAATGTTGTCAAAGGACCTCGTAGAGGGTTCCCTATTGCAAAAATTACAAGATAAAAATAATCAAACCAACCGCTTAGTTGAGTTTAGCCCACTTTGGGTACTAATATTGATAAAGTACTAACTAGAAAACCTGAAATGATTTAAACAACTACACAAACAAAATTCGTGCACACACCGTACCACTAAGGTCTAGGACCAATAACATAGGGCACGGAAAGCAGCTACCATTGTTTCCGATGACACGCCGTGATGACGCAGAAAGTGCCGACATTAGTTTCCTTGACAGTATCTCACTTTTTCCTGTGCTGGTGTGTCGAATGCTTGTAAGCTTGACTTCTTGTGCTTGTGACTTCTGGTCACGACTTGCATCTTGTGCAGTGACTGCAACTGGACTGGATTCAGCAGGTGTGGTATAATTTGTTTATTTTAACCTAGTTTTCAGTTATGTGTTAAGTTAATTATTTACCTGAGGAAGAGATCAGATTAGAGATCTGGAAACGAAGTGGTATACATTTTATAAAATATAAACCTGGCAAATGTCCAAAATCCTATTATCCCCTCAAACATTTGATTGTCAATAGCAAACTTTAAACAATGAATTACATCCTGTATATATTTTAAATTTATTTCAAACTTCTTGACCTATAAATACATGCATTCCTTAAACGTATATGTCTTTAAAATTCTACTATATTGCAACTATGAATATAGCGTTATAATACCATAAATAATAAATACTCAAATATATTTTAATTATTATTTAGATTAAATTAAACGTACCTGAAAGATTTCAAACTAAAGTTTTCTACCATAATTCTTTGAGGTAACTAGTTAAGTGGTCTGAGTCTGCATTTTATGGTGCGGAAACTCTAAGCAAACGCTCGGTAAAACATTTATAAAGCCCTTTTTGACCGACGCATTCATTGTGAAAATAATTACAAACTAGAGGTAACCTTACACGCAATTTAGAGTTTCTCTTTTACTGGTATTTCCTCAAATTCATCCTTGTATGGTGCATGTTGTCCTAGTTCAAAATCCAGAAGAAACTAATATGGATGGCTACTGAAAATAAGTATACTTTGTTGGACTTTAGTTAACTTCATGTTCTATAGTGTCCTTCAATACTTTGTTTAACCGGTTCATTGGCTGAGCGTTAGCGTCCGTACGAAATCTCAAGAACGATCTGACCTTTAGGCTTGAAAACTTCTTTAGGCCCATTTCTATATGAGGAATAATGTGATTAATGAAGGTGCATCTCCAATTTTTCGCATTTGTCTTATAGGTAAATATTACCCATATTTTTAATAAATACATTAAAAATTACACAAAGTTACAAAAACATTTAACTTAACGATATGATATTTACTGGTGATAATTAGTGGATTGGTTGATAGGAATTTCGTTACATTATATCAGTTCCTTAGATTCTATGTTTTATGTGCTTGTTTGTATGTAGACAAAAGAAAGTTCGTCGATATTCCATTGATATTGTTGTATACCATTTTTCAATTTATGTGTAGTTGTAAGTATTGTATAAACATGCTGAGTACCATTGTTATTATAATTTAAAAATTAACATATAATACAACTTTTACACCAATACAAAGAGCGGGTTTCAATCGAAATAGCAATGAGTTTGTGGGCATGAAGAAATATATTACATTAAAAGTGGCCTCAATACACCAAGTAATAAGTTTGGCGTATATTTTGATAACGAAAACACGTGGAGGAAATACAAAGAACAAATTCTCGCTCCAAACCGCAGAAACCCACTGATTGCTCCTTTCACTTGATTGTGACCTATTGAAAGAGCCACGAATGTTACCTTGAAGTGTAAGTTTGTAATCATCTTACAGATTTCAAATAAGTTTTCCTTCTTTTTTGGTTCCTTAGGTACTCATAAATAAATTTGGAAAAGATATAATTGAGCACATCCGTTCCAGCTCAGGCACTAGAAAGGTAAATTCCTGACGTAACCCTAATCTCTAAATGTCAAACTGAAGGTGCATTATTGGTTTAGATGTTTAATTTTCACAGCACTGATGGTAAAATAACTTTCAATGTTGGTATGTTAAAGTAAATTTAACACTTTCAAACATTAAGAAATACGTTCAAACATTAAGCATATAAATTTATTTGTAAAATCGTGACTCGATTTAGTTGAATCTAATCAGAAACTACATTTCTAAACATATCTCTTCTAACGGATCATTTTTATACTTACTACAACTTTATTTTAATTTTATACTAAAACTTTAAACGGCCAGCATCTTCAAACCTAAAAAGATTTATGAAATATTTAAGAAAATATCTTCATTGAATATGCATGACAGTTTTATGAAAGGTGTCAAGTTTATTTGATGTTATGGAAATGCCAAGATAAAACTTTTGCTCAATTGTGTATACTCGCCATCATTAAATGTTCTATTTGTTAATATGGGCTAATGAACTCATCCGAGCTCTGTACTATACCTTGTGTAGCCTCAATCTATTATGAACTACGGTAGTTACCATTTGAAAATTGCTAAAGTATTTCTAACTACTTAAAAACGTGTAAAGTTGCTTGCGATATGTAAAACAAACACGTAAAAACTTACCTTATTGTACATAACCTAACAGTTATAAAATACTTTTGTGCTATAACGCATAATATCTAATACATAACCATTCCTTTTCCAATTTTGTAACAGCCGGTTACAGCTGTTTATACCTGTACAGTTCAAAGTTAATTAATAAATATTTCGTTTTTTTAATTACAGATGTTTGCCTATGTTCTAATCCCTCTTACCTTATTAATTTATTTTTCGAATATGAATAGCTTCCATCTTAAAATATGTTAATGGTTAAGACTGACTGACGAATTTATCCCAGCAGTATAAAATATAGAGTGTGTACCAAGTTTGGTCTGAATATATACAAAACTACGGTAGCTATCCTGTTCACAGTTATCTCCAAAATTCTTAATATATATATATATATATATATATATATATAGAGAGAGAGAGAGAGAGGATATTAGGATATATATAAAATATTAACCGTGGCTCAGTTCCCTTCTAGAAAATAACTGAGTTAGGAAACAATCTAAACCATAAAACATGAAATTTTCCGGAATGTGATTTTACTGCAGTACTAAAGTTATTACATCAATCTAAATTTATAAACAGGTAACTATTTTATTTGGTAAAAAACTACCCCTTACTATGTCTTACTTAAATCCCTTACTGTGCCACGATCCAAAGTTGAGTTTGTTTTATTGCCCCGATAAGAAAATTATATACGCATGTAGCTTTCGAAGATCTACTTTGGTCAAAAAGCGACTAATTCCGGATCTTGTCATATAATTTCGTCTAAGGTATGTCCAGTGTTATAGTTGAGTTTGACTTGTTTCTGTATGAAGAAAATATAAATACATACGTAGGACTGAGATGTCTGTTGCGATCGAGGAAGAAATCTTGCCTTTGTCACTAATGCAATTCGGGGTAAAAGCTACATATTAACTTTGTATCACCAGATATCTGAGCCAATTTCTTGAGCTCTGTTTGAAAGTATCAACAATTACTTACTGTGAGTTAAATTTGGATTAAAAAACACAGATACTACCATTTTTACAGAATTCAAAATTTTTCAATGTAACTTTTATAATATTTCCATTACCTAATTAAACCCATCCTCGGATTTCAACGAACATTTTAGGTAAAGAATTTGTCAAATTCCTCCATCAGTTCGCGAGATCTGCTTAGCAACACATTTTGCGATTCATTTTTATTTACAAGAGTCAAAACGGAAACAAATATCTCGTTGGCGTCCCTTTGACGTACTTCAGCTGAAGCACTCAAGAAAGTATTAAGTTTTAACAGCTGTTTGGTGTTTTTTAAATTTGGATTATGAAACATAACTTTCATTATTAAAATAGTGCTTATTTTTATTGGCCATGTGGTTTCGTACTTATAACACAATATTTAAGTGAATACTTGATCCATTTTAACATCATCTATCAATTAATATTTTATGACTTTTGGTAACTATCGAAATAATAATACGCCTATATTTAGACCAGGGACCAAAACATTTACATACTTAGTCACTTGTGGCCAATAGCGAAAGTTCTGTTTATTGACATTACCATCCAGATAAAAATGTGCCTCGTCGCTCATCATGACAATTTTGTCATCAGTCGTCAAATCAATCATTGTCTCTGCAAACGCTTGTCGATTTGCATAGTCAGTAGGCTTCAACTGCTGGACGACAGCCATCTTGTATGGGTGGAGATGCAGATCAAAACGCAATAATCGTCGTACCCAGCGGTCAGACATGCGTAAAGCAGCAGCTTGTTAACGGGCCAGCCGCCGAGGACTGGCTTCCACCGCTTCTCTCTCTCGATCGATATTCTCTGGTGTCCGGGCTGACTTTGGACGTCCAGTCGACGTTTTAAGGCTGAACCGGTAGCTCTGAAGTTACTCACCCATAACATAATCGTGCTACGAGTTGGGACTCTTCCTCTGGGACCAACATTAAAACGTCTAAGGAACTGCCGCTGAACAGCAACGCAGGAATCGCCACTTTAAAAAAACGCCTCGACAACGAACGATGCTCAGCCGACCGCTGCTCCATGGCTGCTGAAAAGAAAGTGAAAATGTCCACATGTGCTCTCCCGAACGCGCTTATCCCCACCACCCCCCACCACTTACTCACTCTACAGCACGGTGGCGAAAACCGTCAGATCATTTTCCCGCAACCTGTATTAAATTTCAATGCAATCGGTTGCATAGTTTAAACATAATAACAAAATAAAATAAAAATACTCACTTTATAATATAATTATATCTTACAATCAATATTATCTTTAAATTCAAACCTTTTTTAGAGAAAAGAGTTATTACAAGATTTGTTCCTATTTATACATTTATTTTCCAGTACATAAATTACTATTATTTTTTTAATAATTAATTCGATATTGGTAATGTAAGGTTTTCAAACCACTCTGAAATTCCGCTACTTCACGCTTATTAATTATTTTATTACTATTAAAAGTTTTCAAGAAACGAAATGTATCTAGATATTAAATTCCTTACAGGTTTTGAAGAGGATTAAACCTAAGAAAACTAAGACGACGATTCTAAGGACTAATTTCCGGACCTTTATTGCAGCGTTGAATGGGCTGTTTAATCTACCACGAGATGAAGAGTTTTACTAAATGACGTTTAAAATTACTTACTGAAAATAGTACACTCGTACATGACAAATGTTATACTAATATAAAGTCGTGGTGATACAAACCGAAGAATAAATATGTATATAACTCTATTAGAGTATAAAGCCAATAAAATAAATTTCAAATATATTTACTTTATATTCTCATGTCATTAGAGACGAGGGTTATAATATTAAAGTTCCAGTGAGTGTACGGTTTAGTCACTGACTCCGTACTTCTGATTGAAAAGGTGCAGTCTAGTAATAACGGACTTTATGTCAGCAGTATAGTAGTTACAGACGTTATGTCAGCAGTACAGTAGTTACGGACGTTATGTCAGCAGTACAGTAGTTACGGACGTTATGTCAGCAGTACAGTAGTTACGGACGTTATGTCAGCAGTCTAGTAGTTACGGTCATTATGTCAGCAGTCTAGTACTTACGGACGTTATGTCAGCAGTCTAGTAGTTACGGACATTATGTCAGCAGTCTAGTAGTTACGGTCATTATGTCAGCAGTCTAGTAGTTACGGACGTTATGTCAGCAGTCTAGTAGTAACGGTCATTATGTCAGCAGTCTAGTAGTTACGGACGTTATGTCACCAGTCTAGTAGTTACGGACGTTATGTCAGCAGTCTAGTAATTACGGTCATTATGTCAGCAGTCTAGTAGTTACGGACGTTATGTCAGCAGTACAGTAGTTACGGACGTTATGTCAGCAGTACAGTAGTTACGGACGTTATGTCAGCAGTACAGTAGTTACGGACGTTATGTCAGCAGTACAGTAGTTACGGACGTTATGTCAGCAGTCTAGTAGTTACGGTCATTATGTCAGCAGTCTAGTAGTTACGGACGTTAAGTCAGCAGTCTAGTAGTTGCGGACATTATGTCAGCAGTCTAGAAGTTACGGACGTTATGTCAGCAGTACAGTAGTTACGGACGTTATGTCAGGATAAATGAATGGAACAACATCGAATGTAGCAGCTCTCTGGAAGGGTGACTGATCCAGTCCTTTTACGTACCCCCTGTGCGGGGTGTAGTGGTGACGGTTCTGATGGTCATATTTAAGCTGTTCGTCCCCAAGTTAAATAACTAAGAAAGAGCTGCTTAGCTGTAGCTTTGATTTGTAAAATTTTATGTCCCTTATTCATATCTTATATAATTTTCTGACCGTTACAAACTGTACTTATATCCACATTTCTCGTACAGTAACTGATCAACAGGGTGGTTTAAAAGAACTTCCTATTTTTATTTGACTACAAGTTTTGTCAGTTTTTAGGTAAGCACAATAAATTAATTTTGTTTAATGAAATAAAATGTAAGCAGAACGATTGTCACATTATAAGCGAGCGATAATCGCTTGAAATTACGAAATCTACCAATCAGTGGTGGTGGCGCAATATCAACGGATTTCATGCTGTGTTAAATAATAAAGCAATTAAACTGTCATTAAAAATATCTGACTACCGAATTAGTTGAAGATAGCAGGCAACCGGGTAGTCCATCAACACAAAGAAGAGACGAAAATATATCATTCTGTTGAATACTGTGATAGCCGCATGAAATACGGAGGAATGAAGCTTGGATTGCATGAATATTGGCTAAAACTTTTTTATATCATCATATGGATTGAAGAAGCGGTTTTGACGGTTGAGGGTTTTGTCAACAGCCAGAATGCACATCATTGGGCAGGATTATACCTGAGAGGTACGGCTGAAAAAATTCAAAGCCATTCCACGGTCACTGTTTGGTCAGGTATAACATCAAGTCAAATAATTCATATTTTTCTCTTGATAGAAATAATTAATGGATAGCGGTACCTCAAAATGCTTGACAAATAGTTTGGCCAATAATTTTATTAGGTGATATTTACGCAAGATGGGGCTCCACCACACTTTGCATTGAGTGTTCGAGCGTGGCTTAACAAACGTTTCAAATAACTTAAGTTAGGTCGTTGAGGACTTCTTAAACTACATTCCGGATTTCACACCTTTTGATTTTTTTATTCTCTGGGATTGGGCAAAGGTTGAAGTCTACCATTCAAAACCTAGGAATTATTTGATGAACTGGAAGAAAGGATTCACCAAGTCCTTATGGTTTTTTGAGAAGTTTCATACTTAAATTGAAGTAAATACCTTGTTTGAATGAAACATTCCTCACATTTTTACCCTTAATGTAATACCTAGGTTAGCTAATAAATTTAAAAATTAAAAAAAGAAACGCAGGGCCAAATAAAAATAGGAAGCTTTTTTCAACTTCCCTGTGTATATTTTGCATCAAACTTCATTTAAATATATGCATCGAGTTTGATTTTAGTACTCTATAGTAATCACTCTATTGGAATTGGCATTAGCTAACGAATTCATAACACCTATATATATATATATATATATATATATATATATATATATATATATATATGTGTGTGTATATTTGTCTTATGAGTAACAATAATGGTAATGGGAAAATAGCAAAATAAATACATTACTAATACAATGACCACAAGAATATGTTATTTAACAATTAGCATATTGACACATACATGCTGACTACCCGGAAAAGTTCACTTGCAACGTAATATGTTGGTTACTTTGTGTGTAACATAGGAGAAAAAAAAGAATGTGTATACTTTTATTATTTATCTATGAAACTAATTTAGTGAACTGTGAATTTATCAAGGGGAAAGATATCTCAAGCCATATTGTATTTCTATAAACCACATTTTAAAACTCCGTTTCTTGTAGACAAGTATGAATGAAGAATGAGTTCTAAGATGCTGCATGTTCATCTATGAGATATTGCTGAGTGCCATTGACGTATATTACTCAGTAGGCTGTTGGAATTTCCAATAGACCTGCTGAGTCACATAACATTTCAGAATAATGGTTGGCTGTTTATCTGTTCTCAGAAAATGTAGAGAATGAAATATGATAATAAATGTAGAGAAAAGATATACAATTTAAAATTTTCATACAACCACAGCGAACCCTGATACGTAACTTCTGGCTTGTAGGTTAGTGTTGGGTACGTATTACTTTTGTATGAATAGTAAGTTGAATTTAAAATATGTAAGTTTCAATGTGTGTGTGTGGAAGTGCTTCAGGCTAGGGGCAGTGACATTGGCCTTGTCTCCCCCGCCCACGGCAGCAGGCGTAGAAAACTGACTACGGTAAGCTCAATCAGTTGTTGGTCTGTGCGGACTAGGCTGATGTGTAACGTCAATCGAATGCGTCATCTGCTTTCGATGGTTTCATTCACAATTTCGTTGCTTTTATTTCACTGAGTAAAATATATTTGTGGATCGAACTAAAAATAAGAAACTCAAACTGGATGAATAAATCAATTTGCTAAAAAATAAAGAAAAAGAATTTATTTTATAACATTATAAAATGACGTTGTGTGAAGCTAAAGTTACTAAAGCATATTGCAGCAGGGTATTGTTAAATAACTGTCTAATTTCTTGTATTTTTATTCCCGTAATGAGTGTATTAATCTTATTTTATTATTATGAGTATATGTAAGTATGTATATATTTGTATGCGTTTTACAAGCAGTTATTTTATTTTACTTTATATTGCTCACTTTAGCGTATGGAATAAATGCGTGCTTTATTTGATTATTTTTTTTTTAACGAGAAGTTGATTTTTTTCTTATTCTGCAGCAGAATTCATGGGTAACTTCTGTCATAATAAATGATGGAACCTTCATACTGGTTTAGCATGGGAGGTCCTATTATTTCATAAAAAATATTAATGCCATCTTTCATATTTTGTTTTACAACTATTAAAGTAAACTTTCAAAGTGTAATTTTGATAAATTTAATTGAATTTTATTCTTAGGTAGGGGCTATGTAACCTAAAATATACCCTGGTAACAAGAAAATTGAGTTTTAGTTTTAATTCTTTTTTTAAATGAATTATGTGTACATTTCTTTTGTTTTTCGAGAAAATAAATACATTACACTACTATCCATCAGTAAAGATTCATCTTAAAGTACCAGAGATAAACAGGTAAGTACGAAATAACTCCGACATCCCACTCAGTGTGTCAGTAACAGACTAATGGTCTCAAAGAGAGTCCATTACAGCAACAATATAATTCACAAGTCCCCAAGTTGACAGCCAGCGGACTTAACTGTATCGGTATTGTGTTCGTCTGACCTTCTTGTAAGTTAGTGTATAAAGAGTTAAATGGTAAGTCCAAATTTTATTGCTGGATTGTTAAAAATACTGATTTAATATCACATCTTTGGCAAATTTGTAATTATGTTATCTTTACGTTGGATATGTTCCTTAAAATAGTTGAAAATAAGTCACACAAACTTGTAAGAATCTGCAAAATATAAAAATAACAAATTTCTAAATGAGAGAACGTTGTGGATATAACTATCTATAAATATAGATTACACTCAAAATACATCAGATCACATCTGCAAAAGAAATTAAAAACTTGTTTAATGATTCAAAAAGTTTATGTGTTCAATAGGGAATAATTTTACTTAGGGCCACAAAATACTTTGCTTCATTTATCATCTAAAAGGTTATAATAAAATAGTTATAGTCAGAATTTAACAAATCCCTTTATGAACTTAAGAAATTGTGTTTAACTATTATATACAATCCATATTATGCAGGTTACTCATTTATTCCTTTACATATTTGAATATGTGCATTTAACATTCTATACCCCATGTTCATCCGTATACCCTTAAAGATTGTTCGGTTCCGTATAATTTATCTTGTAAAAAACGACAATGAAAGTTTTTATACACTATATTTTCCCATGCGGTTTTTAAATAAAATATATAGAAATCGTATGGAAAACAGACCAAAACTTTCATAAAAAGATATATCAACTAATATAGCAGATTGTTTTAACAGTCAGATTTTTCGTCGAAGAATGGAATATAAAATTCCTTAGATAAATAATGGTCTATTCCAATACCTTCCTCTTAAAACGGCATTTCATTTACCTATGGACGATCAATACTTTTTTAACCTCTTTGTGGTCCACACACGCTTATTGTGAACACATATTTTTTGTATATGTGATTAGATCGTATGTTACAATTACTAAATATTTTTTTCTTTTATCCCCTTCTTGCATTTTGCAGTTTTTTTTTCTTGCTACATTAGATGAATTTTCACTTTTTTATTATAAAATTTCAGTTGTGTATATTTCCTGTAAATATATCTTTGAAACTTCAAGCTCTCACTCACCACTGATTTTCCAACTTCCTGATATAACGAAAAGTCCAACTTTGGCATACGTAACTCTCGTTGCTCAAACATAAAATCTAAAGAATTGGCATTACGATCAAACATTCTACGGGATCGGATTGCAAAGCCTATAATATGGATATTTTCATCTTTCTACTACATCGACTTCACGATGTTATTTAGCATTCTCGCACCTAACCTCGCACGAGATAAAAAACAGATTTGAATACAACACCCTTTAATTTCGAAATGGAGTTAAAACGCTTATAATGACTACAATTTCGTTTTCAGTCTTCTAAATGCCCTTTGTATATGACACTTGTGACACACGTTACACATGATTTACAATCCAAATCAAAATAAATGTTAAAAGATCAAATATTTAGAGGGATTGAAATTGAATCCAATCTTAAGGAACCATATATTTTACTTTCAAATCACACATGTCATAAAAATCAACCAACCACACAGGTTAAAATTGTAGTTGAATCCTCTATAAAACTATGTTTATGTTTCCCCAACTTCCCAGTATTTTAGAAAGATAATGTTTCACACATACGTTCTTCATGGCCTAATAAAAAAAACAGTTTCCTTGAAGATCAACCAACCCTAATGGTTTAAATAGGATAGCATCCATTAAAAGAAGTGTATATTTAGAATATTTATAGTTTTTAAAAGTCAAGCTGTGACTGAAAGTTTTATTTTGACACAGTTGAGTATTATGCCTTTGATACCCTACCGCTACCCAAAATACCTTAAACCGAATTTAGATTATAACTCATGGAAATAGTCGGTTTATATATGAAATATTGTTTTTGAAACATAATATTTACATCCTAAATATGGAAAATAATGAAAACATTACTACGATGCATGAAGTTGATTCTAATGGCCGAAAGTAGTCACGTTTTGGCCAAATTAGATTTTTTCAGATCTACTTCCATGACCAATAAACTCTATTATAGCGCCGAGTTTACCTTTGACCGGAAGAAATTGCTTTAATGGTTATTACTTGCTTATGGTGTTTTAATGAAGATAATTTGTTAGACGAATGTATATATCTATATAAGCCACAATTTATCGGATTTTTGTATCGGAGCCACAACGCAACGCTTACACTACAATGCACAAACAATATCTTGGATAGAAATTAAGTCACAGTGACTGAAATAACTAACTAAATAAGCAACTTTTATAACAATTAACCTTTCAAAACAAATTAATAGTATATTTTCCTTTATCGGAGCAACAATGCAAACGATGCTACGGCACCAGAAGGATATTTAAATTACCGGAAGTAATGTTTAGAGTTAATTATACTTTTCAAAACAACGCAGGATTTTTATTTATCTAGAAACAATACAAACGTTACCAGAGGCCTGGGAAAAATTACAAGGGATAAAAGTAGACTTTTGTTATTAAATTAGGTATTATACAGAAAATGTATATATTTTTTGTTTGTGCAAACAAGGAAAACTCTTCTATATTGTGTGTGTAGTATAATTAATCAAAACCAGAAATTGTTCTTCGCAATCTGAAACTAAAATAAGAGCCAGTGGAAACTTGTATTACCTTTTTCACCATTTAGCAATGTACACTGAAATTATACGTACATTTAAACCTTCATTTCCGAGTCAAAATTATTATAGAACTCCATGTTACTGCACTACATGTGTTTTGACTAACATTACGAAATACTTAGTATCCTCCACTTTGGCTTTACATTTTAGTGATACCAGGAAGTTTTCGGAGCTATTCATTCAAGTAGTATGGAATGCTGCAAACAGATTTTTGTATCGCTTTAGTCTCAAAACGTGTTTCACTCTCCGACTTAAGAATCTCAAAAAGTTGCTCTTTAAACTTGATTTTTGTTATTCTGAAATTAATCATTAGATTAGCATATCTAAATCTGAATGGATTGTAAAGCGTAAAACCACCGAGTGTAAAACCATGGTAACTAGTAGTCTTGTAAATAATATGAGGTCGAGTAAGCTCTATAGCCCTAACGTATGCTCTTTATTTGGGGCGCATTTTATTTGTATTATTTTCAATATCTTCTAATTTTTTAAACTCGTTTTCTTGCCCCAGTCCACTCGTCTCCAAATCACCAACCAGTGAGCCTGCCTTTCCGCGTTATCCGGAATTAATATTGCTTTATTTACCAAATTGCCAGATTTTCATAGGGAAAGGTGAATACAGTATTAAATTTTCTTTATATATATATATATATATACATATATATATATATACATATATATATAAAAGTACTTGCTCCACCGGGACTCGAACCCGGATCTCTCACTTGCCGGGTGAACGTCCTACCATTACACCACAGAGCCCTCACTTTTTACGATTCAATTATTTTGTTTTTGGCCATATCTGTCACATATGCGTTTAAATAACCAAAGTAACATATGATCGGAAGACCAAATACCTGTCAAACTACTTTGTGTTCGAGTCCCGGCGGAGCAAGGACTTTTTGTGATTCAATGTTTGTTGAAAAATTGAATTCGGCTATTGCCATTTATACAGATTATATAATATATATACATATAAAAGTAATGAATACCACAGACAAAATTTTATTAGTTCGAAATTGAAATTCCTTATTACTCCTAGGTAAGAAACGCACAGATATGTAACAAAGAAACTAATAAAGAGACCGTCAGAGGCGGGGTTGTCGATACAAAGAGAGTCTCCTGTAGGTAAGTCCATTCACGCCGACAAATCCTTAGCGACTCATTGTCCAAGTGTGTGTGTGTGTGTGTGTGTGTGTGTGTGTGTGTGTGTGTGTGTGTGTGTGTTCTCTACATCCTCAGAGAACAAGTGAATCTTTATTTCATTGTTCATTATTTGGTTTTAATGTCTCAACACTTTTGGAACAGTGTAACTGAACCTTAATTATTACTTAATTAATACACTTGATCAATTAA
This sequence comes from Homalodisca vitripennis, assembly GCF_021130785.1. Classification (NCBI taxonomy): domain Eukaryota; kingdom Metazoa; phylum Arthropoda; class Insecta; order Hemiptera; family Cicadellidae; genus Homalodisca; species Homalodisca vitripennis. Next base: position 6,340,572 of record NC_060211.1, on the reverse strand, counting down.
TAGTCAAACCTGCCTTGGATGACAAACGAACGCATAAAGGAACTGGGATAGAAGCTTTCTCGTTATTTATTCAATACTTTAAAATGTATGACATTTCTTGTATCAATAATACATAATACAGCACCATGTACATGGAAAAAAGCAACAGAGGTACATTTATACATAGTTTTAAAATTACATACAAGTAGTATATAGAACAAAAAGATTATATGGTCTTAATATTGGTTTAAGGGTATAAGCGTTGCATTCCAAGTAATTTTATAAAAATATAAAGTTTTTAATTTCATTTCTATTTTTACTTCTTTTTAATCTTCCATGCAATCGTGTACATTCCATTCTTTTTTGTATTTGCTTTGGAAATTTAAGTTTCGTTGACACTCCCAAAATCAATTAAAATTATATTAACGATTACCAAACTCGATATTACGTATACTCAAGAATATATCTAAAGGTGGCAATAAGCCGTTCTACTTATTATTTCAAAATTAGAGATATATACATGGATAAAACACGGACTAAACTCTGATACCCTGCTTCAATTGTAGTTAACACATGACAAAGAAGCATGAAGCTTTCTCATTCTCGGTCGTGCATCATCAGGATTGTGATTGAGATGCGATGAAACTGTCTAATCTCCGTTTTAATGTCAGTAAGCTTGGGTTATACTAATGCAAGGTATGCACAGAATATTGTGGGTAAACGTTAAGGTTAGCTCTGGACGTGTGTAACGTACACGATTACTGTTAATTAGGTTGTGATTAAGCAATGATGAACCGTTTCATAGTCAGTTTCGATATCATAGGGTGAGGGTTATTCTACAGGTATATACATAATATTGTGTTTAATACTTGAAGGATAGCTCTGTACGTGTGTAACGTACACAATTAATGTTACTTAAGCTGTGATTAAGCAATGATGAACCGTTTCATAGTCAGTTTCGATATCATAGGGTGAGGGTTATTCTACAGGTATATACATAATATTGTGTTTAATACTTGAAGGATAGCTCTGTACGTGTGTAACGTACACAATTACTGTTACTTAAGTTGTGATTAAGCAATGATGAACCGTTTCATACTCAGTTTCGATATCATAGGGTGAGGGTTATTCTACAGGTATATACAGAATATTGTGTTTAATACTTGAAGGATAGCTCTGGACGTGTGTAACGTACACGATTACTGTTACTTAAGTTGTGATTAAGCAATGATGAACCGTTTCATACTCAGTTTCGATATCATAGGGTGAGGGTTATTCTACAGGTATATACAGAATATTGTGTTTAATACGTTAAGGATAGCTCTGGACGTGTGTAACGTACACGATTACTGTTACTTAAGTTGTGATTAAGCAATGATGAACCGTTTCATACTCAGTTTCGATATCATAGGGTGAGGGTTATTCTACAGGTATATACAGAATATTGTGTTTAATACTTGAAGATAGCTCTGGACGTGTGTAACGTACACGATTACTGTTACTTAAGTTGTGATTAAGCAATGATCAACCGTTTCATACTCAGTTTCGATATCATAGGGTGAGGGTTATTCTACAGGTATATACAGAATATTGTGTTTAATACTTGAAGATAGCTCTGGACGTGTGTAACGTACACGATTACTGTTACTTAAGTTGTGATTAAGCAATGATCAACCGTTTCATACTCAGTTTCGATATCATAGGGTGAGGGTTATTCTACAGGTATGCACAGAATATTGTGGGTTAAACGTTAAGGATAGCTCTGGACGTGTGTAACGTACACGATTACTGTTACTTAAGTTGTGATTAAGCAATGATCAACCGTTTCATACTCAGTTTCGATATCATAGGGTGAGGGTTATTCTACAGGTATTGCACAGAATATTGTGGGTAAACGTTAAGGATAGCTCTGGACGTGTGTAACGTACACGATTACTGTTACTTAAGTTGTGATTAAGCAATGATGAACCGTTTCATACTCAGTTTCGATATCATAGGGTGAGGGTTATTCTACAGGTATATACAGAATATTGTGTTTAATACTTGAAGATAGCTCTGGACGTGTGTAACGTACACGATTACTGTTACTTAAGCTGTGATTAAGCAATGATCAACCGTTTCATACTCAGCTTCGATATCATAGGGTGAGGGTTATTCTACAGGTATATACAGAATATTGTGTTTAATACTTGAAGGATAGCTCTGGACGTGTGTAACGTACACGATTACTGTTACTTAAGTTGTGATTAAGCAATGATCAACCGTTTCATACTCAGTTTCGATATCATAGGGTGAGGGTTATTCTACAGGTATGCACAGAATATTGTGTTTAATACTTGAAGGATAGCTCTGGACGTGTGTAACGTACACGATTACTGTTACTTAAGTTGTGATTAAGCAATGATCAACCGTTTCATACTCAGCTTCGATATCATAGGGTGAGGGTTATTCTACAGGTATATACAGAATATTGTGTTTAATACTTGAAGGATAGCTCTGGACGTGTGTAACGTACACGATTACTGTTACTTAAGTTGTGATTAAGCAATGATCAACCGTTTCATACTCAGTTTCGATATCATAGGGTGAGGGTTATTCTACAGGTATATACAGAATATTGTGTTTAATACTTGAAGATAGCTCTGGACGTGTGTAACGTACACGATTACTGTTACTTAAGTTGTGATTAAGCAATGATCAACCGTTTCATACTCAGCTTCGATATCATAGGGTGAGGGTTATTCTACAGGTATATACAGAATATTGTGTTTAATACTTGAAGATAGCTCTGGACGTGTGTAACGTACACGATTACTGTTACTTAAGTTGTGATTAAGCAATGATCAACCGTTTCATACTCAGCTTCGATATCATAGGGTGAGGGTTATTCTACAGGTATGCACAGAATATTGTGGGTAATACGTTAAGGATAGCTCTGGACGTGTGTAACGTACACGATTACTGTTACTTAAGTTGTGATTAAGCAATGATCAACCGTTTCATACTCAGCTTCGATATCATAGGGTGAGGGTTATTCTACAGGTATATACAGAATATTGTGTTTAATACTTGAAGATAGCTCTGGACGTGTGTAACGTACACGATTACTGTTACTTAAGTTGTGATTAAGCAATGATCAACCGTTTCATACTCAGCTTCGATATCATAGGGTGAGGGTTATTCTACAGGTATATACAGAATATTGTGTTTAATACTTGAAGATAGCTCTGGACGTGTGTAACGTACACGATTACTGTTACTTAAGTTGTGATTAAGCAATGATCAACCGTTTCATACTCAGCTTCGATATCATAGGGTGAGGGTTATTCTACAGGTATATACAGAATATTGTGTTAATACTTGAAGATAGCTCTGGACGTGTGTAACGTACACGATTACTGTTACTTAAGTTGTGATTAAGCAATGATCAACCGTTTCATACTCAGCTTCGATATCATAGGGTGAGGGTTATTCTACAGGTATATACAGAATATTGTGTTTAATACTTGAAGATAGCTCTGGACGTGTGTAACGTACACGATTACTGTTACTTAAGTTGTGATTAAGCAATGATCAACCGTTTCATACTCAGCTTCGATATCATAGGGTGAGGGTTATTCTACAGGTATATACAGAATATTGTGTTTAATACTTGAAGATAGCTCTGGACGTGTGTAACGTACACGATTACTGTTACTTAAGTTGTGATTAAGCAATGATCAACCGTTTCATACTCATTTCGATATCATAGGGTGAGGGTTATTCTACAGGTATATACAGAATATTGTGTTTAATACTTGAAGGATAGCTCTGGACGTGTGTAACGTACACGATTACTGTTACTTAAGTTGTGATTAAGCAATGATCAACCGTTTCATACTCAGTTTCGATATCATAGGGTGAGGGTTATTCTACAGGTATGCACAGAATATTGTGGGTAAACGTTAAGGATAGCTCTGGACGTGTGTAACGTACACGATTACTGTTACTTAAGTTGTGATTAAGCAATGATGAACCGTTTCATACTCAGTTTCGATATCATAGGGTGAGGGTTATTCTACAGGTATATACAGAATATTGTGTTTAATACTTGAAGATAGCTCTGGACGTGTGTAACGTACACGATTACTGTTACTTAAGTTGTGATTAAGCAATGATGAACCGTTTCATACTCAGTTTCGATATCATAGGGTGAGGGTTATTCTACAGGTATATACAGAATATTATGGGTAAACGTTAAGGATCGCTCTGGACGTGTGTAACGTACACGATTACTGTTACTTAAGTTGTGATTAAGCAATGATCAATCGTTTCATACTCAGCTTCGATATTATAAGGTGAGGGTTATTCTACAGGTATATACAGAATATTGTGTTTAATACTTGATGATAGCTCTGGACGTGTGTAACGTACACGATTACTGTTACTTAAGTTGTGATTAAGCAATTATGAACCGTTTCATACTCAGTTTCGATATCATAGGGTGAGGGTTATTCTACAGGTATATACAGAATATGTGTTTAATACTTGAAGATAGCTCTGGACGTGTGTTACGTACACGGTTACTGTTACTTAAGCTGTGATTAAGCAATGATCAACCGTTTCATACTCAGCTTCGATATCATAGGGTGAGGGTTAATCTACAGGTATATACAGAATATTGTGTTTAATACTTGATGATAGCTCTGGACGTGTGTAACGTACACGTTTACTGTTACTTAAGCTGTGATTAAGCAATGATCAACCGTTTCATACTCAGCTTCGATATCATAGGGTGAGGGTTATTCTACAGTTATATACAGAATATTGTGGTTAATACTTGATGATAGCTCTGGACGTGTGTAACGTACACGTTTACTGTTACTTAAGCTGTGATTAAGCAATGATCAACCGTTTCATACTCAGCTTCGATATTATAGGGTGAGGGTTATTCTACAGGTATGCACAGAATATTGTGGGTAAACGTTAAGGATAGCTCTGGAAGTGTGTAACGTACACGATTACTGTTACTTAAGTTGTGATTAAGCAATGATCAACCGTTTCATACTCAGCTTCGATATTATAGGGTGAGGGTTATTCTACAGGTATATACAGAATATTGTGTTTAATACTTGATGATAGCTCTGGACGTGTGTAACGTACACGATTACTGTTACTTAAGTTGTGATTAAGCAATGATCAACCGTTTCATACTCAGCTTCGATATCATAGGGTGAGGGTTTTTCTACAGGTATGCACAGAATATTGTGTTTAATACTTGAAGATAGCTCTGGACGTGTGTAACGTACACGGTTACTGTTACTTAAGCTGTGATTAAGCAATGATCAACCGTTTCATACTCAGTTTCGATATCATAGGGTGAGGGTTATTCTACAGGTATATACAGAATATTGTGTTTAATACTTGATGATAGCTCTGGACGTGTGTAACGTACACGTTTACTGTTACTTAAGTTGTGATTAGGCAATGATCTACCGTTTCATACTCAGCTATACTTCTAAATATTAATCTCTAAAATAAGAAAATATTATTAGATGGTGAGGGTTATACTATAAATCTTTTAAAGATGGTGTTGATTTATTTTATACGAGTTGTCTTTGGTTGTCTTTTAGTTGTGTTGATCACTACTATCTGAGACTACTTAAAATTTGCATACCAAAACTATAATAAAATATTATAGTTATTTACCTTAGTTGTGGGTGAATTTAGTCATTCGAACTTTTCCTCTCTTATTACGTTCAACTTAGAAATAAAATTTAAATCAGTTATAATACCTATAAGTTTCAAATCCGTAACACATCATATTGGATTGCAGTCTTTGAAAGAATGTATATCTAATTAGGATAAAATTAAATTTAAAAAATAGTGGGTTTTTAATTTTACTTTAAAAGCCACTAAAAAAACACACTTTTTTCAATTCACTGTCAGATTTCCTATTCCTTATTGCATCTATTACACAACACTACGTTGTATATTGAATAGTAAATACGTGTTTTACTTAAATATATCGTAAGAATCTCAGGTAACACAGAAATATCTCCTGTTATTGTATATTCATATTTCGGTTGCATTTAAAATAGACTTTAATAATATTCTAACACTTCTCTTTTGAGTTTTTATTATTTATGTTTGATGTTGTATACATAATTTTGTAGCAAATTACTCTGGAAGAATGCATTTTATATGTAAGTGTCTGTTTTCATTACCAGGTACTTAAAGAATATATGCTTACAAATTTAAAGTTTGATTTGTGATTATTTCTTTGATTAAGTTACAACATTAGCTGTAAAACACAACTATTACATTTTAATACAATCAGAACACAATTAAAGTTTTGATTAATTATTTAAGAACACATTTTGTTAGGATACGACTTGCTCTAGAAGCATAAAGATACAGTATGTTGCACTCTATAAGCACACAAACTATTCTTGAATAGTTATACTGCCACTGAACGAGATAAACAGACAGTAGGTCACTGTAGCTGAAGCTGAATAAAAATGTACTCACCTGATCGATGAGTTTGAAAGTTTGTAAATAAAAAAAATATAAACTAAAATATCAAAATTACGTGACGATGGATATTGTTCCGGGTTATTTAACTATCGATTTGAAGAAAGGCCAGGTCATTTGCTTATACAAATAAACTTGGTCTTGGATTCTAGACTAGTTTTACAACATTGTCATAAATTATGGGCATTTTATAATGTTTTAAGTAAATCTCGATTGTTAGCATACATAATTGATTGTTTGTGTAGACAACTAAAACTGTATTAGAATCCAAAGATCATTATTAGTTGTTGGTGACGGTTATTGGACAAAATATTCTGCGGCTAAGGTATGTGTTGTAGAACCTTTCAGCAAAATATAAAGTGCTGAAGTTGAATTTGTTAGGTTATAGAATTTAACGCGATTTAATTAAGATGTAATTATATATATATATATATATATGCCTGTTTAAAACACTTTTTTAATACAGTTATTTTTCATAAGGCAATAACCTAAAAATTAAAATGTCCATAAAACCTAAAAACTTATAACAATTTATAATTTTTTTGAGAAATTATTTCTAATATCAAAAGTTACTTGTAAGTCATTGGATACTATATCGCTATATGCTATAACAGATTTAAATAAAAATTCATGGTAGATTAATTTATATCACAATGGATATTAACCTCATTTGCGTATTTATTACTTTTAAAAAATTCACGTGATTTTTTTATTTTCGTTTGTTAGCGTCGTTTACTTTATCATTTAACACTGAAATAGTCTTATCTAGATTTCACCTGTAAAATGCAAATACGCCATCCTCACAGTTGATTCTATTATGTTTATTCCTGTACAGGAAAAAGGTAGTGTGGCACGTAAAAAGTTAAACTTTGTAAAACTTTATATCAGAGTTCATACAGAACTCCGACAATATCATGTCGACTCTCATAGTTGACATGAGCTTAGTCGTAGATTCTTAATACAGAAATTCCAAGCACATTCCTCATTCATTCCACCAAAATAACTCCATTTGAATGATTGCTTCATCTTCAGAATTTAGCTCTAATATTGCCTTATATCTTGCATTACCAGTATTACATAAAAGCAATCCATATCATTATTGACAGGATTTATTAAAACTGCCAGTCCTCTAGCACTGTACAGTCTTCTAACTTTCTATTTCACTAATACCACTAACTGTAATTGTAATAAAAGTTCTTCAAGGACATATATATATATATATATATATATATATATATATATATATATATATATTGTATGAATCCTGGAATCGGATTAACATACGAGTATTCACTGATATGGTTACAAAATAATGTTACTTTGAGTATAGAAATAAAATCACTAAGTTATAATATTCACATGAATATTTCTCAACTAATCAAGTTCCAAGAACAGTAATATTTCAAACAGAACTTTTTTGATTATTCAAAAAATGTTTTGTTACTAAACCATTTTGGATGGACATTATTCATTTTATATCCGTTGTAAATAAATTATTATCTGTTTAGTTAACGTATAAAAGGGTGAAAACAGTATTTATATTTAAAGTTTCAACACTGATTATCTGCTGTTGCCGTATTTCATTTAAATTGTTATCAAAAATGGACTTTGTCCATTTCCAAATGGAAATGTTATTAGTTGATACATTCAGACCACTCACCTGTAAGTTATGGTCAATCCCATCTACTTTTTTGTTATGATATTTGTTTAACGACTGCATTAGTAAATTAATTATTTATTATTTTAAGAATGAATTTTTGAAAGTAAAACCACACAAAAGAGCATGAAAATTCTATATTTAAATGTAGATATAGCCATAATCATAAACAATTTCATGCTGTTAGTATGTCTAGGTCGGAGAGACTCACTCGTCTGTGATCATACAGTATAGTACTTAGAATTGCTATACCTTTGGTTCTGTAAACCATACCAATAGCTTCTCTATAGAAGTAAAAGTGAAATACGAGCTATACGCATGATGAATGTAATATAATATTTACAATAATGACAACAAAGTTACATAATAAATAAATATATTCCATTAAAGGAGGTGGTACACTCGAAAATTTAAAAGACTTAAGAAACGGATTGTCTAAGGCATCCGTTTTAAGGCATTTAGATTTGAGTTAGAGACCGCACGTTCAAATCCTGTCTTAGTTCTAAACATTTGCTATCATTATTATCGACCTTAATCTGTACTGACTCTTCCCCTTATTTTGTTACAGTTATCGTACAGCCATGCGGCTGGGCAGAATAATGTGAAAGGGGAATGAAAAGGGATCGGCGTGATGCTATACTTATCAAAAACATAAAAAATTTCATAATATAAACTATGGTAAAATTTGGTTAATTTATTTAAATTGCACTGTATGAGTTAATCAAAGACTATTGGGCCTTTAAGTTTTAATTTTGTTATACAAATTAACGTGGTATATAAGTGTATGTTGTAAGAAACTAAACATTAAAATCAGCTCATAACCAGGTTCTTTGATATTATAATTGTATCAAGCATTTCCATACTGAACAATAACGAATATACTTTCATATACTAAATTAGTTTAAAACGATACTATTTCTTGATAGATTAGTTGAACCATTGATAAAATTATGTAGTATGCCTAAGTACTAAGATAAATTTGGTATATTCTACTGACAGACAGTATTCAAGATTTTTAAAACTACGTTACTTCATATTTTTTTATTCTTAACAGATCTGTTAATAGTTAAAACGTAGTAAGTTTGCATTTTATGTACCATGCAATACACGTTCTTTAATAATACTTGGTAAAACATGAAACATACCAGTATTTATTAATAATAATAATAATCTTTACTTATTCCTCTATATTTGTACATATATTATGAAATTTTACAATTTCATATTAACCCGAATTACCACTCTGTATATACAAATAAAATCTTACATTATAATAGCCTACAGAGAATTACTTCCACTGTTCAAATTTTAAGAATACATATACTATAGGAGGAATAATTTAGAGAAAAATAAATAATCATCCTAAACATGACTAAAGGTGAAATAAATTTTAAAACTAATACATTGAAAGCCAAACTCAGTAGTATGTGTATACTTAAAGTATTCTAACAATGTCAATAAGGAACTACTAAAATGCAATATCACAAAGTTAACAAAATAATAGGCATTGATAAATTTGACTATGAATAAAGATGCAGTGACCTACCCTCTGTAACAGCAGACCGAAAAGCTGATAGATAAGCTCAGGTGGGTGTGGGAGGGGAGGTCGCTGACCTAGATTAATTGAGGAACAACAATACAAAGCAATAAAAACTTACATCGTTAAAAAATCTTCAGTGCGTGCTTGTTCTTCGGTTTGTGTATGTGTGCTTTAAAGTGTTTATATGTATAACGTGTTTATTGTGATCTATATCGCATGTAGTTGCGTTGGTGAGAGTGAATAGACTTTTGTGTAATTGGAATACAGTATCAAGGTATGCTAATATTTAAAACTTAACCTAAAAAGTAATTTACTCGAGTTTGGTAGGATACTGTAACACAGGTTTACACTTCAGCATTTAACGTATAATAGAAAGGAAAATTTTGCTCTACTTGTTCAATGCTCATAACATATTTACTAAACTCTTGCTTACTATTATAAATCCATACATTGGGAGATTAAACAACTTATGTCCTAGGTAACAAACTGTTTGGTAAAATAAGTGACGTTAGGCTTTGGGACGGGACAATGATCTGTTTCGTAATATCTGTCTATAATCTACAATTGTAGCATAGTTGGTACTTTTTATAAAGAATAATCGCACAACCTTAAAATAAACATATTTTTAAGAGGAAGTATATGAAGTCGCTGGAAAAGGAGTAAAGAAGGGTGATCATACGCCGTTTTAAATGCAATTAAATTACATTTCTTTTGTATAGTTAATAAGTGTTTGACATTCGTGATATATGTTTCTCGTGAACTAGTTATGCCGTAATAAGGCTACTGTGAAGGAGGGAAAAATTGAGCATTTTTTTAAATAACCTTCTCACACATATTTCCTACAAAATACATAACTCTTAATACACTATCGCTTTTCTCTTTTAAATTGGCTATATGTTTTTAAAACTTATTTCCCTATCAACAAATACTATTAAATATTAATTTAATTTACTAATCTCCAGTATGTCCTTTCCGTTAGTTGCACATTGTCGGAAGCAATTATGTTATTTAGACTTTTAATGATGTACATTCGAACTACATTTTGTGTGTGTATACATTAATTAGTGTAACGTCTATACTTCCACAGAATGCCTTCAGTGAAAACAATGTACTGAGTTAATATATTTTACAGATTAATCAGGACTAGAACCCGTAGAAACAACTGCATGAATAAAGCCTATTGGATACTTATAAAGTACAAACAAACCAAAGAAGTACTTTCTACGCATATATAAAATAGCAATTAATTACCTCAATACGCTCGAAAATAACTATTAAGATTTAAACTATAAACTGTTAGAGACTAATTAGTGGGCTGATGCCCTTATAGCGATGAAGACTGCAAGTGATGCCAAAGGGACCTCGTTAAGTCCAGATTTCACCCACCCTTGTAATTGGTGATCCGGTACTTTACAATTATAATTAATTTCCTCCCCCATTTCAACCAAATTTGTAGAGGGAAGACAAGTTTAACACATGGCCTATGAATGAATTGTATTTGATTAAATAAATATTGCTGCCAAATATATTTTGTTATATAAAGAGTATATTATAAGAATTTAACTTACGTGCAATATAAACGCATTCTCTCCTCTTTGAACATATGTATATATTACAAAAATAACCGTTTAAATTTAAAGTATTTATATTATATATTGTTAATTTTTGTAAATTATTTTACATATAGCAAAACCTTTTCAGTTCATTGAACTGCAAATATTTTAGTGACGAAAAATTTGGATAAAAAGAAGTATTGACAATTGCAAAATTCTTTATCCATATACAAAGATGTGTAATAGGGTATTTGTAAACAAATATATGGTTTTAAAAGATTTGTAGTATTTATTGAGTAATTAACTTAAAACGTACAAGTGTTGAATGTGAGTTTCATTCTTTACAAGACACACATCAGGTCTATAACCAAGGTTTTCCCAAACATTTTCCAGTCTATCTGGAGTGATTGGATCAAGAAAAAAGTAGGAAGTGCCAGTTGCAATGCCTTCTTTAAAAGCTTTTCAATGATGTAGGGTTTTTGAGTCCAAGTGCGTATATTCTAAGAATTCGTATATCCACTGAGACGTATTATTGATTAATCATTGATGATTTCAGAAAATCTTCCAAAGCTGGCACATAAACCATTCCTTGTAGGAACCTTTTCTAAAAGTCATCAGAGAAATTGTATGTAACGACTCGTCTTCCAAAGTGATGTCTTTGGACAATTTATGAAAAAATCTCTCAAGTCTTCACTAACTAATGGTTGATCCGTACTCTTACCTTCGCAAATGAGACCGTATCTTGAAACAAAACATTTATACTACATAAATATCACTTTGGAAAATCGCAACCAAACTTATTTTGGAACGCATGTTTCACATTAACTGAACATTCGGTTTTTGAAAATTACAGAATACAAAATCTTTCTGTTCACTAGTAATCATTTTTTCTGATAGCACTTTCTAACGGAGATGGAGGAAAAGTGTATACGTCCTCACAGGTGCCAAAAAAACAAAGCTGAAGACGTAGTTTTGATTTTATGTATTTATTTTAATTAATTTGTTTCAAATATTAAAGAACTCATTTACATTTATTGAAAACAATCTGATTGTAAAATTAAGACTTTTAACAAAGATGAATACTAATGTTTATAACTCGTATATTCATTAATAATTTGTGCTGTAGGTTATCATACCGATAACACATATACAGTACATCGTCCTTAAAAACATTTAACATAATGTTTTAAACACTTTTCAAAAATTATATTCCTAATATTAATTATTAGTTAACAAAATAAAGGTTATATATAAGTTACCTTAGATTATCATTTCACTTATTTATTTATTTATCAACGGTTCCACCATTTTTACATTAAAGTACTTATTTGCTATATATTAACATTTCAAGACAGCTTAAATATCTTACAAAAATTACTTAAAACAATGCAACAGTAATAGATAGATGATAATGAGTAGCACTTATTCAGTGAGTAAACTATCATAGCAACAGGCGACCAAATATTTATAAATAATACATGGTTATATAAAATACTTAGAGTCTGCAATAATAATCATATACAACTAGAACACAACAATGAGAACAATAATAATTATAATAACAACAATAACAAAGCTAACGGATAACAAGATGACAGTTTAAGCGTAACAATGAGATAATGCAACAAGTAATTAGTGAGGATATCTATATTATATACAACCGAAAGAGAATAATCATATACAAATAGAAAACAACAATGAGAACAACAATAATAATAATAATAATAACAGCAATAACAAAGCTAACAGATAACAAGATGACAGTTTAAGCGTAACAATGAGATAATGCAACAAGAAATTAGTGAGGATATCTATATTATATACAACCGAAAGAGAATAATCATATACAACTAGAAAACAACAATGAGAACAATATTGATGAACTTTATTGATTACATAAATTGCTGAACGATTATTAAGAAACTCAGTTTTTAGAAATAACAATACCAATGCTTTTATTTAAGTTTTACTGATTGAAATTATTGTGACGTAAAATTTTCCAATAAATGACAAAATATTGCTGACAAGAAATGTAATAAAAGTCAGAGAAGGGATGGAAGGGGAGGAGGAGGATGGGCAGTATAAATGCTGACTATTATCAGCACAATAAAGGAGAATTCCAGACATTTTCAACCTTCAATAAATGTCGTGAAATCTATTAGAGTAGTGAAGTGAAAAATGTGGATGAAGCGAGCCATAAGAATGATCTTTCAGTCCTTATAAAGTGTTGTCTCTTATGTATTATCAAAGGAGAATCTGTTATAACTAATTTTTGAAACTTTTAAAGTTAATGTCCTTTGATGAAATTTAATAGTTTACGTAAGAAATTGTTGTCGAATACTAAAAAGTTTATAATTGATAACCATATAATTATTACTTGTTTTACATTTCTATAAAAAGGTAGGCAACAAATTTATCTTAAGACAACTAGCATGGCATAAAATACTTTTCGCAACTTGATACTTTAAAAATCCTTCAATGTTTACTTCAATTATCAAAACTATGGATACCATAGGTTGAAATTACAGTTCTCACTGAACTCTAACATAACCAAAAATACTTAAGACGAATTTATAAACAATTGATAATACAATTAATATTTTAAAAATAACATAATAAGACATGCATTTGCTTTAAATTAAACACACTTGCCTATGTATTAATATAAAGGATTTTATTGCATATTGATTGACAATTCCCGAACGATTACAAAGCAATACAATTTAGTACACCATTACTGCATCTTTAAGGTTTTTCTGCCGAACTCCTTGTAGACCTTCCTACAATGGATGTGAAAAGTCACTAACAGCCTCAAAAACTCCAAGATTCCAAGATTACGTCCAAATTAAGCCCAAGATTCATTTACCTAAGTTTAACTTTCACAAATACGCCAAGACAAGAATATTAAACCAAGTAGAACAAGACATACATAGTAAATATTTAAATCTTTAAACCCCGTTATTTTTTTAAGAGTGACCCTTTCAGGTTGAAATTTAGCGTAACCTTTAGTTTGATGTAATACTCGACCTAAGCTCTCATGTACAATATTCATCTGATTCCTTTTTTTAACCATTTCCTGACATAAAAAAATTTTAGTTACTTCAAAACTTAGTTGTTATTTACGGATATATTCATTATTAAATGTGAACTAAGCTAATTCTAATTCACATATTTTAAAAACAGATGAAATATAATTCAAATTTGTTGATGAGTAAATATATTTTCTTTCTTTAATAATTTAAATGTTGTTCCACGGTTTTAGACACGCATTACTAATTTTTGAAGTAAGCACATGCTATATGTATCATGCATACCTTCAGCTACTAAATTTCTCAACGAACACAGTTTTTATATATTATGTTAGTAAAAATCTCATTTCCATGTTCGTTTTGCTGTAGCAGACTATTCACAGAAATGACAAATTTTAAAATCTATTAAATAATGAATTTGTATTGTATTTATAATAAAAGAAAACGAATTATAATATAATAAACAGCTTGTAATATTTATTTTTAATTAATTATCGTCCAACATAAAAAACAAGTACATCTAAAATTTATACCATACAAGCATTTGCTTAAATCCCGCCACCAAATTTCAATCATATTTATTTTATTAATTGTTAGCTGTTCCTGGTATGTCAGAGCACTGATAAAATATAAAAACAATTCTACGCAACGTTGCACAGACATGCATACTAACTACGTGATACACACAGAGAGCAGTATTTGAAATTACAGGACTTCTCTGACAGCCCGTAAATATCTCAATAGCAACCGATAATGTTGTAGCAACAACTCAAAGAAATGCTGTTTTGTTTTTAATCATAATAATTCGTGATTCTCTAATATTTACCAACAATCTGTTTCCCTTTTAGAGTTTAGAAAAGAGTCCACCACTTGCCTTTAAACTGGATTTGCTTCTTAACTAATCAGAATAGTTCCGAAGATATTTAATAACATTAATAACATATAAATTTGATGGTAAAAAAATAACTGTACCCGGTAAAGTTCGGGCTAAGAAGTTCTCTCTAACACTTAACCTGAATGACCTACGTTTAAAGGTGACTTCCTAACCACCAAAAATGACTGGGTACGCAGACTGATTGCAATGACAGGATTTTTCAGCGGTCCCCTATACAAGGAGCCGCTAAGGTCAGATGCCTGTCGATGCAATAAGAAGAAGATGAAATGGAGCTAAACTCAACATTCAAGTTGAATCAACCATCCCCACCAAAACCATATAATTGGGATGCTGTTATGAGAACTAAAAATCCATATTATTTGTGTTTTTCTTGAGCGAACCGAACATCAGTATATTTTCTGTAGCAGAATCGGAATTAACTCAAGAATTTAAAATAATATTCTCTTCAGACATTTGTTATTCAATAAAACAATGCTTGTTAAACAGTGGAAACTAATTAAAAAAGAGTTAGTACAAACTTACCAATAAGGGCCATCAGAATGGTTTCAGTTTAAAAACGATGATTACAATGCAGACAGATAAATTTCAAGACACGAAAGGAAGTCCGTTACATCCTGAAAAGGAAACACATAAAAATCCAAGCTCTTTACGGTGACACTTTTATAGAAATACATTACAAGGTCTTCAGGTGTGCAATGGCATAAAGTTTTATTGTCTCTCCTTTGTTTATATCTTACTACACTGCAAACAATAAAACAAAAACACTCACATAACACAAATCATGTTCTAATTATGTCTTTTGTTTAAAGAAATACGTGATTAAATGTATTTTATGTTTCCTTTTAAATAAGATTATAGCTTTCAAAAGTACTAATACATTTGTCTGGGGTTTCTGACAATAACAGTTATATATATTCTTACTATAAAACATTGTTTCTGTAATTGAATAACAATCTTATATGGCCACAACTAAGTATATTTGTAGTAAAATCTGTAACATTTATCTTTCAAATATCGTCCTCGTAATTGAACGACATATGTCATGCTAAGTTGGACACGGAATTATTATAGACGTAAACTATATTTATGTAGAGCATTAAATTTCGGCAAGTGGAGTTTTTAGGATTTTTAGGAACATAATATTTTCTTATCTCTTGGGGAAGTTCTTAACTAAAACTATTTTTAAGGAATTATTGCTAGGCATATTCATTAATTTTTTTGAGGTAAGAAGAATTATTATTTCAGATTTGTAACAGATATTTAGTAATTGTAATCTTACAACAGATATGTTATCCAATGTAAGAAAGAGCTGCTACATTCTCCTATAGCTAACAGCACATTGTTAGGTGTAGGAGAATGTTGGTGTAACTGAAGCAGAAATAAATATTAGCATGAATACCAGATGTTTAAGAAAAATATAAAACTCTTAAGTTATGGAATTGTAACACTCAATAAATAATGTACAGTTTGTTTATCTAAGTATATTTGTATGTTTTCATGCACGGTCCGTAAGAGGATTGCATACCGCATTTAATGCATGAGTAGACAAAGCTGCAACGCTAGGACTGAGGCTGCCATTAGTTTAATGAACGAGTGTTACAACAGGTACAACACTACTGGAGTTGTTAACAAGGTAACACGTGTACCAGTGTGCGCTGACGCCATTACTATCTGCTACAGTGTTGAGTAGTTAGATTACCAGTTAAGGTTGGGACACACATAACCGCACCGTGCCCGACACGTGAGTCGGCCGATTGTCGGTGCGGGCTCGCTCGGTTACCGTGAGGCCACACATGTCCGTATGCAGTCCGAGCGCAACAATCTCACTGTTTGTACTAGAGCATGTTTCTTTTGAATTCAAAGTGACAGATACTTAAAAAATATTTGGAAGATTAAGTATTGCTTGAGAAAATTGTTAATTTCATTGTTGTTATATTTATTAATAGCTGTGGTGAATGATACATTGCAATGCTACAGTAAAGCTTTGTACAATCAGCTAGTGTGTAAAATTTGTAAATAATATCATTATCTTGGTTATATGTTTAATGTATAATGTATAATTCTTGTTCATTGTGTTTCATTGCAGTGAATTTCGGTCAAATACACTATAAACAGTGTATTTTATGTTTTTTTGTATTAAAACCCAAGAGCTATAGTGTGATGCCAGAGAGTTTGCCATGTTGCAAGCCCGTTTATAATAATTTGTAAAACATAGTAAATATTTGTAAAATATATACTGGAGAACATACAAAAAACAAATTTTACAAAATTATTTTCTTTTATAGCCCCGAGGACAAATAATTTATTGCCAGAATTAGTCAAAAATAGTAGAAACATAAAATATATTTTCTAAAAAAATTAGAGTATGGTTGATTGGTCAAAATGATATTGAGTATATGTTTAAGATAATTAATTAGTGTATGATTAGTCTTGTCTGCTAAGTTATAATAATATTTAAAGTTAGAACATTATAAAATAATTATTTATAATATAATATTTAATGCTACATGTGTAAAGCCTAATATTTGAATTGTAAATCATGCATAAATCCTTTTTGTTTAATACAGCACAATAGTTATACTAAATTTAAACCTTGAAACGTAATAGTACATTATTTACTACATAAGTTACAATAACTAATTTTTATCATTTCATTCTTGCTCGATTCCGCTATTTTTTATTTTTTACCCTTTTTGTATATAGTATCCCCAACACAGGAACAGCCTCTTATGGGTACCTAAATTTCCCTTATTTTGTAAATCTATTGCTTAATTATTAGGTTTAAGAAAAGAAAGAAAATCTAAAAGGATTGTAACCTACCTTTTATATTTTATTACTCTAAGTACATAAATTAGAAATAAAGTAAGTAGAAAAAAAATTTTTTTTTGTTATTTTACTGCTATTGTAAATACGTTATGTCATAGTCTTATTTATTACTAAGCACTGGCAATAATATTTATTTGTAATATTCAGTTTGATATTATGGGGAAATAAATGATTTAGTATTATTATTATTTATTTTTAACATGGGTTTTTTTCTTGTTTGAAACTCTTATTGTAAAAACAATATTTTTTATTTTTACTTTATTGAAGTGAAAAGAATAATAAAATAAAAATGTCATAGAGACATTCTAAATATGACTCTTACAAAATACCGGAATAAATTTATCAAGTAACTTCAAAACATCAAAGAAAAATAGATTTTTGCTCTAATAATTACATGCTTGTTATTTTTTAATTAATGAAAAATGTTTATAGACTTTTTAATAGTTCGAATTTAGTTGTTTAAAATCACTTAATGTACAACATGGTTTTCAAATTTGTTGTAATAAGAAAATATGCACAATAAGAAAATATGACTAGTTTACTCTAATGTAAGAAAATGTAATAGCCTACTTTTATCAATAAATATGATTTTGTACGCGAACACAGGATGTAGAGTTAGTAGGCTATACTAAATAATTCAATAAAATAGAACGTGTAGACTACATAAATAGTTTTAAAAAGAAGAACGCAACAGTAAACAACATATGATGCCGCTCGTAGACCGCACCGTGCCCGTCACAATTCAAACACCACATATCGGTGACGGTGCGGGCACGGTGCGGCCACGACGGTCTGGTGTCGGTGCGGACAAGTATGGACTTGCAGGTTGAAAACTGCGCTGCAATTCTTTCGCCGTATGACGGCCAGCATACGGCCGACTGACGTGTCGGGCGCGGTGCGGTTATGTGTGTCCCAACCTTTATGTGGATTTTTTAGGACAACTGATGCTGTTTACACTCCATTTCGAAAATAGTGAGAAAAGTCGCCGTAACAAATTAAGATTTAGGCGTTTATATTTTTTATATCTTTCCACAGTTGTATAAACAGTATTTATTGACGAAACCATCCACAAGTACTTTAGGAAAGTATTTGTATCCAAGAAATTAAAATTAAACACTACTAATTGAAATTTATATTAAAAATCTTGATTTAGGATACGGACCGCTTTCATTGTTATCCCTTTTACCTCTGAGGGTTACACAATTATGATAAATATCCCTGCGAATACCAATTAAGTCTGTTTTTAATTCCCGAATACTTCCACACTTGTAATTTGGTAATCGTTTCTAATTTCAAAAATTGCGTGATTTTCTAAAGTTTCCCACCAACAAAAAAGGTTCTACGAGGAATTTCTTTTCTCCAATCTTCTGTATTCTGCACAAACCTGACTGAAGAATTCGTGTACATCACTGCATGTATTGCTTGTGTAATGACCACTGTACCTAAACATATAATGTGAATTCATATCCCATAAAACTACGTAATAGTGTCGAAGTTTAAGATAAATATAAACAAATCTGCGATCTTATAAAATTAAAGCGAGGTTGTACTGTAGAAGATCGTAAAGGAAAGTGTAACATTAAATCTCGGAATACAGAGCTTGAGAGTGAGTGACACTGCCAGACAGTTGGGGATCTGCGAGTAGATACAAACAGTTTCTCAGACTGCGCCACTTAGATCTCTAATAGAACATTTGGTAGAAGTGTTCATGATTTGAATAACTTGTACACATATTTGATTTATTATTATTAAGTAATTTTTATTTATCTGCAGATATATATATATATATATATATATATATATATATATTATTATTATTACGTATATATGACCATCACCTTCCTGTCCTATACTTCTAGATGACGCAAGGCGGTGACAAAGATAGACCCGACATCGATTTTCGTTATATCCCACTTTTATCCGTGCTGGTGTGATGTGTGATTGTATTTCTCGTACTCGTGACTTGTGCTCTGGACTTGCATTCTCTGCTCTGAAAACGCCTAGACTGGACTCCAATCAGTTTTTCGGGACGTTTAAACCATTTTATTTTCCTTCTTTTGTTTTTTATATTATCTAATTTGGTGTGTACTAATACATCCCCCACCTAAGGAAGGGCGTAGCCTTCAATCATCGAAACGTTGCGCTATATCTTCTGTAACAAACAACGGTGCAATTTTCCGAAATCCTGTTATCCTAAGAAATTTACTTTTCACGGCCATTATAAGAAGTAGTCACTTTGTCGGTAAATTCTACCCTTCCATGTTAAATTATACATTGTTTTAATTAATAACAGCTATATTTTGTTAAAAAATATGTCCCATAAATGAGAATTCTTGCCATAAATGTCACCGATACAGAACGATGTTAAGCTTGTAAAGTTTTATAAAAGTTTCGCAGATTTCAACGATCGAATGGAAACGATACCTTTTATGACATTAAATAATCATGAAAAATAACAGTGACCTGTGTTTTCAACTATTATTGGCTACATACATCAAAGCAATTGAAAAATAAGACGAGTTTAATTAGAACGAGGAATGTTTTATACAATATGCTTCTAAATAAAAGCATATTATATAGAAGAATGTAATCCCAGTAATCTTACAACTCCCTATTCTAAAAATTTTATTAGGGGAAAGACAATACTGTGCACTGGATGTCACGTGGTGTCATAAGTATCCTACAGTTGGACTCACATTTTGACTGAGTACGTATTACATCAAAACAAAAAATATATTTTCTGGTGTATTTTAAACTGTTATGTGTTCTATCTGTATATATGAGCTCCACTTAATGAAACATGCATATTACATCAGACCTGAACATAAAAATTTATGTAGAGTTATTTCTGTAAATAACAAACATAAATAATAATAATGGTTCTTTTGAAGCACACAAGTAGTGTGCCATACCGTGTGCTGGGTCGCGGATCAGGCTTCGCTGAAGTTGCATGCAACATTTCAAATCTAGAGATCATTCAATTCTGGAGATTCCTTGAGGTCAGACAAACAAAAAGACATAACCCAAAAAAGAATTTACATCGTCAGGCAGACAACAAATATATCGAGTCAGCTGAATAAGTAAAGAATAAATGATGCTCACCTAAATTTCATTTCAATAAACTATGCTTTTTCTATGCATAAATAAGTTTTCATGCAAAATGCAAAGTATGAAGGTGATCTATATTGAGATATATTGTAGGTTTCACATTCTTAAAACCGATTTGGGTTTTATGCAGCATGTTAAAAATTTCAGTTTCGATGATGTAGTGAGGGAACCACCACGCAAGAGTGCCCTGAAAATCTTTTTACCAACATTTACTTTCACTTTATTGTTTTTACTGTAAGTATAATCTACGTGCATTAATGTTCTACATGCTAAAATTATATATGACTGTACTCATCTTGTTAACAACTATATTTATTCTACTTTTTTCTCGTTTCTATCATGGTTACCCATAAGAACAATGTTTGAGCTACCTCTCAGCCAAACCCCGTAAAGTGATAATTACAATGTAATCAATGTTGCTAATATATCATTGGTAAATTTCGAGACATAACATTGACACATAGATAGAAATGAGATATTTCCAGCCCAACGAGTAATAAGTTTCTCTAACACAGCCAATAATTGTTTTTCGGTACAAAAATTGGAGAGAATTTAATTGGAAAAAATATATTTACAGGTAACGCAATATTTACAGTCTCTATCACTAGTCAGTTATTAAATTAATGTGAAAAGAAAACGTATATTGACTTACGGTGTTATACGGTACAAAATTACATTGGCTGTAACTTTTCTTTATTTTAACTTATTGTTTACCAATAATGGACAAAGCATACATTGTGACTTTCTGTATTGTTTTACTTCAATATGAGAAGTCATACGATACACATGCTTAGATTAATATGTGTTCTGTTGATTTTCTTTCGATTATTTTCACTATTAAAACAAACACAAACCTTATTTGTACATGTATATGAAATAGTTTTTTTTCCAAATATAAAAATAAAATTTGTTGCCTGGTCATAAAATTTATTTTGAAATATTACAATTTTCCCCCATAATCCTGTTACGTGGGTCTGTTTACAAAAATTACTCAGTTCTGCAAATATAAAAGTACTCTCTTCTGCCACGCTTGTCTCTTTTAAAATTACATATTCCTTAAAATGATTATTCTTTATACTTATGTAAGGAGAAGGGTATACTTAGATATGATTGACCAATATCAATATAAACAGTACTGTAGAATTATGGACGTATTTAAAAAATGGAGCCTACGCTAACAGCCTATGAGTAAAGGAATACATTTCATTAAATCGGTTTCTTTTATTCTATACATAGTTTTTGAACGATTATTCTGAATTCTATAAATCAAATGTAATAATGTTTACACACTGTGTGGTTTTTAATATGTCAACTTGTCATTTTTAACTACACTTTATTAACAGGTAGCAGTTTATTTCGATAAATAAAGTTCACTTACACATATGTTGGAAGATGTACAGACAGTGTTGTGTAAAGTTTTACTGGTGTCAGACAAATCTCTCAAACTGTAACTGATTCACGAGATCCTCTCAACTCTGAGACACTTAGATAGTAATCCTCTTATGTTATCCCAACTGAGCGATCTGACTTGTAATCTGAACGTTTGTAGTTAGTCGACCATTGTATGAGCAAAGTTTAGAATCGGGTCAGAGAAAAATGTAAAAGCGTGACGTGATGTGAGTATATCTGTCTTGTTATTGTGTAGCACAAGTAGATTTCGTGGTCGTTCTCTCATAGTATTTCGGTAACTGCGATGTATATAAATTGCAAGTGATTTGGAATTTACTTTTTTAAAATCTTGCAAAATATATAAACTAAAATGTATTCAAAAACCTTTCTCTGTAAAACCTTACTCATAAGATCAAATTATCCGTATGATAAAACTTACAGACATTCTGTAATGATCTTTTCAAAAACATTCGAGATTATGTTACCTTTATTCTACTGATTGTGAATGAAATTTTGGTACATCTATACTTTATTGTTTAACTTCCATGCAGAAACTGCTTTTGTATAAAAATTTCCTAAGGTATACTAACTTAATTAAGGTGAATATTTTTATTATAATCATGTTATTCCAGATGTACATTACTATTTTTTTTTATTTAAAAAATAAACAAAATTCATTGAAGAAAATAGTTTAAATGTAAAGTTTATATTTCACATATTAAATTATCTTTTTTATCTGATATAATGTGTATTGGTTAACAAATCGTAAAAGGACTATTTAAAATAATATGTAATTGTCTTAATATAATTATTAAGTTTAGTGCTCATCATATTATTTATAGTAATAACACGTATTGATGACTGAACAATGTTATCGCAAAATAATGCCTCGCAAGCATTGCAATGTCACTCGCAAATACTGTTCTATTATCAAGCAAATTTTGATGTGTGAAATTTATCATAATAAGGGCATAACGAAATTATTTTTTTGCCAAAATGTGTGGAGCAAAAAACTTTGTGTCAGAAATGTATCTTGCCGCACTTAAGACGTATTGTATATCGTCACCAGCGCAGTACAACACCATCATGTTGCAGGAAAACGCAGCACTGCCGAATGAGGCATTACCCTGTAATGTTACTCCATCAAGTAGCAGGAAATATTGCCAACGTGGTATTATAACCTACTCAAGTCTTAAAATTCTTACAATTAAATACTTCTCGCCATAGTTAAAGACTGCAAGTAATACGTACCAAAAGTATTTTTAAAGGAAACTTTATTGCATTCCACTGCTAGTTTCATAGTATCCGTTTTATTACACTAAACCAGTACTTAGTACCAGTTATTCCTTAAATATTGCAAAGGCTTATAAATTTATGCGTGTGGTCAAATACGTAAAATATTTATACGTACATATATCTGTTAAATCTAATTCTAAGTTAATACTAATGTAAAATATAATAGTTGTTTAAACTCAGATATTCTATAAAATGAAGGAACTAGTTAGTATTGAAATGGAATAACAGGTTTTTACCCTAACTGGTGAGATGATTAGAGAGAACTCAGTTTAGAAACGCTGTTACAGTTTTATAGGCGATTTGATGGCTTTATTCGATATTCATGTTACAAACTCTCCCTGCTAACAAGTGGCGCTCTCCATATGGATTCATCAATAATTGTTTAATTTTTATAATTCATATTGATAACGGTAGAAAATAATTGGTGATAAACGGTGCTCAAATAATTAATTTAATGTTTAATGTTTATTTAAGGGCTACTTATTTAGGAGAACAGGTAAATGTTGAATTAGACAAAATTCTTTTCTTTTTGTAGAATACATTTGTATAACGGCATTTTTTATATATATTTAAACAATGATTATTACCGTTACCATGAAACTAAATTAATTTGAAAATCTTTAATACTATTAGTAAATACAATGTTAATATATAGTACTTATAAATTACAACTTTAATTGGCACAGAATTTGCTTTTATAAAGAAAACTGTAAATATCGTTTAATATAAATATTTCTGTTACATTTTTACTTGATATTATCTGAACTTTATTTGTAAATAATTAATTAAAATACAATTCCTAACTTTCACTCGCTTTGTGGGCAGTAGTGACAGGGTTATTATTGGATTTTCTGTAATTACTTGTCACA
Organism: Homalodisca vitripennis; assembly: GCF_021130785.1. NCBI lineage: Eukaryota > Metazoa > Arthropoda > Insecta > Hemiptera > Cicadellidae > Homalodisca > Homalodisca vitripennis. The sequence continues at coordinate 6,315,918 of NC_060211.1, read as the reverse complement.
CAATGGATTAGATACGGGTCGGGTCCAACACGAGCCCACCATGTAAGTAATTACTGTGACGTGTGCAGTTTATGGTGAGTTATGGTATAAATAATGTAGAACTGATCACTCTACATTATATAAATTTCAATTCATCAATGTCGTAGCGCGCCGACATTGTACCAATTATACCAATGCCCGTACGTCACTCTTGCCTGTTCTGCATAAAAGAATAGCCCATTGAGTAACCTTTTATCTCCGGTGGACTGTTCACCGCACGACCGGACGACACGCTGCGGCAGGGTGAACTGATAACAAACAGCTGGTGGATTGATTAGTGAGGAAGCTTGCGAGTGACTGGATTGCGTCGTGCTGTGTGTGTCTACGAGCCCTTCAGCTTCGCTGGATTTTCGGGAGCCGACTAATAAATTGGCCAAGGTGAACTACTACCATATATTTTCCTTAGTTCTCGTCACTCTTACGTGAATTCAATATACTAATTTTAAAGTTTAAAACACTACTCAAGATTATAGAATCACTCAACTGAGCCTTTGGAAAAACTGTTAGGGTTTGAATTGAAACGTGTAAAGCTAAAACGTGGCATTTACTTTTAATAGTTAATAATCTTACCTAATAATTTGTTTAAAGTATTTGTTTAAAAAACCAATTACGCTAACTATGTTGACAACATTTCTAAGAGAAAGAGGTAAACTTATAAATAGTACATATGTTGAGAATTAATGTCACAACTTGAACTGTTATAACTGCAATGTTTTAAATGTTTTAATCGAAGAAAATTAATCTCTTTTATAGTAAAGTAAGTATTTAATTATATAAATACATACAAGTCGCATAAAATACAACCATGAATTGACATATATTTTGTAACAGACCGTGTACAGTCCTAATTTGATGTGTCACAGTTTCATGTTAGTACGATACAATAGTTTCAACGTTTCTTCTTAATGTATCAATGTTTTATTTGTAATAAAAGTCAAGGTAATTATTACCTCAAGCTATTAATAATTAGTCTTTGATATCACATTAAATTTATAAATTCAATTTTGTTATTATACTGCCTATTATGTTTAAATCATACTGTGTACATGTAGGGTACTTTAACTGTTTATTATTTTCGACAGTGTTTATTAGCCTTTGATATGAACATCAAGCTTACAATTTCTCATGATTTTATAGACAGAAATTGCATAAATACAGGTTAGATTCATTATCCCCTAGAGTATTGTTGCTTAATCAGCTGAATATACATTCTAGCATAATATTTTCTTTGCTTCAAACTAACAAAAACCTAATGTGTTTATTTTTAAATGTTTCATTGTTGTTTTTCATTTGTATGTAAATGTCCATTTCAATTGCTACTGAGAACTGTTGTTATCTGATGTTTCTCTGTTGGTTGAAACATATTAATCAGGGCTTTTGGGATTTGGTATGGGTACACTTCTGGACTGCGCCCGGAGCCTGGTGGACTTATTGCCGAGCCGCTAGTGGGTACTCCAGCTTGCACTACCCTGACACTGGGATCTGCTCCTAGCCGTGCCGCCTTACACCTTACCACTACCGCACCGCGGATCCGCTCGCGCCGCGCCGCGCTCTTCCGCGCCACGGTCTGGACCGGACGTAGTAGGCCTTTTGTGTTGTGACTCCCAGTTGGTGAGTACAGACTTGGATTATTTCACAGAGTGCTCTTATGTATTAGTGAGTCGGACGCGGACTGATGTCTAATTCTGGACCAGGAGCCTTTGTATTGTGGAAGGAGCCCTTAAAATTTGGTTCAACGCTACCCTCCAGACGTTAACTGCACACCTTAGTGCATTATAGTGTATCTTTAGTATATTTACTTGTGTAGTCTATTATTTACATGTCTAGGCCATTTATTGCATGTGTTTATTGTATTTATTTATGTATGTTGAATGTTGTTTTGAGGAAGTGGAGCGCTCCCTACCATAAATAGAGTTCATTTAGCCATTTGTAATTCTCTCTAATAAGTTGGTAACATTGTATCTTCGCTATATTTGTTTGTTGATTATTTTCTGTCTAAAGCATTTACTTACTGTAAGGCTGATTACTTGTGATAATGTCATACAATTCCTGCACATAAATAATTAGTTTAATTGCAAACATTTGAGTGTTTTGTTTCTTTTGTTCAGTCATAGTAACTGGATTTAGATAACCTCGCATAAGTATTAGGGGTCTATATTTAACCTTATATTCAGAATATTTTAAATACAACTATCTGTGTAGTCCAAAGGCCTGGTTGACAAAAAAAATAGCTTTAGTGTATGGTAGTAGGGAGCCTGATTGGTACTTTCCTTGGAGCAGGGGTACTGTTCCTTGTTGGAGCCTTGCCTGTTACCTGTCCTACAACAAGGTGGCGCCCTTTTCCTCTCACCGAGCAACCTTAAAGAAGAAGAAGTACTAATCGTAGGTTACCCTTTACCCTTACGGCGGCGCTGTCAAGGACCACCCCCTTTCTCCACTGAGTGATACCGGACATTTGCACAATTCCCCTAGGGGAGAACGTTGCATTACATTAAAGCATGAACTCCCCATTCAAATACATTGATGTTTGTATAGCAACTGCAAGGTTTAGGATATTTTGAAAATTTTAAATGGTGATTTTAAAGTTAAAATAACAAGTCCGATATTTATTTGATAATAAAAGAAGTCAGCATAGACAGAGGAATCAAATTGAAAATTCAGTTTAAAGCGTAAATTTTATACATCTACGACAAAAACTTTCCCACTGAGTAAAAACACTTTGCCAGAAAGTTCTCCCCCAATTTCAGCTTTAATTCGGGATGCGCCGACCTGAAATGGCAAAATCTGCAGCCAAGGTCAAGTGATGCGGTGTCTGTTGGATGTGACGCGTGATCCGGGCGTGTACCCGGGTACCGCGGATCCATCAATGACTGGTACAATATTAAATTTGGTAACATAAAAGTTTCAAAAATGTATAATGTTATCAAATTTAATTCTTTAAATGCATTTCCGAGAAATTTTGTTTACGTAGGACTGAAGAACACTAACGGCTCCTTTTTAAATACAAAACTCTATTTAATCTGTGCTACGTTAGCTGTTCCACTGGCCACTGACTATTAAACCGTATTTTAGTCTAGACTCAACAAGAAAGCAGTAAATAGATCTAAGAAGAACATGGTGTTGCACATGGCAAGCAATGACGTCACTATCTTCAGTAGCCATTCCACACTCAATGATAGAGTGGCCGAATTCATAGACAACCTGTAAAGCACAAGGGACAGACACTAAAGGGCGCCGCATTCTGGATATGAATACCCAAGTTTTTTCTGGTTGTCTTGAATTGAGGAAACCCTTCTATTGTGACTGACGGGGTACGCCTTAATTACCTGGATATAAATGAAGCGGTGGCAAACACCTATTAAAGAATCAAGGATTGGAGGGTGATGAAGGACTTTACTGTGTTATGTATTTCACCTTCAATATCAGGAGTTCACATTTGAACAACTTCAAGGACCTCAAGGAGGAAATATTGTCAGGCTAAGCTGGCAATATATCGACTGAGATTATCGTCTTGGGAAAGGGCGCTCTTTTGAAAGTGACGAGGGATGTCTCCGACACTGGAAACTGCACAATAAATATTATCGTGAGGGACAGTGATGCCTAGAAGCAAAAAAGGTAACTGGGCGCTTTGTTGATGACTGGGTTCAAATAAAACTCTGTGCCTAGTCAGCCAGTCGAATTATGAGTTCCCTTATATACTTATGTGGAGAGAGATCCGGTTCCGCAAGGCAAATGTGCCGATTGTGTCCTAGGGTACATACTTAACGTGGTAGCTTAGGCCTGTCCACAGCTGCTGCTCAATACCTGTATATACAACTTCTGCTGCTGACATAAGGGCACCTCCTATCATCGATGATAGGTCCAATACCTAGCTCTCATAAGTAAAAGTAAGGAAGATCCTGTAATACAGTTGTCATATGGACATCACTGTATGGAAAGAAATTTCCTTAAACTGCTACTAAAACCGAGGCTCATCAAAGCGATCTTGGAGATCGGTTTCTTTTCTAACCATCAAAGCGGTTTCAGGCAGGCCTTGACGTATGTTTTATACGTCTTGGAGACTGCTCAGCGTATAAGAACGACGCGTGACATCTGGTTTTGATGACTACAATGGAACTGAGAAACGCATTTAACACAGCAATGTTAAAGTTTTTGATGACCACACTGTAGGATGATTTCCACGTTCCTGCCTCCTCCTGAGAATGCTTAAAACTGTCTTAGGAATAGACAAATAACCTTTTAGATTTTGCAAGCCCTGATCCTAGAACCGGACCTGTGGAACATCACCTACGTCAAGCTGCTAGCAATGGAAATCCGTGAAGAGAGCTTCCTAGTGGGATACGTGGACGAGATTAAAGAAGTATTATTGCAGGGATCTTCAATGAGGTACAATGACAGCTTACCGAGTCATGCTGCGATGGCTGTCAGAAGGAAAAGAACAAGATCGTACTTATGACTGGTCAGACTAAGAGTTGACATGGTCGTCCAGGTTTGGGTGAACCGGGAAGTTATCGAGACTAAGGGCACTGTAGAGTATCTCAGCGTGAGGATACCAAGACCCTGTTCTATGATGAGACCTCTGGCATGACAAATAAGGCGGTGCTTGGTACCACCTCTTTGAGGCGACAGATGAAAACAGATAGGAAAGCGAGAATCTAAAGATGTTAGATGTCACACAAGGTGTAATAGGTGACGGATTATTGCCCGAAAGAGGAGCTGGAAAAAACGGTGAAACAAAAGCTGTGTAGAGGAAAATGGTAGCAAAAAGAGAAAAGGAAGAACATCCTGAGCTCCTTTAACATGATACCTTAGTTAAGGTAACTGAGAAACCAATAGGTCTATGAGTATTATCAGTATCAATACAACTATTTATTATTACATGGGATCATTACACATACAAGTTAGAAATCTGATTTCCTATTATTTTCCTTAATTATATTTAGAGGACTTTTACTAATTCAGATTGGATCAAATAGCTAACTAAATTTAATGCACCTTGTATACCTATAATACCCGTAAAAACTCATAGGTTTAGTGAGGATGAGAAGGAATATCTTCCCTTTCTGTGAAAGTTTTATGATATAATAGTATACCTCTATAATAAATAAGTATGTATTTAACTAAGTCTAGTACTGCTATGGAGCATTGATAAAATTGTTAGGATAAAATTGTTTTTATTTGTTTTGTTGTTGTTATTTTCTTAGAAATATTACCCCTGCATCTGACTACAACTAATTAAGGTAAGATAGTCACCCAAAACCCCTCCATTTCCATCATAAGTCATGTACCTCCTATAAACTAGGGCTAAGCTATGAATCTCTATAGGAAACAGATAGGCGGTCTATACTAGACTGTATTATCACAGGGAACATTGCATATTATTAAACAAGTTCCCACGAACCCGAGACATTTATTAGTACTCAAGATTTTCTCTTACGGGGAATTAGGAAAGAAACATTTGTAATCGTTCCCAAAAACTATATTTGTGCATCAGAAGAGCTTTACAGAAATCGTCGAACAATCGATCAGAGATTTCTTGTAAATTTTTGGTAATATGTTTATTACTAATTACATGTGTACGTGATGCACTTCTGAACTGGTTTAGATATATTAGAATGATTATAAGGACTTTTATTTAATTACTGTTTGTCATTAAGCATCTTTCATTCTAATTTATTATACCACATTTATTAATTTACTACATTTTTTGTTTTAAGTAGTTGACGATGAATGGGTGGGGGTGGGGATGGGATTCAACGATTGGTTTATTTGTAATGGAGACAATTACTCTCAAGGAAGTGATGTGTCCTATTAACTCCGTATTGCTTTATTTAAAAGTAATGCTACAAGTCAATATTAATCTATTTAAATTACTTTGATTCAATGTAATGACACAACGTATCGTTGAAAATTGCATTTAGAAATATGTATATTGAGAGAAATTTTAATTTTGAACAGGTCATTAGAATAGAATATTACATTTACTTATATGCTTACTTATAACCAAAAGCATTTAATATAGCTAACAGAATAATAAGTAAAAAGATTTATATTCAAATGCTAAGATGATACTCGTGAAACGTTATAAAAGAGTTATTATTATTAAAGCTTTAGGCTTATTCGTGTGATACTGGTTTTACTAAATACAAACGACTACAGCAAGTACTGCAGGCTCGATGCCAGCAGAGCGACCTCCATTACGAGCACGTGGCGCAGTCTGGTAACGGCAATAGTTTTTAGAGATCGCGGGACATGCCGTTCCATAGAAATCGGACGTGATGGTTATACTCTTACAGTAAATACTAGGATATTGTTACTTTAAGCAAAAGAACACGTTACATAGTTTTAGTTAATTATAATTCCAAACGTAATACATATTAACGTGTGGGTTTCACAATAATGAAATCTAACGTAGGGAAAGAAAAACTACTTAACTGATTATATTTTGAAGTAACTATTAGATAAAAAAATTATTTATTTACTATAACGCGTATGTCAGGAACCGTTCTTCTCGAGGACCCAAGATGTGGCAGGGCGCTGAAAGTTAGGGCACTTCTAACTTGGGATTGCTATGGATTTGTGCTAGAGAAAATCACGAATTTTGAAAGTAATAGACCTTGGAGATGAGCAAACCTAACGAAATTAATCATTTAAATTGTACATGTATGACTTTCCTGAAATTTTAGACCTATTAACTTCCTTTGCTTTAAAATGTAACCGTATTGCTAATATACTACAGGATACAAGAAATTGTACACGAAAAACATAAATAATCGAATTATTACTAGTTAATTGTTATTTAACAGCATATTGAATCATGAAAAAAATTGCAGGACTTAAAAGATGGCTTTCTTTTTTTATAAACACAATACACACTACCTCCGGTAAATAATACTGCAGAGTATTATAAAATTATCATCATGTTTACCAAAATCGTACACACGAACGAATCATTTAATTGGACAATTTTAAAAAAATGTCACGTTTGGTAAAAGGTTTTGGGTGGTACTATCTCAAGAACGCCGTATCCTATAGATACATTTACAAGAAGATCTATTTATATCTTCAGCAAGTTCGATGAGGTTGCATCTCAAGGAATGATATATAGCTCATTGTTAGTAAAAATGTATACATTGGTTTTATGGATAAAAACAAGGAGAACATCGTAGAATAAATTAATTTATAAAGTAACTGAGTATAGCCATGTTATTTTGTGTGTCATAGCAACACATATAGATTGACAGGGTTGGAATTTCAAATGCAACCTAAGCAAGGCCTTCTGTACGATACTTATACAACTTTATAACGTACTACCTTATAAAGTATGTATATAGCTTAAAATAATATTTTAGATTAACATCGTATTATAAAAGAAATATTTTATTCTAGGACCAAACTATGGCATTGATATGCAATCTATCATTAGTGAGACAATTAATTCTATAGCTATCGGTCTATAGTAACAGACTCACCCTGAGCCCAGTCTTATCTGCAGTTACTACAAGTCTTACTCCGCCTCTGCAGTAAAACAAGAACTATAAGCATTTTATCTGCAAGTGGCAACATTAATCCACAGTAATGAGTGTCTCGGGGTCTATTAGAGTTGTAAAGTGAAAAACGACCAACTGCTGTACTCCTGTACTCCAGTAAGAGCTGCATTCTTGTCCTCGTGAAGCTCATAACTCTTGTAATTATCTCTTCGTGGTAAGAGAGACCATTTCTATTGACACTAGTTTGTTAGTAGGGTTAACTTTGTGCATCGCAGAACTATTTTTTTAAATTCCTAATTGATCCACATTTGATAATAAAATCTTTCCTTCGTTCTGTACAATTTAAAATACTTTAATTGTGAAAATTAAATATAAAACGCATAAAAATAATAAAACTTAAAATTTAATATAAAAAATTCTACAATACTTCATTTTAAATTACGATTGTAACTTTTTTATTATTAAAGCTAATTAAAGAACGCCTTTATTTATTAATAATTGAAACAAGTATAAGATGAAATACGAAAATGGACAGCCTTCTTTTTAAATTCTATTTACAATAACTTTCCTTACAAAGTACAATATTTCCGGTAAAGTAATTATAAATAAACAGTAATAAATATATTTGCATTTTAAATTTATAGCCATCACTGATAGCCAAGAATGAGATCTCCTATCATGCTCTATCACAATGATTGATTGTATCACGTTGGTCCCTATTGATAGAGTAAGCAATGTTAGGCCTGTAGATCCTTCAATATCAATTCCCCTATCTTGACCTAAAACTTAGTCTTATATAATCATATTTTTCCTTAAACAAACAAGTGTGGTAACATGAATTGAACTTAATACAATGAATACGATATATTCAAATTCAAATGACTTTATTTGTATTATATATACAAAAGGGCGAATTTAGGGCCATAAGGCCCTGTCTTACAATTAACCCTAATATAATAATATAAAACTACTACTGTACATTTAAAATAAAACAAAATTATATAATAAAGGTATCTTTAAGAATTTAGCACGCATACATTCATACAAAAAATTCATACACACATTCACTAGCGCCCTATCCGTCCTACAAAACCTACCCCAGCTAACCCATCGCTGACATCGTTTCCAGCAATTATATATTGTGTTGCAGTGTACATAATACGTAAACAAGGTGTAGTAAAATTTAAGATGTTTCAATTAAAGTTTATGGAGTATAAGAAATGAGGAAACTAGGTCATTGTTATGAACCTGAATTATATGATACAGAAAAAAAATAAGGAAAGGCTCAATAAATTATTTTCTAAGCCTTCCTGTGCAGGCTGATTCCTTACAAGGAAACCCACAATATGTAGGTAACTTGACAATAAAATTTAAGTTTCCCGTTCACTAATTATTCCTAAAATTCATGCTTGAAAGCTGCATTTTATTTGAGTTTAAAGTCGTTAAGGAACAATAGGTTGATTACGGAATATTTAATTTACTTTGTTTAACTGGTTAATTTAATAAAAACAGAAACGCTGTAACTTTATTGCGTCGGCTGAGTGTTTTACATTTCACTTATGGATAGATATGACGGCGAAAAGAAGATATAAGAAAAAATTTTAGCAGGCCTCATTATAATCATATGAAATTTTATGAATTTGTTTTTAAAACATTCGCTACCTTATATCGCGTTCTTCGATACTCCGTTTTATGAATTTATTTTTATACGTAGAAGATTTAGTTTGATTATAATGCATTATTATTGTAAAGTACTTCAATATACATGCAATATACATATATTTATATAGTTTTAACTGTTTTATAAAATTTCTCAAATAGAACTTTTATTAAAATTAAAATATTGCAAAAACTTTATACCTCCACCAGTATATTGATTTCAATTAAATAATAAATTACAGGCCTACAAAATTAAGTAGGATAGGAGAGATCTCAATACACCAAGTAATAAGTTCGGCGTATATTTTGATAACGAAAACACGTGGAGGAAATACAAAGAACAAATTCTCGCTCCAAACCGCAGAAACCCACTGATTGCTCCTTTCATTTGATTGTGACCTATTGAAAGAGCCACAAATGTTACCTCGAAGCTGTAAGTTTGTAATCATCTTAAATATTTCAAATTTTGTTCCCTCTTTCTTTCTGTAGTTCGAGGACAACTACTCGATGTTACGTTGCGCAGTGGGGAAATGTGCTGTACAGGAGATTAAAATTAAATGTTAATACACCAACTTTCAATAAAGTCACGATTTATAGTGATTTTGCCCTGCCTCTATTGATTGTACTATAACTCACTATCTAGACTGGTCGATCTGGAAATTGTGTTTCTGTCTTAATACTTTTAGTTTTTAATTTTGGGAAAAAATTATTGATTCCTTTGTATAACAGATATTTAGTAATTGTAATCTGTAGACAGATATTTTAACCTATTTTAGACAGTGGAGGTATATTTTCGTAAAATAATTAACTACCTGTATCAATGGCTTTCATCAGTGAACAAGACTAGACGGTTGAACTGCAGAATTACTAAAGCTTAATCTGAATGTTAGGAGTTAAAATATATAATTTCTTAGTTATTGAATTGAACTTTGACTAAATAATGTGCACTTTATTTATCCCAGAATATTAGTCTGTTTTAATGCACGCGCCGACAAAGTAATGCATACCGCAATTTAATGCATGAGTAGACAGAGCTGCAACGCTAGGACTGAGGCAGCTATTTGTTTAATGAACGAGTGTTACAACAGGTACAACACTACTGGAGTTGTTAACAAGGTAACACGTGTACCAGTGTTAACTGACGCCATTACTATCTGCTACAGTGTTGTGTAGTTAGACTACTCCTTATGTGGATTTGTTAGGACTACTGATACTGTTTACATACCATTGCGAAAATAGTGAGAAACGTCGCTGTAACAACACTACAATTTAGGCGTTTATATTTTGTATATCTTTCCACACTTGTAATAAACAGGATTTATTGAAGAAACCGTCCTCAAGTACTTTAGGAAAGTGTTTGTATTAAAACAATAAACACCACTAATTAAAATTTATTTCTGAATTAATTTAGGATACAGCCTGCTTTGTATAGTAATCCCCTTTACCTCTAAGGTTGATTATGATAACTATTCCTGCGAATACTCAAACCAAGTCTGCTTATAATTCCTAAATACTTTCAAGCGTTACATTTTTTCAGTGTTTCCTATTTCAAAAATTGCGTGATATTCTGAAATTTACCGCTAATAAAACCGGATTTTTTTACCAATCTTCTTTATTCTGCACAAACCTGACTGAAGAATTCGTGTACATCACTGCAAGTAATACTTATGTAATGATCACTGTACCTAAACATATAATGTGAATTCTTATTCCATAAAACTAATAATATCGAATTTTAAGATAAATATAGACAAATTTGTGATCTTATAAAATGTAAGCGAGGTTGTACTGTAGAATATCGTAAAGGAAGTGTGACAGTAAATCTCGGAATACAGAGCTTGAGAGTGAGGGACGCTGCCAGACAGTTGGAGATCTGCGAGTTTTTTCAGACTGCGTCACTTAGATCCCTCATAGAACATTTGGGAGAACTGTACATGATTCTATTGTTATCTATGGAAGCATGCTAGACTATTTCACGTCCAGCATACTGATTTATTTTTTTTACCTGCAGATACAAATGCCGTCGATGGATTAAATACGTAAAGCGTATACAAAACTCAAATCAATGCAATATAGTTCTCCTATAGACTTGATTGGCCACATTGTAATACATTCTGGACATTACCAACCTTATGAATGTGGCCTCTTATGTAGGAGGGTATACCCAATTAATTATTTATATGAGTGTTATCGTAAAAGGTACTGTGTGGCTATAGAACCTAAAATGAGCAAGATCTCTTGATCTCTCGTAATAACCATTGAATTTTATTTTGTCTGACGCCCGAAATTGGTAGAATGAATTTCTTCAATCTTTATCTAATTCTAAAATCTAAAGAACCAATAACAATAGCCGTTATTTCTTTAACGGCTTTATAAAATATTGGTAATATAATAAATGCATGTTAGTGTTGTATAGTGTGTATAGTTTACACCTACAAATAAAATGTGGATGTTTTGTGAAATCTGAGAAAAAATTTATTTGTAATTAATATTTATGTTAAGATTTTTTGAAGTTATTGCTTGTTTTAGCTGGCTTTCCAGGTTGTAAAAACTTTCGTTTCGCGTTACGGAACGTACCATGCATGTTCACTCTATAGTCACTAGGGGGCGGGACTATCGCGGTATTTTAGATATCAGTGCGTTTCCACGTTAAGTTCAGTCGTTTTTTTGATTATTTTCATAATTAAATCATAATCAAACCTAACTTTTACACGTTTATAAAGTATCTAGTCGTGTTTTAAAAATATAACTTTTTAAGTGATCGTAAAATGTATTTTTATATATTATAATTGCTCTCCATCATGCTATTAACTGGATTTCTTATCAAAATTGCTCAGTTCTGCTAATATAAAACATAGCCTTTACTGGCAGGTTTTTATCTTTTATAGTTTACAGTTTTTTATTCGATAAAAAGTATTTGTTCTTTATACTTAAACATTGATAAGGGTATACTAAAACATATTTTACCAAATTCTATATCAGTATAATACGCATTACTTTATAATTATTTATGAACATATTGCAAAAATGGGGCCTATGATAATATATGGATGGATAATTAAATGTATAAAACACATTAAAAATAGGTTTTGTTCATTCTATAAATAAGTTTTAGACGATTATCCTGGTATTCTATAAATCAAATGTAATAATGTTTATACGCTGTGTGGTTTTTAATATATGAACAGGTCATTTTTAATTACACTTGATTAACAGGTAGCAGTTTATTTCGATAAATAAAGTTCACTTAGACATATGTTGGAAGAACTACAGACAGTGTTGTGTAAAGTGTTACTGGTGGCAGATAAATCTCACAAACTGTGACTGATTCATGAAACCCTCTCAACTCTGAGACACTTAGATAGTAATCCTCTTATGTTATCCCAACTGAGCGATCTGCCTTGTAATGTGAACGTTTGTAGTTAGTAGACCATTTTATGAGCAAAGTTTAGAATCGGGTCAGAGAAAAAGGTCAAAATGTGACGTGATGTGAGTATATCTGTCTTGTTATTGTGTAGCACAAGTAGATTTCGTTGTCGTTCTCTCGTGACATTTCGGTAACTACGATCTATATAAATAGCAAGTGATGTGATTTATTTGTTTCGTCATCTTGTAAAAGAGATGAAATAAAATTAATTCTCAAAGATTTCCCTTATAAAATCTTGCTCAGAAAGATAAAGTTATACATGATAAAATGTATAGCAACTCTGCTATGATATTTGCAAAAAGTATTCGAGATTATGTGAAATTTATTCTACTGATTGAGTTAAATTTAAAACTTTTGAAAAAAGAATTGTAATACGTACATTTTTTATGGCTTACCTCCATGCAGAACCCGCTGCTGTATACAACTTTCCTAAGCTGTACACATACATTGTAAATAGTTACAATAATTTTCTTATTACAGCTATGCATTACCTTTTTATTTATTAAAAAATAAATGATAGGTTTTCATTGCTAACTTAAAAGTTTAACTGTAATAGTCATGACAAAATAGTTTAAATCTAAGGTTTGTATTTAAGCTAGTAAATAGTTTTAACTCATATAATGTGTATTGATTTATATTGAGTATCGAATGGTAGAAAGACTATTTAAAATTAAATAAAATATTTTTAATTTAATGGTAGGATTAATTTATTAATAATAAGGACATATATTGATTACTGAACAATATTATTGCAGAATAAATACTGTAAAGCTTTGCCTTTCAATATCGTTCAATGAACGCGTTTTGTCCGTAAGAAAAGACACCGCTCTCCACGATCACTCGATGAGCCTCGGCTTTAATAGCCGGTTGAGGAGATTCCTTGTACAGTGAGGCCTGGATGACAACTGTGTTACAGGATCTTCCTTACTTTTACTTATAAGAGCTATGCGTTGGACCTATAATTGATGATAGGAGATCCTTTTTCGTAATCAGCGTCTGTATTTATTCAGCAACAGTTGTGGACAGGTCAGAGCTGCCACATTACGTATTCCCCCGGGACACAATCATCACGGAATCACATCACATCCCGTGAGAAGGGAATTTGGCCATGGTCGAGTGGAATTTCATCCTACAGTGTTGTAAAAAGAGAGAAACTCTGACTGGCTTACTTGGCACTGAGTCTACGCGTTGCAACTCAGTCACCAACAGAGCGATTGCTAACCCACTCTATCACTATCTTGCCTTGTGTCTCTTTTTGCTTCACAGTCCATCACAATAATTCAGGGTGGCGCATATATGTCAATTTCCTCAGAAGATAAATTTAAAGGCGTTATAGGTTAATCGATTAAAAAATTTTTGCACAGTCCCCTTTACAATAAACCAGAGTGAAAAATTACAGTGTCAGCTCTGACGAGCGCGCAGGCCAATCGATTGTAACACGGTGATGAATCAATTCATTAAATGTGTTATTTAAAAAATCTCGAACTTGGATACCGAAATGTGCTGGAGCACCATCTTGGTGCCTGATGATCAAATGAATGTTAAAAACCGGAACTACTACTTCTTGCAGCAACCGTAAATAACTTTCTGAGTTAACATGTCCTTCAAGAAAATAAGAAGAAACCAGTGCAGTATTCAAAATACGTCCTCATACCATAACATTAGGCACATTGAGCTTGGATTACGTTATGAGGATTTAAATCCGACCAGTACACGCATTTATGCCGATTAACGCGTCCAATTAGTTTGAATCATGCCTTATCACACCAAAAACAAGATATTTCGATCAGCCTCTTAGCGGATAATTAGTGTCTCACTAATATTGTTATCCAGAATTCCAATCACCTATCGTAATCATCCTCGTGAAGTGACTGGAGTAAAGATCGACGGTATGGCTTAAATTTTAACGGTTTTTAATTTCTATGCACGATTTTTCTTGATATTTCTAGTTCAGCAGATGACTTAAGAGTCGATTTACCCGGATTGGCTACAAGAGCTTGAGCAACTGTCGGAATTTTTTCTTCGTTGACCATGAACAACCAAACTTCATGGCATTTAAAACGCTTCGTGTGTTTACAAATTTCTTATTTAACTTCTGCATATACTGTCGAGTGGGTATCGTATCACCTGGATATTTAACACTAAAATCCTCAATTATTATAGCAGTATTTGTATTAAGCTTCCACCAAAACTAAATGATTTAAACTCATTGTTGGGTTATAAACCATTTAAATATAAATGCAAACATATAACAGATGCAAAGAGCGTCACTTTACACAGCCACTGGAACAGACAACAATGTCTGTATCTGTGTTGCTGCCAAATTAAAATTGTTACCAACCTATCGAAACAAAATATCCCAATTTACGTGGAAACTGACATATGCACCACCCTGTATTTATTGTAGAGTTTTCAGTATAGCAGACATCCCTCGTCACTTCTATAAGAGCGCCCTTTCCCACTGATGATAATCTCAGTCGAGGTGTTATAGCTTAACCTGGCTATATTTCTTTGTTGAGGTCGTTTTAGCTGTCTAAATGTTGACTTCTGATTCCTGGGTACGATATTGAAGGTGAAATACTAGATCCAGAAAAGTCCTTAATCATCCTCCTCCACTCCATGGTTGAGAAATGAGAAACTTTATTTCACAAAGTAAGCATTATATACGTACATATGTGTAAGTGAAATATGTTCCTAGCAAAGGCATATGCCTGTGTGTTGGGAAAGAGCTCTAACAGTCCACTAAACAAATATAACAACCATAAAGTATAAATTTAAACAAAATAGTAGAATTAATTCAAAGAAACAAAAAAAATTAACTCTTGTAATCAATTTATGAATAGGTTTAACATAACTTAAATTAGCGAATTAGTAATAGATCAGAAAATTCTACGGTAGGTGTTTACCACCACGTAATTTATATACAGTACGGTTAAAGCGTACTCCGTCAGTCACAGTGCGAGAGGGTTCCCTAACCTCACGACAGCCAGACCAACTTGTGTATCCATCTCCAGACCGTGGCGTCCTTTACTGCCCGTCACTTCCTTCGGCCACTCTGTCATTGAGTGTGAAATGGCCGCTCACGAGAGTGCCCTCATCGCTAGCCAAAAGCCGCGAAAGGATTTTTATTAAACTTATTTACTGCTTTCTTGTTGAGTCACGCCTGAATGCGGTTTATTGGGTCACGGCTAACCTAGCACAAATTAATAAAGTTTTAAGTTTTTGTTTACAAAAGAGCCGTTAGTATTCTTCAGGCCTAGGTAAACAAAGCTCTTGTAAAAATTAATTCAGAGCATTAAATTTGTCAACACTACCATGACTATACCTTTATGAAACTGTTATGTTTCATACAATATGTTATGTTACAAAATTCAATATTGTATCAGTCATTGATGGATGCGCGGCACAACAGCCGATCACGTTTGAACCTCCGACAGACACCACACCTCTCTGGTTTGGCTGCAGGTTTGCCTTTCCATGGCGGCGCCAGATATTTTTCCGAAGTCAAGCTAAAACTGAGGTAGCATTTTGTAGCAAGTTGCCTATACTCTGTGGGAGAGTGTTTGTCGTAGATATGTTACATTTACGCTTTAAACTGAACGTATATCTGGAGTCCTCTGTTTAGGCTGATTTGTTTTGTCACTAATAAATATAAGACACTTGTTATTTTTAACTATACACTCTGTTACACACTAATTAATATTTAGACACTATCATAAAACTTGCAGTTTCTATACAGCTATCAATGTATTTGAATTACAATTAACGTGTTGATGTAATTACTTACATGGTGGGCTCATGTTGGACCCGACCCGTATCTAATCCATTGTGTGACAAGTAATTACTGAAAACCCAATAATAACCCTGTCACTACTGACCACAACGCGAATGCAAGTTAGGAATTGTATTTTAATTAATTATTTATAACTAAAATTCTGATAATTTTAAGAACAAATTTAATATTATTTATATGCAATTATATTTATTATTTCTTTATAAAATCATATTCAGTGCCAATTAACATTGTGTTTTAATAGATATATCAATACTAAATATTTCACACCACATCAAACTTATAACTTCTGGTATTTTCCTAAACATGTATTGCAGTATTTTTAAATGGTATAACACTACTTGTTAACAAGAAAATATTTAATAGTCATAACGAGTTTACATGCTATTGTTACGAGTAAAAAGTTACTAAATTGTATGTTTTTTAATAACCCATACGTAATATTTGATATATTTTACGTAGTGTCGAGCTCTTTCAAAATATGGAAATTGTAAGTACTACATAATAGTTTTACACAGATAAATTATCTACATACTATGTTTTTACAATGAAATTAACGATTGGTATACTATTATACTATAAGGGCTTCTATTGATCGTTAATGTACTTCGAGACGTAGGGTAAAAATTTATTTCTTACAGTTTTGCTCATTGTTTACTAGATTTATTAATATTACAGATTTTATAACTAATTTGGTTTCATATTACGATATTAATCACTCATAATAAACCATTTATATCTGCTATTAAATAAGTACCCTTTAATAAACTAATAATTGAACAAGTTTATTATTTGAGCACTAATTATCAAAATTAAACGCGGAGAGATGAAACCATATGGAGAACACCCCTTGTTAGCAGGGACAGTTTGTAACTTGAATAAAGAATAAAACCTACAACACGCCTATAAAACTGTAACAGTGTCTCTAAACTGAGTTCTCTCCAATCATATCGCCAATTAGGATAATAACTCGATATTGCATTTCAGTACTAACTTGAACCTCCTTTTGCCGCTGAAAATTATTATATTATATATTCGTATTAACGTAGAATAGTTCGAGCTCTTTTTCCCTCACCATCAACTATTATTATTTAGCTGGTTATACCCAACGTAATACACGTAATTCACAGATGCTATTTTTGAGACTTATTCTTATATCTAAAAACTTTAAAGTTTTCAAAATGTGAAATATATCATACTTGAATGAGTAACAGTATAGGGCACAGGCCTCTCTCGACGGTGCTGGCCTTTCCTGCAACATGATGTTCACGTACTGTGCTGATGACTATGTACAATTAAAATAAGTGCAACGTGAAAGATTTCTCTCCCCAAAATTTTTTGCAATACGATACGATATTTCGCGTTGTTTTATCACACATGATACCTTAGTTCAGGTTGCCGAGAAAGCAATATCGGTTTATAAGTATTACTGGTGTTCCAAGAGCCTCTTTCCTCCTTAGATTGCAGGCGTGCGATCTGCCTCCACTCAACTATTTATTATTTGTGTGAAAATTGCACATAAAAGTTAGAAATCTGATTGTCTTCATTTTGGGAGTAGTGAGAAAACAGTTCTAGAGTAATTGATGAATCGAAGACCTTCTTCTATTTTCTTTTGAGAAATTTAATACACAGGGATATTTGGCAGAGGACACTTTGTAAATGTGCATAAATAAGTATAAAAATATATATTATGATATTTACTGACTACAATATATTTAATCAATGATAGCCCGTAATCAATTGATTTCCTTAATTCAATTTAGAAAACTTTCACTAATTCAATTGTATTTTTGTTAGGATATGTTCAAAGAGCTCTGCAACATCTACCAACAAACTTTAACGCAGCTTTTAAACTTATAATACGTCTACAAACTGAATAATTTTCATGTAAATATTTGGTAATATATTTATTACTAATAACATGTGTACGTGAGTCTCGTCTGTACAAGTTTTGTGGTATTATGACTATTATACATTCATTTATCTAATCACTACTGTCCCTAAGCATTTGTCCTTCTAATTTAATATGCCACATGGAGTACATTGCTATTTGTTTTTGTTTTAGAGTTGAGGAAGAAGGAGGTTGAAAGGGTGGGTTATTTACAATACAGACAATTTCGTCCCTTGCAAGAAGATGTGTCCTGATAACTTCGTAGTGTTTTATTTATAAATAATGCTAGAAGTATAAAAAAACAAAATTAGTGAATCAATATAAACCTACTTAAATTACTTTGGACCAATACAGGGATACAACGAATTGGTGAAATTAATCGCATTAAGAAAATGTATGTTGAATTTTCAATGTTAAACAGAAAATTATATTAGAATATTTAATTTACTTTTGTGTTTAGGTATAACCTAAAGAATTTAATATAGCTAACATATTAATAAATTAAAATATGTGTATGCAAATGATAAGATGATGCTCGGGAAACATTATAAAAAAGTTATTATTATTAAAGCTTTAGACTTATTCGTGTAATACGAGTTTTACTAAATACAAACGACTACAGCAAGTACTGCAGGCTCGATGCCAGCAGAGCGACCTCCATTACGAGCACGTGGCGCAGTCTGGTAACGGCAATAGTTTTTAGAGATTGCGGGACATGCCGTTCCATAGAAATCGGACGTGATGGTTTTACTCTTACAGTAAATAGGATATGTTTACTTGAAGACAAAAAAGATAAATAAATAATTTTAGTTTGTTTCTTATAATACTCATTAGTCCAGTTACATAATACCTACTGTGGTGTTTCACAAATACGTGGGTTTCACAATAATGAAAACTAAAGTACGTAAATAAAGGCACCGAAATGAAATTAATAATGTAATCTGTCATTACTGTAACTATACATTTTTTAACTATTGATTTAGAGTAATAGACTCACCCTGAGCCCAGTCTTATCTGCAGCTACTTTTCTTACTCCACCTCTGCAGTAAAACAAGAACTATAAGCATTTTATCTGCAAGTGGCAACATTAATCCACAGTAATGAGTGTCTCGGGGTCTATTAGAGTTGTAAAGTGAAAAACGACCAACTGCTGTACTCCAGTAAGAGCTGCATTCTTGTCCTCGTGAAGCTCATAACTCTTGTAATTATCTCTTCGTGGTAAGACAGGCCATTTTAATTTATACTAGTTTGTTATTAGGGTTAACTTTGTGTATCGCAGAAGTAATTATCTATTCCTAATGGAAGTGGAATTGAGAATCAAATGTTTTTTTTTCGTTTTCTACCATTTAAAATACATTAGTTGTTTGTGAAATATAACACACAAACCGTAACACAAACGTTAAAACTTAAGAGCTTATAAATAAAAAAATCGATTTACTGCATTCAAAATTAAGATTATTAGTTTTTTACGACTAAAACTAATTATAAATTTTTTTATTAATTAAAATAAGTATTTTATAAAATACGAAAATGGGCATCCCTTTTTTAAATTGTATGTACAATAACTGTTTTTACAACCTATATTAGTGCCGGTAAAGTAATTATAATATAAACGGTAATGAATATATTTGCTCTGTAACCTTACAGTCTTCCCTAATAGCCAAGAATGAGATCTGGTGTAATATTCTTTTACAATGATTAGTCCTAGTATATTGTTCCCTATTGATAAAGAGTAAGCAATTTTAGGACCTGTACATCCTTAATTTTAATTTCTCATCTTTTTATCTAAAACTCAGTCTTCTATAATCATTTTTTTTCCTTTTAACCTACCATATTTGTAATATGAATTGAAATTAATACAATAAATAACCTATAATTTATAATAATAAGCATATTACATAAGCAAAGGTTAATAAAAATTGAGATGAAATTAACGTGAATTTAGATGTTTATTAAGTTTGTGCAGCATAAGAATTGAGGGACCTAGTTCATTGTCATCAACCTGAATATTATGGTACAGGATACACCTTAAGGAAAGGCTCAATAAATTATTTTCTAAGCCCTCTTGGACATACAAATTCCTTACCAGAAAAACTACAAACTAGAGATAACTTGCCAATTAAATTTGAGCTTCCAGTTTACTAATTAGTCCTAGAATTCATGCTTGAATGCTGCTTGCTGCTTGAGTTCAAATTCGTTAGTAAAATTAATAGGATGAGTACTTTACTTACTGAGAATTTACTTTTTTGATTCTAACTTTACCGCGTTGGCTGGGCGTTTTACATTCTTCTAATGGTTAAATATTATGGAGAATCTTTTACGATGGAGATTTTTCTTTCATCTAAAACACTTTAAACAGGTTTAATTTAAACCATATGAAACCTTACAACATTTATGTAATTTCCTGAATTTATCAACAAAACATTCGTTACCGTGTTCTTCGATACTCCGTTTTATAAATTTGTTTTTATTAAAAGAAAATATAGTTTTATTATGGAGGATTATTATTGTATGGCACTTCAGTTTATATATGGTTTTAACTGTTTTATAAAATGTATTATATAATATTTGTAACAATTCAAATATTGCATAAATTTTACATCACGACCAATACATGCTTCGTGCTTCCATAAAATTATAGAACAGATTGAACTCATTACGATAGCAGAGACCTCAATACACCGTCTGATATGTTCAGCGTATATTTTGATAACGAAACACGTGGAGGAAATACAAAGATCAAATTCTCGCTCCAAACCACAAACCCACTGATTGCTCCTTTCACTTTATTTTCAGCTATTGAAAGATCTACAAATGTAACCTTGAAGTGTAAGTTTGTAATCATCTCATAGATTTCTAATTTCTTTCCATCTTTCTGTGTTCCTTCCTTTCTGTCCTTCGAGGATAACTACTCGATCATACTCGTTGTACAGTGGCGAAAGTGTGCTGTTCAGGAGCTTAAAAGTAAAATAAAGTCATGTCAAGTAAAATAAGGTAATACACCAATTTAATTACGGTCATAATTGATAGTGGTGCTGTCCTGCCTCTAGTAATTGTTTGAATGTACCATAACTCACTATCTAAACTGGCCAATCTGGCAACTGTGTTTCTGTTTTAATGTGTATCTAGTTTTAAAATGTATATAGGGTATAATTTAGTTTCCCTTACACTTGGATATTTTCCAAATAGATTGCGATATCAATGTAAAAACTTATGTATACCTATAAAAATCCTTTTATGATCTTTCGAACGATAAAAATATTTCCCCCCTTTTTCAAGGGGGTGTCACTGTAAATTTTCATATTGCAGCTCCTATCTTGTGACATGTCATTTGAAAGGTAAGTTCACATGTACCACAATGGCATGAAAAAACAGCTCTATGACGATCCTAGGAGAGGTTATGGGCAAACAACCTCTTACATCTAAGCGTGTAAATTTATTAAGTCCTGATGCGCCTGGATATATTTCAAACGGATTGAGATATCAATGTACTATCTTCACCATACTTTTTACAATAATTTGTTTCACTTTTAAGGGCAAAAAAAATGTCAACGCGATTTTAAAAAGGGGTATAAGGTGTTAACTTTAAATTTTCAAATTGAAATCCCTATCTTGCGACTTATCATACTAAAGGTCTATTCAATAGAAACACAATGACACTAAGAAACACCTCACCTATGCGCTGTTTCTAGCAAAAGTTATGTTTTGTTCAAAGTTGTGTTTCCACTGAATAGATATTTAAAACGACATGTCACAAGAAGGGGTTGCTATTACAAAAATTCAAGGTACCCCTTTTCCCTACTTTTAAAAAAGCGGGGAACTATTTTTATCATTTATAAGGTCCCAACAAAATATTTTAATACGTATGGTGAAGATTTTGCAGCCGTTTGGATTATATTCAGGCGTATCAGGACTTAATTTACACCCTTTATAGTTATTATAAAATATGTTAATACTATCCAATTCTGTATGCTATTCCAAAGGCAATATCTCTGAAAAATGAACACATGAATTGAACTTAAAAATGTAAATATGCACAAATCGAACCTCCACAAAAACAAGAAAAAAATGAACATTTATAACAAAAATTACTTCACATTCGTATACAATTGATAAACTAATTGTTCGCCTGCGTTCGATCTAATATTGGGAAATTTTTAAAAAATTAAATAAAGGTAGATTTGTGTTTTAATCAGTTATAGCTGCGAGGACCCTATACCCTAAGTGCTATGCCATGTTGAAATCTTATGACCATGTGGTTAAAGTTCGAGCCTAGACACAAAGCTTGTATAACGTTTCAAAATAATTTACCTCAAAAATAATCAAATAATTCAGATGACTTACATACGTCTTTTACGGTATTAGAAATCTGTTTATTAGTTTAATTACCTATCGGTCATATTCAAACAACTTTCAGATTTTTTAAGGTTTAAGTAAAATTGTAAATTTGAAAATATGATATATTTCTGGCAATAAAGGAATCGCTCCACTTGCACATTTCTTATGTTTGGATTAAGGAATATCAACTTCATGTTATCCTTGCCTTTACTGATACTCCCTGGTAGCAGCTGAAATTAGAACCAATATTATCTAAAGCTGGTAACTGAAACTTTAATTAGTATCCAAAATATAATTGTTAAAATTTGAAACATAAATATTTTAATGTGAAAGCAAACTACTTCACGTCAAAGCATTCCAAAGGCCTACTCGGAAAAACATAAATACAAAACTTTAACATTTTTAAAGTTCAACATGATTAATCTTTCATGTTAGTGTTCAATCACAATGTTATGAACCATTAATATGAATGTAATTATATTTTGGAATTTATATTATTTTAAAAGTTTTGCGTATAAGATACTGAAACTTTTTGACGTGAAAACGTCTTAAATTAGGTTGCGGCTCGGAGTCACTCATGAAAAAGTGTAACGCCCGGTAACGTTACGATGCCCGTCCAGTGGGTCCGCCGCACGGGATCCGCACGGGATAAAGCAGATAACTGTGGGTCCGCCGCACGGGATGAAGCAGATAACTATGTTTATTCGTGAAAATGTGGAGTGCTTAGATTCGTCACTTACAACAACTACAACAATAAAGGTAAATAATTGTACACTGATATTTCATTATCGTAAACTATAATTGATTGATTAATTGTTAGATTGACACAAAAGTTGAGAAACTGACTTTATAGGTTATGTCATACTATTGACAAATGTTGATAGTGTTAAGTAAATTATTAGTTTAAATCACTCTGCAATCAATCGTAATTCAGTCGATTGAGAAGAAACAGCGCGTATTGCTAGTCAAACATTTAAAATAACAAATTATAACCTCTAACCTGTCATAACAGTGCGACTAAACAAACGAACTAAACCGACCAATCACCACGCGCGGAGTTAGAATTTAACTGTGTTTAGCAAGAATTTCAAATTCCAATTTTAGTAAATGTTTTATTCAACTTTACCATTTACAATAACAAATTTTAATTAATTTCAAATTATGTACAATGTTTTAGTAAACAAAATATATTTCTATAGTTAAAATTTGTGCAATTCTTATTTTCATTCAATTCCTTGTTCCTATTGTGCAATTTATAATATTCATATCAATAAATATTCTACTGAGAAAAAGACGTTGTCACGTAAAATCTTCGCCCGTAAAACCGACTTTACAGGCAACCATAATTTTTATTTATAACAATATTTGCAGCTAATAATAGTTTTATTTGTTAAAGCTATGCCATCAATTTAAAAAAGTTTAATGTAAGAAAACTAAGACGATGATTCTAAGGACATTTATAGCAGCGTTGAATGGACTGTTTAATCTAGCACGAGGTGAAGAGTTTGAAATAAACTACATGAAACAATACACTTTTGTCGCTTTCACTGAAAATAGCACAGTGTAATGTACGGTATTAAAGATCTTACGAACGTATAAATACAAATAATAAACCATTTGATGTAGAATATCAAATTACTATTAAGTTGTATTGTAGTTAAAACACATCTCCCTTAATTACCTTTATAATTTTAGATATGGGGGTTTTATTATTAATACAATCGACTGTAAATATTATTTAATTATTATATAGGCTAACTCTCGCAATAGATATGTGTAGTAGGTACGTGGGGGTTTATCAGTTGATGGGTTTTCGCCTGTGTGTTTCCAGTACAGTACAGAGTACACTGTTAAAAATCAATGCATATATTGTTAAAAAGTTAATTCTTTTGCTTATATGTCACAGTTGTAGTCTACTATTACAAATTTTTCTAAAGTATCTCTAGTTAAAATATTTAGAGCCAAGTTCGAGAGATAAACAGGTAAAGTAGGAAATAACTCCGATATCCCACTCAGTGAGTCAGTAACTGACTAATGGTCTCAAACAGAGTCCATTACAGCAACAATATAACGCACAAGTCTTCAATTTGACAGCCAGTGAGTCAGTAACTGACTAATGGTCTCAAACAGAGTCCATTACAGCAACAATATAACGCACAGGTCTTCAATTTGACAGCCAGTGAGTCAGTAACTGACTAATGGTCTCAAACAGAGTCCATTACAGCAACAATATAACGCACAGGTCTTCAATTTGACAGCCAGTGTGTCAGTAACTCACTAATGGTCTCAAACAGAGTCCATTACAGTAACAATATAACGCACAAGTCTTCAATTTGACAGCCAGTGAGTCAGTAACTCACTAATGGTCTCAAACAGAGTCCATTACAGCAAAAATATAACGCACAAGTCTTCAATTTGACAGCCAGTGAGTCAGTAACAGACTAATGGTCTCAAACAGAGTTCCATTACAGCAACAATATAACGCACAGGTCTTCAATTTGACAGCCAGTGAGTCAGTAACTGACTAATGGTCTCAAACAGAGTCCATTACAGCAACAATATAACGCACAGTTCTTCAATTTCACAGCCAGTGAGTCAGTAACTGACTAATGGTCTCAAACAGAGTCCATTACAGCAACAATATAACGCACAGGTCTTCAATTTGACAGCCAGTGAGTCAGTAACAGACTAATGGTCTCAAACAGAGTCCATTACAGCAACAATATAACGCACAAGTCTTCAATTTGACAGCCAGTGTGTCAGTAACTGACTAATGGTCTCAAACAGAGTCCATTACAGCAACAATATAACGCACAAGGTCTTCAATTTGACAGCCAGTGAGTCAGTAACTGACTAATGGTCTCAAACAGAGTCCATTACAGCAACAATATAACGCACAGGTCTTCAATTTGACAGCCAGTGAGTCAGTAACTGACTAATGGTCTCAAACAGAGTCCATTACAGCAACAATATAACGCACAAGTCTTCAATTTGACAGCCAGTGAGTCAGTAACTGACTAATGGTCTCAAACAGAGTTCATTACAGCAACAATATAACGCACAGGTCTTCAATTTGACAGCCAGTGAGTCAGTAACTCACTAATGGTCTCAAACAGAGTCCATTACAGCAACAATATAACGCACAGGTCTTCAATTTGACAGCCAGTGAGTCAGTAACTGACTAATGGTCTCAAACAGAGTCCATTACAGCAACAATATAACGCACAGGTCTTCAATTTGACAGCCAGTGAGTCAGTAACTCACTAATGGTCTCAAACAGAGTCCATTACAGCAACAATATAACGCACAAGTCTTCAATTTGACAGCCAGTGAGTCAGTAACTGACTAATGGTCTCAAACAGAGTTCATTACAGCAACAATATAACGCACAGGTCTTCAATTTGACAGCCAGTGAGTCAGTAACTCACTAATGGTCTCAAACAGAGTCCATTACAGCAAAAATATAACGCACAAGTCTTCAATTTGACAGCCAGTGAGTCAGTAACTGACTAATGGTCTCAAACAGAGTCCATTACAGCAACAATATAACGCACAGGTCTTCAATTTGACAGCCAGTGAGTCAGTAACTGACTAATGGTCTCAAACAGAGTCCATTACAGCAACAATATAACGCACAGGTCTTCAATTTGACAGCCAGTGAGTCAGTAACTGACTAATGGTCTCAAACAGAGTCCATTACAGCAACAATATAACGCACAGGTCTTCAATTTGACAGCCAGTGAGTCAGTAACTCACTAATGGTCTCAAACAGAGTCCATTACAGCAACAATATAACGCACAAGTCTTCAATTTGACAGCCAGTGAGTCAGTAACTGACTAATGGTCTCAAACAGAGTCCATTACAGCAAAAATATAACGCACAAGTCTTCAATTTGACAGCCAGTGAGTCAGTAACTCACTAATGGTCTCAAACAGAGTCCATTACAGCAAAAATACAACGCACAAGTCTTCAATTTGACAGCCAGTGAGTCAGTAACTGACTGATGGTCTCAAACAGAGTCCATTACAGCAACAATATAACGCACAAGTCTTCAATTTTACGGCCAGTGTGTCAGTATTTGTAGTATTTGTAGGCGAGATTTATTCCAATACAAGGTATGAAGTGAATGTTGGGGGTTATATACGTGTAGTAATTTTTAGACGTGTGTTTCATGCATAATTAGGGTTGTGGTTAGGTGTCTTTTGACTTGTAATCAACGCTTCTACCGGAACCGCTTAAACATTTCAAAGTAAGTAAATAAAATAATAACTGCTATATTTATTTTAAAAATAAATATTTGCGATTTTTATCATTTTAATTTTTTACACTTTTATAGTATTTTCTCCAAAATGTTCTTAAACGAAAACTTTCTAATTGGTGTAATCTTTCATACTGAAATTTATGAATAAAGAACAAATCTTGTTACATAAATATAGTACTTCAATAAAAAATGTATGCATGCCAGTATAAAAACAAATATAATAACATTTTTTGTTATTGGAAAAGTTAGTTAGATAGATGTAACGCCATTGTTTTTCAATTTTGTTCTCTTTCAAACATTTTACTTGTTTTTACTTTCAATTCTAACTGCTAGTTCTAATTATGCGTACTTTATCTAATACATACAAAATGTTTCCATACGAATAACAAAATAAATCTGTAAATAAGTAACAACCACAGCTTCGATTGCCAACTTAACAACTACGAATCACAGAATAATAATGCACAAATGTGCCCGACCGCTTAAAATCATTCTAATGCCTCAATACATTCCATACAGCGGACGTTTTCATAAACAGACATTATAACAGATATCATTTTTAATTTCATAACATTAAAAACTCTATTATTTCATTATTTCATCTATTATTATTATTATTTCATTTGTATCATATTTGGAATATATCTAGTATGGTACGGTTTAGTTGTAAGTGTTTAGTAGAAGACACTTTTTAGATAATCAATTTTAATATTATGTGTGTCTCTCTGTCTCATACGTTACATTTTGATCCTACGAGGCAATAACTCTAGTGTTTAATTTTATTTAATAATATGAATACTTTTATAATGCATCTTCCATACGCAATCAAAGTTGTTATTAATCATTCATTATATAGTTTATTAAGATACGATTTCTCTAAAAGCATACGCAATCAGAGTTGTTATTAATCATTCATTATAGTTTATTAAGATACGATTTCCTCAGTAGAGCCATGTTGCAATCTAAAAGTACATACAATGAGATTAGTAGACACACGTAATACTGTCAGTAAATGAGATTAACAGACTAAAAGTTTGACCTGTATGTGATTTCAATTTATTCGACCGTCCGATGGTGGTTTTAAGTGAGGCATGCTAATAAAACTACATTTTAAATATAAAAAAATGTGGCTTTAGGTTTTTAACTCCCAATGCGATCTACACGAAAACTGACGATCAACATTCTTGAGGAAAATTTCTCTATCGTTTGAAAGAAAATCCATATTATATGATTATAAAATGCAAACGGGCTCTCACAAGTTTGACTAGTTCCAACACTATCTTATAACAATTCCAAGTTTATATTATATTGTTTACAATAGAAACTGATAGTTTGCGTATATGCTACATATTGAAAATTGGATTAAACCCCAAGGATCATAACTAGTGGGTTTTTTTGACAGCGGTCGGTTTAAAAAATTCTTCTGTTAAGCAGAAGTTGCTGTACCAACATACAATAGTTGTCAAAGCTGAGGTTAAGTTTAAGTGCTGCTGCAAAGTTCAAAGTGCCGAAGTTGAAATCGTTTGGGTTAGATAATCAAACTGTACGCTCCCATGCCATGCCGATGGGATGAATTAGTTTTATGTTCACTAGTCGCAATTTGCTCAAAATAATTATAGTGCTACCCCCTTTGGTTATAACCCTACTGTTTCTCAGCTTCACTATATATCTTTGTGATATTTATAAGGTAGTGTCAGTATTTATCTGAATACGTAGTTCTGTGGATGATATTTTTTTTCTAGTTTAACACTGTATAAGTAGAATAAAAGTGTAAAATAAAACACTGAACTATGAACTAAAAGATTGCATTGAAACTAAAAATATATACAACATAATAATAAAATATATTAATGTATAAATGTATCGGTGATTTTAATTAAAATATTTAATCTTACTTACAAACCATTCAATACCATATCGCTATCTTTTATAATAGATTTAAATAAAGGTTCGCGCTTTAATTTATATGAAAATGGTATTCCACAATTTCACCTATTCATTACCTTTAAAACTTTCTCAAATCAATCTTTTATTTGTTTTGATTGTCCTTTACGTACACTTGTAATATTGAAATAGATTGATACTTGTCATATACCTAATCCGGATCTATTCCATTACTTGTAGAGTATGCCATCCTGCTATTTTATACTATACCGTTTATTCCTGGGCGGGAAATGTTCCACGTACGGAAAGTAACACTTTTTTAATTTTTATATCAGAGTTCAAACAAAACTCCGACGCTATAATCTGTGTCTCCTAGTTTAAATGAACTTAGATGTGAAGTGATAATTCACAAATTCCACAGAACATTCCTCAAGCATTCCAGAGTAATACAGGTACCTCATTTTGTACGATTGCAACCGTTATCAGAGTTAAGCTCTAATTTCATCTCTTATGTTTTGTATTACCAGTGGTAAAAATATCATATAAAATTCCTATGAAAACTGCCTTGAATCCTTACATTTTATCTATCAGATAAATATGACAATATATATTTTTTTATGTAAGATGTTTATAGACATTAAGACGTTGCATCAGACGTATAATGAGATAGTAATAGTCATAGTCATAGTCATAGTCATATATCTTTATTCAAAGCTGTAATATTATAAATACAGTCAGAATAGTGTCACAAATACAGATAGACTAATATCATCACAGATACAGGTTAACCTATCTAAAATCTTATGTAAACTTAACATAAATATTGTTAATTAAACAACTAAAATCAATTCAAGTTTTATTTTTGTTTAACGGCCCAAGCCCTCAAAAAATTCTTCAAAAGCATAAAATGATCGTGATATGAGATAATTTTTTAATTTATTTCTAAACGGATTGATTCCTTCAATTTTTTTTTATCTCAATAGGAATGTATTGAATAAATCGTGTACCGGCGTATTCAGTTTTTCTTTTTAAACAGCTCTAATTTATGATTTTCAAAAATTATACCACTCCTAGTATTATATCTATGAGTCGTATAGTTAGGTATATTTTTAAATTTTGTGTAAGTTATTGTATCGTATATGTATTGACTGTAAACAGTTAAAATTCTTAATTGTGCAAATAAATGTTTAACGGTTGCTTGCCATGGTAAATTTAGAATTAACCGTATTTATTTTTTTGGTAGTATAAGAATTTGTTCAAGGTTTTTATTTGAAGTAGCTCCATATACACTGATCCCGTAGCTTATATGGGAATGTATTAAAGAAAAATAAATTAGTTTTAAAGTATCCTGGTTACAAAGGTTTGCCATTTGCCTAAGGGCGTACAGGCCAGATGATGCCTTTTTTATTATGGTTTGTACATGTTGATTCCAGCTTAAATTTTGATCTATTATTAGACCTAGGAAACAAGTTTCCTCTACCTCCATTATATTTTGGTTATTTATCTTAATGTCATATTGAAAATTAAACTTCGATTGGTGTGTTTTAAAGGGTAAAAATTGTGTTTTGCCGGGGTTAAGTAACAAATTTTTTTAGTTAAAAAAAAGTTAATTTTTCAAACAATTAAGAGATGATGTTTCAATTACCTTAGGATCCTTTCTTTTGACAACTACGCTTGCATCATCAGCGTATAAAACACATTTTGTTTTCCTCTGCTACTGTAGAAAGTCCTGTTATATAGCAAATAAATAGTAAGGGACCCAAAATTGAACCTTGTGGTACGCCATACTTTATGAGCTTTTTTTCGGATACAAAATTGATGTTGACTTTATTTATTAAGTATGATAATTCAACGTATTGATTACTGTTACTGATGTAAGAGTGAAACCAATTTATTTCTTTATTTTTTAAGCCTAAATCTTCCAGAACATTTATAAGTTCGTCATGAATTACGCTGTCAAACGCTCTAGTCAAATCCATAAAAATTCCTAAAGGTCTATTACCTTTATCTAATTCCTCTATTAAATTTGGCACAAATTCTACTGATGCAGTAATATTGTTGACCTGCCTGGACGAAAACCATGTTGTTGATTATCAAGAACATCATTTTCCGACAGATAATTTAACAGTTGTTCATTAACAACTTTCTCAAATATTTTAGAAAACGTCGATAATAATGATGCTGGCCTGTAGCTCTCCGGCATACATACATACATAAATAATTAGTTATTGCTCCTTAGAAATGATATAAATATTTCTCCACGATAAAAGTCCAAGAACAGGATAAATTTTAATATTAATTAAACCTAGATATTGTTTAGATGGTTTCAAAATATATATATATAAGTTCCGCAGCAGCTTTTTAACTATGTAATTACGGTATCAAAGTACAAAAAAGACATTGTATTTAGAAATCCATAAATTTTCCTTCACTGTAAACTTATCTGATATAAGTAAGTAATAATAAATGTATCTAAATCTCTCTCTGTCTGTCTGTCTGTCTGCCTCTGTCTCTTTCTGTTTTCTGTTTGTCTCTCTCTCTTCCTCCCACCCTCCCATCCCCCTCCCACCCTCCTCCTCCCTCTCCCTCGCCCTCTCCCCCTTTCTGCTACTGCTACTTAGCTATATGACTATTACTACTTTAAGGTACCCTCGGCTACTAAAACCTTTATTTGAGAGATATCTAACCGTTTGTAAGTTTATTATTAAGCTTCCACCCATCAAAAGTTTTTTTGTTTATTATTAAACTAAACACAACAAAACAAAAACTGAAAATGAGCCTTAAATACCGCCTCTACCCTAGCCTAGTGCCCCTCATTGAGGCTCCGACAATTATGTGTCAAATCCCCTACCCTATTGCAGTTACTTATCGTACTCGGCGTACAGAGAAATAGCTGTACTATTACTTAGTTTCGCCAATCCTTTCTTGAAAAGTTTGATTTTTTTTATCTAAGCTCTAATAATTTTTCTTGTGTTTCTAAGTTAGTTGATATATATTTTATTCCATATTTATTAATTGTAAGGTATAATAAAAATAGAATCATGTTATTACGAGTTGGTGTGTAGACTTACCTTATTTCTACACTGATTTTATTTCTACATAGAAATAAAATCTACGAAATAGATTAATGAGTTCTATGCATGGTGCACATCCAACAATGAAATACGACTAAGCGTCCATTTCAAAATTAAATTAGCTATATATTTTACATGGTGTATGACACGTAAAACTCTTTTATGACACGTGGTGTGGCGCCCATAAATGGTGTCTGCTGCTGCCAGATATTTAGACGATAATAAATGTTCTTACAAAAAAAATTATGCATCTTATAACTCATTATTTTATAAGTAAAATTTCATGCAAAATTTAACATCTACATAATAAATCTTTCTTGACAGATCTTGCCAGATATTACACTCAAATCTTTTTTTATTATATGCGATATAATATCAGTGTTTACATAATAAAAGCGTACACACCAAGTGTCTATAAAATAATCCATGTGTTTGGATAGTTACGCCAAACGTGTTAATTTATTTCGTGTTGTATATTTTACACGCTTTAATCCCTTTAAGGTGTACCAAGTTTATTTAAAATTGTATCTGTTATGAGATTCTTTCTTTAGAATGCGTCAGACCAATGTAAAAATATTCGCCAACGGTCAGTCATATCTCATCGAGTGACTTGTACTATTATCTAAATCAATGTTCCTTATATAAAGGTTGCATGCAAAATTGAAATTCTATATGTGAGTACGTTCTTGTGATATCGTACGGACAGTCAAACAAATAGACTGAAACAAATGAAATTTTTAAGTTTTCCATCTCTCTGTGTAATAATGTTCACTAACGCTACATCACATACCCTATACATAGTAACAATTTATGTTATAAACAAATCTGGAAAATTGAAAATTTGTTAGGTAATAGATATTAAAATTTAACCCACTAAACTGTTAGGAACTAATTAGTGGACTGATGTCCTTATAGCACTGAAGACTGCAAGTGATGCCAAAGGGACCTCGTTAAGTCCAGATTTCACCCACCCTTGTAATTAGGTGATCCGGTACTTTACAATTAATTATAATTAAATCCCATCACCCCATGTCAACCAAATGTGATGAAGCCACACGAAGTTTCAAATTTAATATACAACTTAGGAGTTATCTCGAAATAGAATTTACATTATTATGATTTAAGAGATGCATATACATATATATTTTTGAATTAAAAATTTAATTGTCAAATAAACTAAAAAATTCTTGTTATTTGAACAAATAACGACTTATATAGTCTTTTTCATACAAAGGAGTTAAATAGACTAGGTTTAAAAATAATGGAATACTCACACATCTCCTATGTAACTAGGGCTACGTTTTTAAAATTCCTAAGGCCAAACTAAATCTAGTATCACACCGGATATTAGCATGTATATTAAGGAATTTTATCAGCTTTGACATTCCGTTAAAAAGAATTCACATTTTTACAATTGATTACTTTGTTTAAGTAGAATTTATTTTGGGGCATTAAGAGTGTAGTCTAGAAAATAATACTTAAAGAGAACGCACTTTAACCTTTACTTATACCTAGAGTGTTTTAAAAAACTAATTTACATTTTCACAATTTTCAATTTGCACTATTAGTTATTGTTTAAACTAATTCTAATTTTGCATAAAATGTTTTAAAATTTTATTATGTTCCGTGGCAAGAAAAATATTTTTTATCAATATTGGAAACTGTAGAAGTTTCACAACTACACATCTAGAGGTATAATACTTATTTTGTATATATAAATAAAGACGTTTCAAATATTTTGTATTTATAATGTGAAACTAAAAAGTATAATTAGTATATTAAATTAAATCACAACCAATGATAACTAGAAAACTTAAAAATTCTCAATCTGAGCGTTATTATTCAACCTACACACATCAAGTCCAGTTCTCAAACATTGTTGAGTGTCTGGAGTGATTGTTGCTGCTTCAGTCCTGTTCCTTAACTAAGGAGGGTCAGCTGTTAGGGGAGGCAAATACACACGATCTTTATGGATCACTTAAGGAAGATATTACATGGTGATGACCGCAGAGCCCACTCTAAATAATATCAGAGGTCAAGTGCAGTAATGATCAACTAACACGTTTCCTGCTCCAGATGTTTAAGGGAGACGTAATATGGGAGAGATTCGTTTGCAATGGGCAGATTCTGAGTGTCCATATTTCCACTAAGGAGAAATTCAACTCACCTTCAAAGAAGGTATGGTCTATAAAAGCTGCATCGTTTGTGCAAAATTAATTTCATTTTACTAGGTTATACGTAGTCCATAGTTTTTAGGCTCTACAGTATGAAAAATCTGCAAACCATGTAGTTGTGAGCATTTTCGTGAAACTTTCTAAACAGTCAAGACCTATATTTCTAATTAATGACTAGTTTCCTGAACTGATTTACTTAGACTAAACTTGAAATAGTCTCTAATTTATTTACTAACAGCGTCGTAAGTACTATTCCATTTGCAAAGGCATGGAAGAATTATGTTTACGGATATTATTAAGAATTAGAGAATCAGATCGGATCGTAATACGGAACGCACATTTCATAGTAGTTACAAATTTGGTATAAAAAATTATAGGAAAAACAGCTTCCTCACTGACATTCGAGGTAACGTTGCGTGCGCATGCGCACAGGTGCCAAAGAAACAAAACAGTTTCAATTACTCGATCACTTGATTATAATTATTTTAATTTCATATAATAAATACTATAAAGAGTAAAACTCCGGTACTTATTAAAATTAGTCCCTCACAGCACTGTATTATAACTAATACTTACAACTCCTATATTCAGTAATTATGTGTGTCGTAAAATAACATATTATCAATTGTGTTGTATTAATCCTACCTATGAAATGTGGGCATGGATCAAAAATTCGTTCTAAGACACGTATCTTTATAATTTTGATATAACATTAAGAAAAGTTAGTAATTGTTATTAATAACTTATTTCATTTTTTCTTAGATAAATTCTAAATGATATTTTGGTTCAGTTTATTGCTTATAATGATTGTGAAGAAAGTTTACCAATAAATGTAAAAATATTGCTTAAAGTAATGCAATAAATGCCAAGGAAAAGAAAGAAGGGAGCAGGATGGGAAATATAAATTCTGACTATTATCAGCACTATAAAAGAGAATTCCAGACATTTTCCACTTTCAATTAACACCTTAAGATCTATTAGAGAAGTGAAGTGAATACGCCAGTAGATCGAGCAGTAAGAATGGCCTTAACGTCTTTTTGGATCTTTGTTTTTGATGTAATATCAAATACATATTATTAATTTATAAACATATGTATGTAAAAAATTATATGTTTTCGCTCCTGGGTGTAATTCATGTGTTTTTAATAGCAAATTGTGACAGGACAAAATCTTTACTAATATTTGTTTAAATGCATTATTTGTATTTAGAGATTTTTATAAAATAAGACCACATACCTTTCTTAAGAAAATTAAGGTGTCAGAAAATACTTTTTGTAATACAATACTTTTCTTAGTCGTGTTCACCACTTTGAAATTACACTGAGTTATATAATCCACAAAGGTAGCAGTGGATAATGAGTAATGAAACTAATTGCGGGGAGAAGGTATCAGGTGTTGTTGCTGGAATCTTTTCCAATAAAAGTCACACAGAAATATTTGGTATGACACACGGCAGACTATAGTAATTGTTTATATTATATTTACTTGTCTGCCCCCGGTTATAGGTGGATAGGATATACATTAGACAATAGACAAACTCATTTATTAGTGTATTCGTAGAGAACAGGAATAGTGTCAAAAATACAATATATACAATAAAATATAAAAATACAATCAAACCTTTTAATTGTAAAATACAAATGTTTAAAATTATAATCTTTGTACAATCATTGTAGTGAAGTTCGTAGCTCAAATGTTCCAAGACTCGGGTGCGTGTCCTGAATTCTTCCAGAGAATAAATTGAGTCAGCAACCAGCCAATTTTTTTAGTTGTTTCTTCAGTAACCTTGAATCTTCTGTCTTCGTTGTGGATGGGAGAAGGTTAAACAGCTCGAAATTTTTGCAAATAGTTCGGTCCTATGTAGGGGGTCCTATGGCAGGGTAAAATCCAGTCAATTTCTTGTGTGGTATCTTTGAAATTGGTCATTTATATACTTACATTTTGTAACGTACAGTGAAGGATTGTTTCCAGGATGTAAATTGAGGGGATTGTTAGTATTTGCAGATTTTTGAAAGCTTGCCTACAGCTGTCTCATGGTTGCAGACCTTCCATTATTCTTAGCGCTTTCTTCTGTAAGACAAGGCCTTTTTGAAGGCTGCTACTTGATGAACCAGCCCAAAGCACAATGCCATAGCGTACATGACTTTTAAAGAGTGCATAATAAGCTGTTAAGGTGGCGTTTTGCAGTGCTGATGGCCCTTGAGGGTCTCAGTACGAAAACTGCAGTGGTTAATTCTGCACTTAGAGAGTCAAGGTGGGCATTCCATGACAAACTGCTATCAATCAATAAGGCAAGATGTTTTGTTGATTCAGTTAATGTTAGACCAGGGGGTCCTGCTACTGCATTCTTTTGTCGGCCTAAAACAATTTGTTTGGTTTTTCATTCATTAAGAACCAGGTCACTATTGTCACAGTATTCCTTGGCGATGCTGACTGATATATAAGAGGAAATATCTAGGTTTTCAGCATGTTTCCCTATGGTAAGAAGTGCTGTGTCGTCCGCATACATTATTGGCAGGCAATAGGCTTCAAGATACGATGGAAGGTCTGAGGTGAAGAGAATTAATAAAACAGGACTGAGAACCGAGCCCTGTGGAACACCCCGCGTAATGTTTAATGGTGCTGAAGTAACATTTTACACTGTTTCCTGGGAGAATTTTTTAATTTCAACTATTTGCATTCTTCCCTCTAAGTAGTTTTTGAACCACTTAAGTGGTGTACTTTTGATTCCCAAGTTGGCAAGCTTTTCCAAGAGATGGTCGTGGTTGATACAATCAAAATCTTTACTCAATTCCAAAAAGGTGGTAGTGATAGTATTTCCCCTTTTAATGTTGTCAAGTATGTGCTCTACCAACTCTACCAGTGCAGTCGTTGTTAATTTCCCCAGTCATGAACCCATGTTGTCTAGTGGGCAGCATATGGCTGACAGTCAGGTGTTGTACAAGACGTGCTAATACTATCTTATCTATTATTTTTTAAATGGCTGGAACTATAGAAATTGGTCTAAAATTTTATATTTTATCTTTTTTCCCCTGTTTGTGTAAGGGATAAACTTTTTATGTCTTTAGTTGTCGAAGAAAAACACCTTGTAAAAGAGATTTATTGATGATGTTCACCAGAGGATGACACAGTTCGTCCTGAAATTGTTTCAATAGTCTGGCAGAGATGTCACCTATCCCAGCTGATAAAGGTGGTTTCATTTTTTTATGAATTTCATTGACTTCTTCTTGAGAGGTGGGAGTAAAAGAAATGAGAAGACTTTTTGGATTTTGTCGGTTTATATCTGTCCTGATGGTCCTGATGGTGTTTGGTGAATTATTTGTTTTAAAGATTTCTTCAGCCACAGTAGTGAAGTAGGAATCGAAGTCATCTGCAACTTTGTTGGCATCTGTAACAATTTCACCTGAGATTTCAAGTTTCCAAGAAAGCTCTTCACTCTTATTGCGCACAGCTCTCACGATATTTTATTATTTGCCATATTGCTTTGCTTCTGTTGGTAGATTCTGATATGAAAGTTTCACTTGTTTCCCTTCTAACAGATTTTAATTTATGATCTTACTCTTTCTTCAAGAGAGCTGCATGAACTTTATCAGTCCTTTGATTGCTAAGAAGGAATCTTTGTTTGTCTCGATAAATTGCTTCCGGAGATGATTCACATCTGTGTTTGACAATTTGGTCTTGTTGTATGTCCTTTTTAGTTTTTTCTGTAAGGGCATGAAAATGTCTAGAATTTTTGTTTAAGTATTGATGAAAATTTCGTATGCCTTGTCAGCACTATCAGCTTGGTAAACTCTATTTCAGTTTATACATGTTATAAGGTCTTTGAATGTGGATAGGTTATGTACACTAAAAATTCTACGTCTAGTTGTTGGTACTGTAGCAATTTTGGTAATGATCTCTAATGTAGTTAGTTGCCCAGTATGGTCGGACAAGCCGCACCTCATAATTTCAACATTCACTAAGGACTTGTCAAGGTTAGTACATACAACGTAAATAGATGGAAACGAAGTGCTTGTGATCCTAGTTGGTGAAATGTCAAGTCTTAGCACATCATATGATCTGAGAAGGTTATTTAGTAGATGTTTGTCATTTGTTTCCTTAATACTGTCAACATTCAGATCTCCAACAATGCAGATCCTTTATTGTCTGCTGGAACTGTATCCGGTGTTGCGGCAATCAATAAAAGAGCCTCACTGAGTGAACTGCTAGATGTTCGATACATTCCTATTACAATTAAAGATCCTATTACAAGGCAAGTTGACCTTCACTAACCCATGTTAGACGTGTAATGTATCTTAAGTTGGATACTATATAATTTAATTTATCTTCATTGACTTCTAAGAGTTTTGATACCTCAGATAAAACTAGGGCCGTTCAATAATGCCTTAGAAAATCCTAGAGATGGCGCTAATAGCAAGTGAACCCTTTTTGATATTTATGCTAATGGAGAAAAGTGAGTTACTAGCGATGATAACACATTTTTATTTCAAAGGATTAACGCTAAAAGAAATTAAATATGAGTTTAAATGCATTACATGCCACATCTGCTCATGTGTTAGCAACAATTTAAAATTGAGAAAAACGAGTTAAAACGTGGCCGTCCATCTAAAAATTATGAACATCGATCGGTCTGACTAGTAGAAGTGTCTCCTACTGAAATCGTTTAAAATATGAGGGAAATGATCTGAAATGTTACGCGAATTAAACTACGTGAAATATTTGAGGCTGAAGGGAGTATTCACTTAAACTAAACGTTTATCAACAAATTTAGCGAGATGGATGCCTTGTCAACCGAGGACAAAAATAACAATAAGGTTTCAGCGGCTAAAATTGCTGAATAGAAGTTCAGAACTTTCCAAAGTCCACCATATTATATATATATATATATATATATATATATATATATATATATATATATATATATATATATATATATATATATATATATATAATTGGCCCCTATTTATTTTTTTCCCGTTTCTAAATTTTTTAAATGGCTTGACGGGCGACTCCTTTCTTCAAAATAGAAGGTTAATGAACGAAGAGTGCTTATTTTGAAGAATATCCGAAATCGTATTTTCTGGACGGTTTACAAAATTTGAAAAAAAATACAGGGAAAATGTATAGAGCTAAAAGAGATTATATTGATAAGTAAGCAGTTTTTCAAATTGATAAACGAAATTGTATACTCTCAAATTCAGAATTGATACTATCTACATGTAAAACCAGAGATGCAGAGCTATAGCTTGACTCATTGAAATCACAATTTAAAAACACTATTCTGAGAGATTTTTTCAAAATATTTATTCACAATATATGACATAGTCGTTTTTGAAATGTTTTGGCTGATTCTTAATCACTGAGATAATAATTAATGCATTTGAGTTATACGCTTTGTTTTTAATTTACTATAGAAGTCAATAATTCTGTATTGGTTTTTGTGGAATTAATTTGATTTAAAAATCCTGTTAAAGTGTGTTTTAAAGGGAAAAAGCAGTAGCACAGTTTAGTTAAGGAGAATAAATGTTCAGATTAACTATGAAATAGAACATGTTGCGTACATCCTTAAGTCTACGGTAATCCTAATGGCTGTCTACGTCTATACCAGCCATTTTCATATACTACATGGAACAATGAGGTTGAACCGGAAATTTATAATATACATTTCGTACTGCTGTTTCATAGCACCAACACGGACATACAAATCATTTTCATTTACTGAATGCATTATATGCTAAGTGTCAGGTATATGTACAGTGTGTCGCCAAGCTATAACAACGTAAATATTCGAAAATCAATTCAAACAAACTAAAGCAATCTGATAATTCACAGAATAAAAAAATACACGATACTTGTATAAAAAATATTTTGAATATTAAACATGTTACCTTTAAATAAATATTTCATTATTAACTCCGTTATAAATATGAGTAATAATTATTAAAGTAGTTTATTACACCTTGTGTTTTGAAAGTCATTATTTTGTGTATTGAGAGAGCTTTCGGGGGGGGGGGGTAGGGGTGAGGGGGATGAGGGAGAGAGAGAGAGAGAGAGAGAGAGATTTAACACTTTAGACACACAGATTGAATACATTTAAGTTAATCCAGAAGATTATCTTAAAAACAAATATACATCATAACTTAGCGCCGTCAAATAGTGTTCTGCTATTTAATAACTGTCTCGTTATTGCAGTTTATTGAGAGCAGGCGCTTTGGAAACTATTATCTTTTGCAGCGTCACCTAATGGCGACAA
The DNA here is from genome assembly GCF_021130785.1 of Homalodisca vitripennis. Taxonomy (NCBI): domain Eukaryota; kingdom Metazoa; phylum Arthropoda; class Insecta; order Hemiptera; family Cicadellidae; genus Homalodisca; species Homalodisca vitripennis. The sequence goes on along the minus strand of NC_060211.1, from coordinate 6,275,634 downwards.
GTTGCAAACAAAGTTAACTCTACATCGGTGTTGGAAATATAATTTACTTGAACCAGAAGTGCACATACAAGGGCAAAGCTTACGAAGAGCGTGCGAAGGCGAGGAAAACTGCTAGTACCTAATATGAAAAAGTAGGCCACGTTAATTATATATTAGAAATTATCTGCTAATATTTTACCACAAAAATAGAGATCGACAAATTCAGAAGCCTATTTAGTTCATTTAATATGAGATGTTGCTGAGATTTGATATAACACGTAGGATTATAGCACGCTACCTGCGTAACGCGCACAAGAAAACTTTATGTCTCCACCTACAGAACTCCACTATCAGGGGGCCTCAAGTGACCCTATAGCATCAGCTGAAATCATGGGGCTATTGAAAGAAATCCGTTTAGTTTTACAAATACTTGTCTGGCAATTAATGCATTATCCATGCTTACTTATAAATAGTTAATTTTTTTCATTTAGTTCTTCAACATAATAGTTCTTGAATTACATTTTGTGGTGTAAAAATCCCCGAAGAGGGATGTTGATTTATTTAAATTAGATGAAAGGTACAATGGTAATACTGTTGATAAATGCATGGTTATATTTATAAGAAATGGCTTCAATTTTTTCAAGATTTATCTCAATAACACCAGTGCTTCCAAAACATCTGAAGAGATAATTTACTAAATTTGTAAATGATATATTAAGTATAAAAACCGAACGGTTCAAATTTATTAGTGTAGAAAACTAGTAATGTTACTAAGTAGATCTTGTGGAAGATACCGCAGTAATCTTAACTATAACGGGTTAAAGTAAAATCCTACTTGTGAGTTTAATTGTCTGTGGGTTTGTCTTAAAACTCCTTTAAGCCGATTGCACTTTGTTGTTTTACTAAGCTTGAACTTCCTAGACTAGTGTTGTGTTTCCTTTGCCAAAGTAATTGAATAATATATTTGTACAAAATTAAATAAAACATTCTTTCTTTTCATTTTGAAATCTGAAGTAATGCTATTTTAAGAAAAAAACTGTTATTATTAATTATCTGTATTACCCACGGCATCACGCGCACATTTAAAAATTCCTTACACTACTCATTAAAAGTACTTATGATTTAATTAGATGTAGTCCTTTGAACATTTTCAAACGCACGTTAATACACAACAATTATATATTATTAAATAGTTAATGGCTAAGATTATCAGAGTTTAACCTGACTCTCGGTTATTGCACATGTAGGAGTTTTTCTGGTTCAAATTATTATCCAACGTCAAAGCTGAGTCTGGTTTCTTAACACGATCAAGGAAATACAAATTCACAGTTCTGGGAAACCTACTTTGGTCAAAAAGCGTTCAATTCTAGCCCTTAATATACTTTCGGTTAATATATTTTTAGTATATTCCAGTACTATTGTAAAGATTCCTTTGTGATCCCGATGAAAATAATAGACACACTTATATCAGAATATTTATTACGAACTAGGGGAAATCCTTATGAAGTAAATTCTTCATTCAAATATAATCGTTTATAAGATTGCGCGTTATAGAATTGTATTTGTTTTTTCGGAAAAATCGCAGTCTTTGAAAGAATGTATTTTATCGTTGAGGCATGTTAGTGTTCATTTCTCTGTTTTCCATAAGCCACTGTTAAAATTCTATATCATAATGTAAAAGAAGCCTACCAGTTTGGATAAACACTTTGTGAAAACATTCACAGCTTTGTTTTTAAGGTTGATTTTGTAACAGCGTTTAAATAGTATTTACATTACATTGCATGTTTTTGATTCTTCGTTAGTCCAATCCAGATTAAAATGTTGATAAACTTTATGTTTTATTTGTACTGCATTACTTGTAAGGCTCTGTATACTTAAAGTTTTATAAAATGTAAATGTGAAAAAATGTTTGTCAATTTATCGAATTTTAACAGAAACACTCAACAATTAATTAGTTTCATTTAGATTTGGGTTTTATGAAACAAAAATTTTAAACTTTTTCTGAAGTACAATCCAATCTTTGTCTTCATATAAACCATCCTTGGATTAAAATTATTTTCTTAGAAAAAGAAAAAGCCAAATTGGTCCAGCCGTTCTCAAGATTGGGGCTTAGCAACACCTATTGCGATTTTTATTTCCGAGTTATTCATGTTACATATTTTAAAGCCATGATATCAGAATAAATATATATTTTGTCAACAAACTCAATACAGCATTTGAGATTAGAACATGTGATGTAATATGTATACTAAGTATCTACTAACAAATTTAATATTATTTATAGTGCCTTGTTGTATGTAAACTAGTATTATTTCTACATTTATATAAAACTCAGTCTAGCGAATATTTAAAATCTTAATATATCGTGGCGGCAAGATAAATCAAAAAATATTTCGAATATAATCTTTAAATTTAACGTAATAATAAAGTTTACAAGAATAATTTTATGATGCATCTTTCGGGTGAACTTGTTTTTGGTAAATTGCCTGTCCACGCGGTATCTTGAAAATGACATGAGCTATAAATGTAAAATTTTGCATAGATCCTTAACGAAGCCTGTTACTTCACGTGGTGTGGCATACAGTTTACTTTGTTTTAATATTGTATGGATATTGCATAATGGTTTTTACCAGATAATATTATATCCATATTTATTGATTTGATAAGTTTAATCGATCTGAAAAACATTAATCGATTTAAAAGTAATAATGAAACGTTTTTCAAAGTGAAATCCACAAGAATTTTCTTCTGGATTTAAATATTATAATTATAAATTTGTCAAGCCAAAGGAAAGTAGGATGGGTTCAATTAATTATTTTACAGTCCAGCATAACATTTTACGCAATCAAAATCAACTGAAATGTATTACTGATTTAAAAAATACTACATATGTTATCATTTTATTTAGGTTGCCTCTAGTAGTATATACCTGATTATTGTACAATTATTTGAATAGAGATTTTATTCTACTATTCAGATGAATGTTAAAAATTAATGTTATTTCACTGATCTTAGTGTTAGGATCATCTGTTTACTGAAACATAAATTATCTGACAACGTCAGTCACAAATTTGTCTTAAAGATTTTTTTGACTATTCCGTACAATATCAAGATATTTTATATTGTCAAATTTTAATAATCTTGCAAAAATATATAAAGCAGATAATATTTAACGGAACTTAGTTACTCTAAGTAAAAAAGACAAACTTCTTTACTCGCTTAATCTGAAATATATGCGACAGGAAATAGGTTTTACGTTTAGACCCTCTAAGCCATAAACACTGAAAGAATCCTTATTATTAACATGTATTATTACGAATTTAATCCCTTACGAACTACCATATACATGATAAACTTTGATAATTCAAAATATTTATTTATAAATATAATAATCAGCGTTTTGATGCGTATTTTGCATACTGTATTTACAATGTCTAATTGAGACATCTTCCAAAACTTTACCAAAAAACTTGAGGGCGTAAAATTTGTTGTTCTCATGGTGGTAATATCTGAAATACATTAAGCTAAAATATTCAGGGGCCGTAATTCTAACATGGTCGCGAACCATAGACGCATCTTCAAGCAGCTTTAAACAAGCAACATTTGTTATCTACAGATGTGAAAGGTGAACGTGAAGATGATGTAAGTTTAGTTTCCGATGAACAAGGAACAAACAATATTAATTTAGTAGCAGTAAGAAGAACTTCTAATGATAATATGACCAAAACCCAATGTACTGGAATGGAACCTGCTAGCCCATCACTTTTTAAAGGCCTGTTGCCATTTGTCGCACAAAAACTAGATAAAGATAAATTAGATTCAATAATTTTTCCTTTCGGGTAAAGACCTTTGCAGCAGTCTACTGCATTGACGCCATGTGATAGTAGGTCTTCGCCAGTTGATAACTATTGCCAAATGCTTATAGTCACTCAAGGAACAGCATTTCCTAGAAACACGACCTTCTCTCAGAATATGGGTAATTTAAGCATTTAACTCACATAACAGTTAAATTAAGTTGTTATTAATTTAAAATTACTTCTTTTACAGTTCCAATAATTCTTTTATTTTTATGCTAATTAATACAGATTCAGTGCTTAAAATTAGATGGTAATCAACTTGAATTGTACTTTTTAGACCACATTATAAAAAAAACTATTTGAAACGAGTGTTTAATTACTGCAAGGTTACAGCTTATGTCTCTTCCAAACTAATAGGGATTTTTTGATTATTCGTCCAGTTCTTAGTAAGCATCTGATCACTTCTCGTCAAAATAAAATAAAAAAGTGACAGTGCTCATTTTGAAATATTGACAAATCTGTTTTCGCCAGCAAGTACAATAGTGTTTTTTTTTTACATATATAAATAAATATTTTCTAAAAACTCTCTTTTTAGATGTAAAAATTTAGTTGAATCAATGAAAACACTTTTTTTAAATGTTAGAGAATATACTTAAACAAAAAAGAATGTGATTAGAGATTAATTTCTTAATATTACAACATGAGAGAAGGAGTAACTCAGGAATTATTCGAGAAAGGAAATCTGATTTAGTTGTTCAGACAATGGGTTAGTAGCTTTGTTTGGTAAATCTAATTTCTTTTTCAAAAAATAAATCACATAAAAAGCCTGTTTTGGTCCTTTTAAAAGTATTATCTAACAAATATAACAATTTTAAAGATCTTACTATGAGTTCTCTATTGTCTAAATGAGTAAGGTACGGTATTTATTTTTCTATTATGAAAATATAAATTTATTTTATAACATAAAGAGGCTTAGATAGTAATTAGTCCAATATACGAGTATATGTAATAAAATATATTATATAGTTAGAGAACAAGTCATAATAATCTACTATATTAAGTATATAAAAACCATACGGTAATCCCTTACAAATTCATATTAGGGGAAATATGAATTACTGCAAATTATAAATTTTTATTTAAAAGGTTAAAAGGAATTATAGAAGACTTGTTTGCGGTACCACATCATAAATTTAACATTCTTCCATAATATAAAAAGGAATAACCCTCTCGTAAGGGAATATGAGGTTTTGCTACAGTTGAATTTAAAACAATTTTAACTTTTGGAAGAACCATGAATAGAACGTTGCAAAATTTATGAATTTTTTTGTAATTTCCAGGTTGAAATCGTGAGTGAAAAATTTTAACGTCCTATCTCATAAAATTTCTGAATAAAACAGATATTACAAAATTAAATACACCTGCAGGTATACAACCAGCCATGTTCAACTATATGTTCAATTGTGTAATTTTTACATAGTTGAAAAAAATTTGAACGTAAAGTAATAAAATTTGTTTATCATTTTATAAGCGTAGGTTCACATGTTTTAGAATTTTCATGAAAAATCATTCTCTTTCGCGCACAAAGTTTGGGTTTTAAATTAGATCTGTAAACTTCTATAACTCAGTGTCATGTTATATATTTTCACTGATATAACATCGCTACTATGCACTGATTGTTTGTGTTTGGATGGTTTAATAATTGTTATCAACATCAATACACAAAGTGGTTTAAAATTTTTACTTTCCACATTTTAGGATCCATATTTTATTTTAATTCAAAATTACTACATTAAAATTGAAGAATTGTTGTTCAGACTCTCAGAACAGAGTTATCTAGATTGACCAATGCTTTTTCAAGTATTTAAGCATATTTTTTAACTTTTTTTTAAATATTTTTGAGTTACCATTTAACCTGGTCGGATAAAAATTGGCGGAATACCATTAAGATACACGCACTATCACCAGTATCTATGATAGGAAATGTTTTATACAAAATTACCAATATACTATAATATTTTAAAATTTCTAATTCATATCCTTACTTTACAAGTCATATAGATAGATAGGGTTCATAAGCGCTTAGCTGATAAGAAATAGGAATTTTCTTTGGAATAATGTACTTTTATATATGTTCTAAGGTAAAAACTCATCATCAAATGTTCTCCATAACTGTGACGTAAGTCTGCATGTCTTACTATCCAAGTTTTAAGCTATATTTCTCTCTTTCTAATACTCAGAAACTATAAAAATTGTTGTCGTATAAAACTTAAATGTCATCAACACAATATATTAGGAACAAAACAAAAAGGAGATTTCTGCATCAGAATCACAATTAACTCCGTATTATTAAATTATATTTTTCTTGAACTGTTTTAACATAACGTAGGTGGGAAGGGTTGATTCCATGTGAACGATAATTTTTATATCAGTTCACCTTCCTCTTAGTGCAGTGGCTTTGAAACTGGATTGCTCTAAAAGCAAGATTAATGTAAGCTAAGCTTAACGTTACATTAAATCAACCTTTTCTACCATAGCTACATTATTTATAAAAAATGTTTTGTTCAATTATGGTGTCAGATCGTGTCTAACTTATAGTAACTAACTCATTTATGCACTTAATGATACAGTTAGAATATATGTTATGTTTGAGTGTCTCTGGTGTTAAAACGATGTAAAGAAATAATTTTGAGCTTGTTAATCACCAGTTTTGTTGGATATCGTCGGACTAACATGACTTCAGATTCCAGGATTCAGGTCTGTGACAACATCAGATTCTAGAAGCTGCACTAAGAGGTAGGTGAACTGGAGCTAAACTCAACATACTCAGCAATGCAGTGACAATTTGTGAATGAAGTAGTACAAACGTAACAACAAGTGCCACTCAGAATAGTTTCAGTTTAATAGCGATGATTACAATGCAGACAGATAAATTCTAAGACACGAAAGGAAGTCCGTTACATCCTGAAAGGAAGCACGTAAAATCAAGTTCTTTACGGTGACACTTTTATAGACGTTCATTGCAAGAAATTCAGGTGAACAATTACAAAAAGCTTTTATTGTTTCTCCTTTGTTTATATTTTATTCTATTGCAAGGAATAAAATACTTGCATCTAGTACTAACCATATTTGCTTTGCAAAATAATGTTTTAAAATGTTAAGATGTTGGGTAAAAATAATGTCTAATATTGAATTGACTTAACTATACTTACAAGAGTACCCATTCTGTTTCTTTATTTTTCGATAAAAAACCTGTTCTTATCATTGTATACGTTATTGATTAGTTTTACTTACGTTACTGCAATAGTGACAATTTTTTTCCTCTACAAAAAATATATCTAAACATTCCAATATTATTTTATAATATTACAAAAATAACAGGTGACCGAAATTCTTTTAATATCTAATAAAATACTCGTACTATGGTATTGTTCAACAAACTAACTGTGACACAAGGACGGATATAACATGAAAAGTTTGAAATTGAATAAATAAAATAGTTGTTATTGGTCTAAACAGGGTTCATTCATATCTTTAGGAACAAGTAAGTATTCGTATGGAAAATGTTTCAAACATTCATTTATAGAATACAGCATTTCTATTCACTCTTCATTGTTTTTAGTCACTTTAAGTTTTTAATGAACTATTAAAAATCTTTTAACATTTTGAAACCGAGGTTAATGCCAACGGTATTCTTCGTGGTACTGTAATAACGTATTAATAGATTCCCTAAAAAATGTCTGGACCAAAGTAATTAAATGAAATATTTTCAGACTGATGTGTATAATAATTTGGCATTAAATTTTTGTTATGAAAAATTAATGAAAAAATAAAGATGTAAAATTTTAGAATGTTATCTAAAATTTGTTCCTAGACTAAAATAAATATTAGTAGACTAAAATAGAACATTTACTAACATACATACCGCTTCTGATGTTAAAAAAATAGTAAAAAAAATACTACCTATATACATTTGTGACAGTAAAGAACACCCATGTAATTAACACTTGAGGATTCGCAGTGTGGACAGATCACATAATGAACTAACGTAAAATCTGTTTAGCTATTATAGAGAGTATAATTTCTACGTCGCCATCTTGAAATCTTAAATGATCGTCGCCAGCATAAATGAATCTTTAAAAATCCGGATATGGAGTTGTTTTCAGGACAATTAATATCTTTATTAATACTAAAACATATTTTGGATAAGTGAAAGTGATGGAGTTGTCAAAACTACATTATAGTTGGACTTTTGCTGTCTATAATCCGAGATTCTATCTAAAATAGATGATTCTATTTTTAATACTTTTTTAACGCAAACTTCACTAAAATCAACACATTAATATTTTATACTGTATAAGAATATATTTTTTTTGACGTTAAAGTAAATATGGAAGGATATGACATTTTGTTCTTATACACAATGTCAAGGAATGTAATCATATGTTTTTGTAGAATTCATGAAATTCATATTTTTTACGATGTCTGACAATTTATTAACAACAAATATTAGGCAGCCATTTTAGAATGTTGAATATTTAATAATCTGCGCCACTTATCTCAGTACTCAAGTGTCAGTATTGCTGGAACCAACCGACTTCACCATAGTGTATTTTGTCTCATATTTCCTCTTTCCACAATTTCCTTTTGTTAGTTAGTTGTGTAGTTTTTGTTTGAATAGAAGATTTTTAACAGAGATTAAGCTTTAAGGAAAAATTACAGGAATCATGATATTTATATAAAATATAACCTATATGCCGTATTTAATTTATAACAAAAATAATTGCCAAAAAAAATCTTTATTAAAATATACGTTTTTTGTTAAACTGAAATGGTTGCAGTATTACCATTATTCACTTAGTTTTCAAAATTGGACAACCAACGTACACCCAGCAGTAATAGTTATGTAGATAAAAAATTAAATATTTAGAATGCACAGGAAAACAATTCTTTATTTTGTTCTATGATTTATTCAATAATTCGTACATTCTAAAGTTTAATCTGTATTCTATAAATCGATTTATATAGTGATGTTTCGAACACGTAAGAACCATTATTTTCAATTGTATATGAATATTAAGTCATTTTAGTTATAATTGTATCATTTTTATTGCTTTTGTGAAGGTTCGATTTATGAATATTTGTATAATTATTTAAGTTCCATTGTAGTATTTATTTTTTCGAAGATATTGCCTTTGGAATAGCATACAGAATTGGATAGTATTAAAATATTTTCTTATAACTATACAGGGTGTAATTTAAGTCCTGATAATCCTGAATATATACCAAACGACTGGTGATATCGATGTAGAATAACCATACGTATTAAAATATATTTTTGCCCCCTATGAATGATAAAAATAGTTCGACGCTTTTTTGAAAGTAGGGAAAAGGGGTAACTTGATTTTTTTTAAATTGCACCCCCTATCTGGTGAAATGAAGTTTTAAAGGTCTATTTAATAGAAACAAAAATTTTAACAAAACGTAACTTTTGCTAGAAATGTAGTACAGGTGTGGTGTTTCTTAGTGTCATTGTGTTTCTATTGAATGGACCATTAATACGATATGTCGCGAGATAGGGACTTTAAAAAATTTTAAAAGTTTAATTTAACCCCTCTATCCCCTTTCGAAAAGGGGGTTGACATGTGTGTCACCTTTATAAAATGCAAGCAATTAATTAATTAAAAAGTATGGTTAAGGTTGTACATTGATATCTCAATCTCTTTAGAATATATTCAGGCGTATGAAGACTTAATTTTCACCGTTAGATGTAAGGGGTTGATTGCCCCTAATCTTTGCTAGGACCATCGTAGAGATGTTTTGGTCAAGCTATTTTGTTTCTTTAGAATTTACCTTCCAACTGACATGTCACAAGATAGGGATTGAAACTTTTAGATTTAAAGTTACCCCCCCCCACCCTTTAACACCATTTGAAAAAGAGGGAATAATTTTTATCATTCAAAAGTGTATCAAACGGATTTTAATAGGTATAGTTAAGTTATTAAATTGACATCGCAATCCGTTTAGAATATTTCCAGGCGTATAAGGACTTATTTTACACCCTGTAAAATTTTTTAAACTAAATATATATTAAGACAGAAACAGTTGTCAGATTGGCCAGTTTAGACAGTGAGTTATGGTAAAATAAAACATTCAATAGAGAAAGGACAGTACCACTATCAATCGCGACCTAATTGAAAGTTGTTATATTACTTTTAATTCTCAATTTGAATTTTTATTACCTTACTGTAATGTTAAGCTCCTGAACAGCGCACTTTCGCCACTGCGCATCGTATCATTGAGTTGTTGTCCTCGAAGTACAGAGAGGAGGGAACACAGAAAGAAGGAAAGATATTATAAATATTTAAGATGATTACAAACTTACAACATCGAGGTAAAATTTATGATTCTTTCAATAGGTCACAATCAAGTGAAAGGAGCAATCAGTGGGTTTCTGCGGTTTGGAGAGAGAAATTTGTTCTTTGTATTTTCTCCACGTGTTTTCGTTATAAAAATATACGCCGAACTTACTGCTTGGTGTATTGAGGTCTCTCCTATCGGAATGAATCTGGTTAGTTCTATAAGTAAATTATTTAATTGAAATCAATATATAGGTTGTAGTGCAAATTTTTTGCGATATAAAAATTATATATTGTATATTTTATAAATTAGTTACATTTTAGTAAATTTTATTTTACTTATATGTGTAAAAATGCCTCATTTGCATGTAATCAGTTTCATTAAATATGACTTATTTTGTTTTCTCCTTGCCACTATGATTACATAATTATAAGACCAAGGAAAAAATGCCTTAAAGTTCAGTCAAATCCTAATCCTTATGTAATACAAAGGTTCCTGCAAACATTGGAAATCTATATTTAGTTTCTACAAACATACAAACAGATGGACAGAAATAAAATTCCCTAATTGTTGATCTATTAATTTAACAAGGTAGGTACGACACATTACGTATTCTAAAATGTGTTTTGAGGTTGAATGATAAATGTCAAATAATTTAATTTTCGAGATGCCTGCTGACAGATAGTTAGACGATAATAAATGTTCTTACATAAAAATTATTCATCTTGGAACTCATTATTTTATAAGCAAAATTTCATGCAAACTTAAAAATCCACAAAAGGAATCTTTCTTGATAACTCTTGCGAGATATTACACTCAAATCTTGTTTTATTATATACGATATAATATCAGTGTTTACATAATAAAAGCGTACACACCAAGTCAGTATAAATTGATTTGTGTTCGGATAGTTAGGCCAAACGTGTTAATATTTTACATGTTTTAATCCCTCTAAGGTGTATTAGGTTTATTTTAAATTTTACGTGTTATAATATTTTCTCTTTAGCATATCAGTTACGCATCACACCAACAGTAAAAATATTCGGTAACGCTCAGGCATATCTCATCGAGTGACATGTAATATTATCTCAATCAATGTTCCTTATGTAAAGATTCATGCATAATTTAAATTCTGTATGTGAGTTCGTTTTTTGAGGTATCGTATGGACGGACAGACAAATAGACTGAAAGAAATGCAATTTTTAAGTTTTATATCTCAATGTGTGACAAGATTCACTAATGCTATGCTAATATAAAATAATACATACCTTATACATTATAAGAATAAATGTTTACAAAAATCAGGAAAATTGAAAATGTGTTAGATAATAAATATTTAAATTTAAACCACTAAACTGTTAGAAACTAATTAGTGGACTGATGCCCTTCTAGCAATGAAGACTGCAAGTGATGCCAAAGGGACCTCGTTAAGTCCAGATTTCACCCACCCTTGTAATTGGTGATCCGGTACTTTGCAATTATAATTAATTCCCCACACCACATGTTGACCAAATTTGATGAGGCAACATAAAGTTTCAATTTTAATATAGGAATTATCTTTAAATAGAATTTATAGTTTTCATTTTACAATTAATTGTCAAAATGTTTTAAATAAACTAAAAAGTGTTATAACTCAAATAACGACTTACGTAGTCTTTTTCATAAAGAAGACTTAAATAGACTAGGATTAAACATAATGGAATACTCAAACATCCCCTATGTAACTTGGGCTACGTTTTTAAAATTCTTATTAACAAACTAAATCTAGTATCACACTGGATATTAGCATGTATATTAAGGACCAATGAAAGCTTTGACATACCGTTTAAAAGAAATCATACCGTTGATTACTTGGTTTTATCAGGATGTACTTTGGAGCATTAAGAGTGTATTCTAGGAACTAATCCTTAAAAGAACGCACTTTAAGTTGTGCTTACTTATACCTAGAGTTTTTAAAATCTAATTTACACTTTAGTGTATTAGTTATTGTTTCAAATCATTCTAATTTAGCATAAAACGTTTAAAATTGTATTATGTTCGTTGGCAAGAAAAATAGGTTTTAATTAATATTGGAAACTGTAGAAGTTTGATATCCATACATCTAGAGGTATAATACTGATTTTGTAAAAAGATATAGATGTTTCAAAACATTTCTTATTTATAATGTGAAACTCAAAACTATAATTAGTACATCAAATTAAATAACAACCAGTGATAACAAAGAACTTAAAAGCTCTCCCTGTGAGTTTCCTTATTCCCACGACCCACATCAAGTTTATAGTTCAGTTATCAAACATTGTTCTGTGTGCCTGGAGTGATTGTTGCAACAGCTGTTCAGTCCTGTTCCTTAATTAAGGAAGGTCAGCTGGTAAGGGCGGCACATACAACGATCTATATGGATCCTCTAAGGTAGATATTACATGGTAGAAGGTGACGAAGGTGATGTCCACTTGAAATACAAATAGAGATCAATTACAGTAATGACAAACTAATTACATTTATTTCTCCACAGGTTTAGGAACTTACACGTAGTTCATAGAATGTGGGCTTTACAGTATAAAAAATCTGCAAACTACATAGTTTTGAGCGTTTACGTGGAACTTTCTAAACAGTCAAGACCTATATTTCTAATTCATGACTACTTTTCCTGAACTGATTTACTTAGACTAAACGTGAAATATTCTCTGAGTTAGTCGTCCCGTACTATTCCATTTGCAAAGGCATGGAAGAATTATCTTTACGGATATTATTAAGAATTGGAGAGTCAGATCTGATCGTAATACGGAACGCACATTTCATATTCGTTACAAATTTGGTATAAAAAATTGAAGGAAAGCAGCTTCCTCACTGACATTCTAGGTAACGTTGCGTGCGCATGCGCACAGGTGCCAAAGAAACAAAACTGTTTCAATTTCTCGTTCATTTTTATATAATTATTTAAATTTCATATAATAAATACTGCAAAGTTTTAAACTCGGTTATTTATTTACACAAATCTCTAGCAGCACTGTATTAAAACTAATACAGTATTTACAACTCCTATATTCAGTAATAAATCATTTGTGTCGTAGAATGACATACCATCATATTATAATTTGTGTCGTAATAAATGTACCTATATCATGGGTGCCATGGATAAAAATTACGTTCTAAGACATGTATTCTTATAATTGCGTTAGGAAAAAAGTTAATTAGAAGTTATAAATATCATATTTCAAGTTTGTATTAGATCAATTCTCAAATATTTTTTAGGAAAATACGTTCTATGTTTCAGTTTATTGCTTTTTAATGATTGTGAAAAATGTTGCTTATAGTTATGTAATAAATGTCAGTAAAAAGAAGGGAGGAAGCAGGATGAGAAATATAAATAAAGAGTATTATGAGCACTATAAAAGAGAATTCCAGGAATCTTTTACTTTCAATAAATGTCTTAAGTTCTATTAGAGAAGTGAAGTGAAAACGCCAGTTGACAGAGCAGTAAGAATTGCCTTACCGTCTTTATGAATCTTTGTTTTGGATGCAATATTCCAGAAGTATTATATATTATTATAAATGTATTTATTTAGAAACTTTATACGTTTTACGCTCCTGGGTGTAATTGATGTGTTTTTCCTAGCAAATTGTGACAGGAAAAAGTCTTTAACGATAGTTTTAACAATGCAGTAATTAATTTTCTATATTTGTATAAAATAAGACCACATACTTTTATTAAGAAAATTAAGGCGACAGAAAATACTTTTTGCAATACAATACTTTTCTTAGTCGTGTTCACCACTTTGAAATTACACTGAGTTATATAATCCACAAAGGTAGCAGTGGATAATGAGTAATGAGACTAATTGCGGGGAGAAGGAATCAGGTGTTGTTGCTGGAATCTCTTCCAATAAAAGTCACACAGAAATATTTGGTATGACACACGGCAGACTATAGTAATTGTTTATATTATTTTATTGTCTGCCCCCGGTTATAGGTGGATAGCATGTACAAGGCAAGTTGACCTTCACTAACACATGTTAGCCGAGTCATGTTCTCTTAAGTTGGATACTATATAATTTACTTGATCGTCATCGACTTCTAAGACGATAATTTCTTAGAAAATCCTAGAGATGGCGCTCATAGAAAATGAACTCTTTTTGTTATTTATACTAATGGAGAGAAGTGAGTTACTAGTGATGATAACACATTTTTTTCAATGGACTATCGCTAAAAGAATTTAAATATGAGTTTAGATGCAGTTCATGACACATATGCTCCTGTGTTTGTACAGTTTCAAACGAGTTCGGGTAAACGAGTTTAAACATGGCCGTTTGTCTAAAAATTATGAACATGGATCGGTCCGTCTAGTAGAAAGTCTACTACCGAAATAATTTAAAATATGAGGAAAATTATTTAAAATGTTACACGAATTAAACTACGTGAAATATTTGAGGCTGCATGGGGTATTTACTTAAACTTTTCATGAAAAATTGTCAATCACCAAATTTACGCGTGATCGATGCCGTGTTAACCGAGGACAAAAAGAACAATAAGGTTTCGGCGCCCAAAATTGCCGAATTGAAGTTCGGAACTTTCCAATGTCTACCGTATTCACGATATTTGGCCCCTATTTATTTTTTCCCGTTTCTGATTTTTTTTTAAATGGCTTGACGGGCGACTCCTTACTTCAAACTAGAAGGTTATTAAGCAAACGAGTGCTTATTTTGAAGAACTTATTGAAAAATGTTTGAAAAAATACTGGGAAAATGAATAGAGCTTAAGGATATTATATTGAGAAGTAAAACCAGTTTTTCCGATGGATGAATGTTGCAAAGTTTATAATCTAAAGCCTAGAATTGATACTATTTACATGTGAAACCAGAGGTGCAGTGCTATAATTTTATTTATTGAAATTACATTCTAGAAACACTATTCTGAATGCTTCTTTAAAGATTTATTGAGAAAACATCACATAGGCTAGGTTGTGAAATACTTAGGCAAATTCTTAATTACTGAGTTGATAAACAATGCATTTGAATGGGAAAGTATATACTTCTGTTTGAAAATGACCATAGAAATATGTAATTATCTATGGATTTTTCATACATTTTGTGGAATTAATTGTATTTATTGATTCTATACTAGGAGGTGTTTTATGAAAAAATCAGTAAAACAATGTTGCTAAGTTGAATACATGTTCAGATTAACTACGAAATATAGAACATTTGCTTATCACTGTGTGTACACTAGTCGTAATATATCTAGCTGTTTACGTCTACACAGCGATATTAATAAAACAAAGAACAATGAGGTTGAACCGTAAATAATCAACATACATATTGTACTACTGTTGTATAGCAACCACTCGGACACTAAATTTGTTTTTACTAAATACATTTATTTTAGTCAGTTATATGTAATAACCACTGTGTGTCGTCATCCAATAAGAACGCAATTATTAAAAAATAAATTCAAACGAAGCTAAAGCAATATGAAAATTCAAAGAGTAAATAAAACACGCCGCTTGTATTACGATTTTCGACTAATAAATAATTAAATATTTCACTATTAACTAGGTTTATAAACTCCAGTTATCATTATCAAAGTCATAACAAGTTATACTACACCTTGTGTTATGAAAGCCATTGTTTGTGTATTGAGAGAGCTTTGGAGATATGAAACATTCCAGTATTGGAATGTTATATCTTATGCCGAGATGAGAAGTTCCAGAGACAAACATCCAATTTTTGTATATACTTTATGAATCATACTTGTACAATTACTTTAAAAAATCTATTAGGTGTAAGATGGCCTTTATATATCTGAGAAGAAAGTATAATGCCGTAAGCTTTTCGTCATGTCTACTCGTATACCTTATTAATACTGTTTTAAGTCGCATATTAATTTAAGTAAATAATAGTATTAAAGATTTCCTGTTCTAAGATAATAAATTCAGAAATGTATGTGGTTTTTATTTTAAAATTTAAATTGCTGTACAATATTTTTCGCTATTAGCTATTTTTCATAAATTACAATACTGAGTTCAGTACTTTAGGTTATAGTTAATTAGTCAAAACAATGATACCATTTATTATGTAAAATATCTGTTTATTATTGTTCGTATATATAGTTGAAGAACGAAATTCTCAACGTTCTAATTGATAGCAAAAATCCATTGTAGACGTAAATGTATTTTATTGTTAAGTGGTCTAACACTCAAGTTATACACGTCATAACTCAGCGCCGTCAAATAGTGTTTGGCTATTTAAAAACTGTATCGTTATTGCAGTTTATTGAGTGCAGGTGCTTTGAAAACTGCTATCATTTGCGGCGTCGCCTAGTGGCAACAAGGGGCAACAGAGCAAACTCTAAATCGCCTTGTGGTAAAAAGTTGCAACATGGCAAACTCTACATCGCCTGGTGGCAACAAGGCAAACTCTACATCGCCTGGTGGCAACAAGGCAAACTCTACGTCGCCTGGTGGCAACAAGGCAAACTCTACGTCGCCTGGTGGCAACAAGTAGCAACAAGGCAAACTCTACATCGCCTGGTGGCAACAAGTAGCAACAAGGCAAACTCTACGTCGCCTGGTGGCAACAAGTAGCAACAAGGCAAACTCTACGTCGCCTGGTGGCAACAAGTAGCAATAAGGCAAAACTCTACATCACCTGGTGGCAACAAGTAGCAACAAGGCAAACTCTACATCGCCTTTGGAAATATAATTCACTTGAACCAGAAGTGCACATACAAGAGCAATGCTCACGAAAAGTGTGCAAAGCCGCGAGAAGCAGCTAGTATCTAGTATGAAAAAGTAGGGCACGTTAATTAGATATTATAATAATTTATCTGCTAATATTTTTCTACAAAGATATAAATCGACTGGTTCATAAGCATATTCAGTTCGTTCAATATGAGCTGATGCTGAGATTTCAGACACTTAATGAAATGCTAAAATACATAGGAGTATAGCACGCTACATCCTTGAAGCGTACAAGAAAACTGTATGTCTCCACCTACAGAACTCCGCTAACAGGTAGGCCTCAAGTAACCCTATAGCATCAGCTGAAATCATAGGACTACTCAAAGAAATCCGTTTAGTTTTACAAATACATTTATGGCAATTAGTGCCTTATTCATGCTTACCCTTAACCAGTTATCTTTAGAATTTAGTTCTTCAACCTACCTACCTTGAACTACATTTCGTGACGTAAAATTTGTGAAGATTTTTGGAGTGGACTTATTCTAATAAAAGGTGCTGGTAATACTGCGGATAAATGCATGGTTATATTTATAAGAAATGGTTTCCATTTTTCAAAATTTCTTTCAATAATACCAGTCCTTCCAAGATATCCGAAGAGATTATTTACTAATTTTGTAAAATATTTTGTTAAGTATAAAACCCGACAGGTTCAGAATTACTAGTGTAGAAATCTACTAATTTTACAAAGTAGATCTTGTGGAAGATACCGCAGTAATCTTAACTATAACGAGTTAAAGTAGAATCCTACTTCTGAGTTTAATTGTCTGTGGGTTTGTCTTAAAACTCCTTTAAGCCGATTGCTCTTTGTTGTTTTACTAAGCTTGAACTTCCTAGACTAGTGTTATGTTTTCTTTGCCGAGGTATTTGAATAATATACTTGAATAAAATTATATAAAACTTTCCTCCTTTTAATTTCCAAACCAACAGTAATGCCATTACAGCAAAAAAATGTTTTTACTAATTAGCTGTTTTACCCACGGCTTCAGACGCCCATTTAAAGATTTTTACACTACTTAGCAAAAGCAACTTATGATGTAATATGATGGAGTCTCATGAAAGTTTTTAAACGTATGTTGGCATACATCAATTATATATGTTTAAAGCGTTAATGGATAACAGTATCGGAGTTTAACCAGGCTCTTATATAAATGTTGCATATGTAAGCGCTTTACTGGTTCAAGTTAATTCCCAACGGTACAGCTGAGTCTGGATTATTAACCCAAGAAGAAAATACAAATTTTAAAGATCTCGTAAAACAACTTCGGTCTAAAAGCGTTCACTTCTGTCCTTAATATACTGTCGGTGTACTATATTTACAATGTATTCCAGTTCCATAGTAAAGTTTGTCTTGTTGTCCCGATGAATGAAATATACATAGATATGTAAGAATGAGAACCTTATTACGACCTAGGGAAAAATCCTACCTACTTTCTCTCTATTTCCGGTAAAAGTGGAATATCTTTATTAGGTTCATTCATCATACCAATAAACTCGTGTATAAGGTTTCGTGTTATAGAAAGTTTTGTTGTTGTTGTATATACTGCCATATTTTAAAGAATAGATCATATTGTTGAGGCATGATAGTGTTCATTTCTCTGTTTTCCCATAAGCCACTGTTAATAATCCATATCACAATTTAAAGGAAGCCCACCAATTTGGAGTAAATTTTGTGAGAACATTCAGAGCATTGTTCTTAAGGTTGGTTTTGCAACAGCAAATTTAAATTTTAAATAGTACTTTCAATGCATTATTTGCTTTAAATTCGTCATTGGCACAATCTGGTATAAAATATAGATACATTTTTCTTTTCTTTTAGTATTACACTTTTTATCAAGCACTACAGTATAATATTTTATGAAATTAAAATATGAACAGATGTTTCAGTCAACTTCTCTAACTTTATTTAAAAGACTCATTTAGTATAGTCACTAGACTAGTTTAGTATCGGTTAAATTTGGATTATGAAACATAAATCCTAATTTTTTTCTGAATTTCACAATACTCCAGGTAGGTTTTCCAATCATTGTCTTGATATAAATCATCCTCGGATTTAAATTATTATCTTACAAAAAGAATTAGACGAATTTTCCAGCCGTTCTTATATTATAACTTAGCAACACATACTACGATTTAATTTCATTTATAATTTATACGTCTTACATATTTTTAAACCTAGATAGCAATTTTTACATAATTTTTAGTTGGATTTCCGTTGTCCAAACAATGTATGTGTTTTGCGGTAGAAAGAATGATTTTAATAAAACGTCTAGTGCTGAATAAGCAACAGGTGTACCGTGAGTATTATTAAGTATTAATAACATTTAATACTAAGTTAAGTATTATCCTCGACTCCGCACTCAATTGAGTTTTGAAAAGAGGAGCACCATTAGAATAGTATTGTAATGGAATTACAAACAACCCTGAGATAAGCGATAGTCACTGAAAGATATTTCAATCTCCTGATCCATTTTTGGATTTAAATTGCACTTATTATATCGTACATTGTGGAGCTGTATGTAATTTTTCAATGAAATTTAGCAGATTTTAGGAAAATATTATAACTACGTTCATAGTTGAGAGTTTCAAATAGTGAATAAATTTCGTACAATTTTTATTTCAGGCTTTGCCCGTGTGTCAATATTTCGGGTTCGAATGAATTATATTATCGACACTATGGTTGTGTTTTCTGTGATGCCTCTATTAAGGAAATATACATATTCATGTCTGAGAAGCCTACTTCTGTCAAAATACAATTATAACAGGTTATATAATAATGGATATAATAATGGTTAAACGTACAGCAAAAGTATAATAGTAATAGGTTTTTATGTGTGCATTTATGCTACTGATCAAACACTGCATACTTGATATTTGCAAAAATGTACAGTAAAAAGTATTTATATTTATTACAACTTCCAGTTTTAAGTAATAAGTGTTGTTGGTTCTAAGCTCACGCTATTATATGAAGTTATAAACCTAATTAAACTTAAATTGTACTTATAATAATTAAACATACGTGTGCGTTTCACAACATTCACTATCTGCTCAAAAATACCATATATATTATAACTTCTTTTGGATCTCATCAAATAGTAAAACACCTGTTTATTATGTGACATTATTAAGGGAAATATTATTCTACTATTCAGGTGAGTGGTCAACCTTAATAATATTTCACTGCGCTTAGCGTTGGGAACACCTGTTTATTAAAACATAAATTATCTGCCAACGTCAGTCATAAAATTTGTGTTAATGATATTTTTGTAACTGATCAGTATAATATCATGATATTTTAAATTATACAGCATTACAATCTTACAAAAAACTAATTAACTATTTAAAGCAACTTAGTTTTTTAAGGTTTTGTAAGGTTGTTTTAGTTAGATTAAAGTTGTGAAATATTATAATGTATTATGAGCAAGGGCTGTTGTGAGAGGATTTAATAATAGGTTATATTGGCAATACAACACCCTCAAATGAACCAACACATATTTTATAGGTAATAGCATCTCCTTATATTGATTAAAATCGTAATTAACAATAGATAACGTCAACCGACATATTGAGCACAAACTTTAATACCTTAATACTTTGAACACATGTTTAATATTAAATTATTTATTACAAGTTATGTTTAATTTAATTAACTATAACATTTACTAGTAATTTTTGTAGTGTTGCAATAAATATGTGTTCATGGACTAACATGAGAAAATTTTCTTTTAAAATATCTAAACATTTACATAATTAAAACAAATGAGTGACTTTTCGGCATTTAAACTAAATATATGAAATAAGAAAATATGAATTTAAATATTAAACTATTCATTTGATTTCCACACATTATAATCTTTTCTTTTCATTATTTTAGGTACAGGTACCTTGGAATTGTAAATGATTAATGAACCCTGATAAATAATACTACGTTCCTAAAATTACTTACATTTTATTGCACTTGACACTTATTACGCCTAAAAGATATTTCCCAGCACACGAACACAAGCACTGGCACTCCCGAACATCCCTTTTCGAATTCCCGTCCTCGACTTTTTTCTCTCCCCCGTTGTGGTGGTTTTTGATGTTGTTGCCCCCGCCAGCTCTCCAATGACCACGCCTATGCCTATGCCAAATCTCTCCATCATAATTGGTGAGTACCAATTTTTCATATCAGCATGGCTGTCCCTTACATCGTCGCATGATTTTTAGAAATAAGCATTTCCGCTGCTTAAACAAGCATTTCCTGTTTGTTCATCATCGGTGTCTGAGCGGATGTGCGTATCCACTTACATCCGGAGGATGTTTGTATCGAATTGTAATACAAGACTTCCTTTCCAGCAACTATCTGTACATTGATTCTATGAATTTTGTTATACTAATAATTACGTATGTCTTACAGTTTGCAGTACTATAAGAAAGAAAGACATATTTCTTACGACGCTAAATGTGAAATAAATGCCAGAGGAATTTAGTTTACGTTTAGAACCCCTTATTAAGTAACACTGGAAGAATAAACATTATAAACAGTTATAATTCCGATTTTAATCCCCTACGAAAGAATTCAAACCTGAAACACTTTTATACCATTTTATGGGTCGCTTTTCACATTTTAAACATTTCTTTAAAACATTCTCTTAACTTACGTATGTTTAAAAACACAAAAAAAAACAAACAGCGTGTTGAACATATTTTTCATACTGTATATCCTCATTGATGCGACAAAACTTGAGGGCGTAGATTTTGTTGTTCCCATGGGGATAATAGCTGAAATGCATTGCGCCAAAATATTCAGAGGACGCAATTCTCATAAGATCGCTATCGAGACAGCCTATCACATGTGGCAAGTTCAGCAACATCCTCCTGTATTCTCTCACAAGTTGATTCAGAATTGATTGGTATAGAAATAAGTTGTAACGCTTTCTAAATTGTATTTACTTCCTCTAAGCTAATGTCGATTTTCCCATTATAAAACTGAAAGATAACCCTCTAAATGTCATACCGGTAGAAAAAACTTAAAAGCCTCTTTGATTTACGCAAGAAACTGAAATAACTAATGATAAATTCAATGTTGGATGCAGCAAAATAAAGTCATCGACTTCAGGAGACTTTTCAGAACAGTAACTGAACCCAAAATTGCTTCATTTTAGAAAATGGGTGTTTAAAAAATATATATTCAAACCTAGAGCATATTCAAGAAACCTTAAAATAAAGGCATTTGCTGTCCACAGATGAGGAAGATGAACGTGAAGATGATGTAAATTTAGTTGCCGATGAACCAAAAGAGACAAAATTTAGTTAAATGTATCAGTACGAAGAACTTCTAATGATAATATGACCGAAAACCAATCTACTGGAATACCAGTTTGCTAATTCATCACTTTTTAAAAGTCTCCTGCCGTTTATCTCACAAAGACCTAGAGAAAGGCAAATTAATACTCAGAAGTTGTGAATTTTTTCTATTCAGGTGAGGATCTTTGCAGTAAACTAATGCAGTACCATCGAATATGGTTCATTTAAGTGTTTATCTCCAATAATAAGTAGATTAAATTTGCATGACTTTAAAATACTTCTTTTACAATTACAATAATTCTTTTATTATTTTTATTTAATAAACCTTCAGTGCTTAAAATTAGATGGTAAACAACATGAATTGTACATTAGACCACATTATAAAGAACTATTTCAAACAAGTGTTTAATTCCTGTAAGGTGACAGCCTATTTCTCTTCCGACTGAATAGGGATTTTGTGATTATTTGATCGGTTCTTGGTAAAGCCTTTGATAAATATTCTTGTTAATATATAATAGAAAAAGTGTCAGGACTCATTTTGAAGTATTGAAAAATCTGTTTTCTCCAACAAGTGCAATAGTGTTCTTTTCACATGAAATGCAACATAGCCTCTAAACTCTTTTTTTAAATATAAGAATGTAGGTAAATCAATGAAAAACCTTTTATCGAATGTGAGAGAATATATTAAAACAAAAATGAATGTTGATAGAGATTAATTCTTCAAATAGTGCAACATAAGAACAGGAGGAAACTAAGGGATTAGTCGAGAAAAGTAATCGGATTTAGTTGTTTGGACAAAGGGTTAGTAGCTTTATTTGGAAAATAAAATTTCTTTTTCAAAGAAAACATAACATTCAGAGCCATTTTTGCTCCTGTTAAAATTAATTTGTAACCAATATAACACTTTTAAACTTCATACTATGAGTTCTGCACTGTCTGAACGAGAAAGGTATTTTGTTTTTAATTATAAAATGTGAATTTTGTATGAAAACCGAAGCGAATTAGATAGTAATGAATCTAATATACGAGTATATGTGACAAAATATATTATATACTTTGGGAACATAAAAAATTTTAATGTACAATATCAAATATTTAAACACTTCCGTTAATGCCCTAAAAATAACAATTAATGGCATTACGAATTACAGCATATTACATACGGTATTTAGTTTTAAAAGGTGAAAAGGATTTATAGAAGACGCCTTTGTGGAAAAACGTGATAAACTTTATGTTATTAGATAGTTAAAAATACGATATCACCATCTCACATTATTGATTTGAACGTTTTACAGCAGTTGAATTTAAAGCAATGTTAACATTTGGATGATATTTTAAGACGTACAATTTTTCCTATTCCATGGACATTTGTAACATGGTTGACCTTGTTTTTTGTCGTTCCAGGTTGATCTGAAAGACTTTAGTAATAAACTTGAATATATTCTCTCAAACAATTACTGAATAAAACATATATTTTACCAGATTAAGTGTTAGAGAGGGCTTCTTAGCCCTAACTTTGCCTGGTAAAATAATACATTCTTTTATTCTTTTTTTATATTTTAAAATAAATACACGTGGAGGAATACAAACAACCAGCTGTGTCCAACCATTTGTTCAGTTGTGTTATTTACATATGCGAAAAAAATTTGAACGTTAACCTAAGTACGTATTTAAATGTTTTTATCATTTTGTAGGTGTAGGTTCACGTGTTTCAGATTTTTTTAACTGATTTTATTTTACAAGTAAAAATTAGGGGCTTTAAATTAGTTTTATAAACTTCTACAACTCAGTGGTATCATTTTGTATATTTTCTCTAATATAACATCGTTTTTATGCGCTGATGGCATTTGTGTGGAAGGTTTCATCGTTGTAATCAAACATTCCAAATTCACAATGTCTATTTTAATTACTTTTACCACTTCACAGGAAATATTTTAATTCGAGAAATCCCATGCCAAAACAGTATTTGTTTGACAAAACAGTACTTTAGAGATTTGTAAGATCAAGTAAGTTTAGAAATAGGATAATATTAAAATTGACGAATTTCGGTTCAGACTTTCAGAACAGTGTTATCTAGATTGATAATAGATTTCCAATTATTTCGGCATATATTAGAGATTTTGGGTTTAGCATTTAACGTGGCTGGAGAAATATTAGCCATATACTATTAAAATTCACGTACCATCACCAATATCTACGACAAGGAATGTATATAGTATATAACTAAATTTTTTTTTCCTGAGATGTTCTATAGAAGGCATATATTCAGACAAACAGGCAATAAAGGAATTTATTTGCTCTCTTTTATATAATAAAATATGCAAAGTATCTTGTCTTCTATAGCTCAATCCATTCTCAAGATATCCTGCGAAAATCGGAGCAACAAAGGAAGATAAACTTAGCTAAATCCTTGGATCGTAGAAAAATGTCCCAAATTTAAAATTCATATCCTTACTTTACATATCTTATGGATAAACGCTTTATAACGCTTAGTTGATAAAAATAGATATTTGTTTTTGCAATAACATACTTTTAGACATGTTTTAAGGTAAAATCTCCAAAACATCACAGGGTTCTCATCAACTCAAATGTTCTCCACAACTTTGTGACGTAAGTCTGGATGTCTTACTATCCAAGTTTAAGCTATATTTGTGTCCTTATAATACTCAGACATCATGCAAATCCTTGTCGTATAAATCTTAAATGTCATCAACAAAATAGAGTGGTGAAAAAATGATTTCTCTGGCAGTATGTATGGCAATAAACTCATGAATTCAAAATGACAATCCTTGCAGGACCGTATTATTAAAAAATATTTTTCTTGGACAGTTATCACATAACGAAGCATAAAGTAGGTGGGAAGGGTTGATTCAATGTGATCGTTGACTTTTGTTCCAGTTCATCTTCCTCTTAGTGCAGCAGCTTGGAATCTGAAGTGCATTAAGAGTAAGATGGAAGTGGGCTCAGCTTAACATAAACATTAGCGCTACATTATTTGTAGAAAATGAAATCATGGTGTCAGATCGTCTAAATCATGGTAAAGCACTCATTTGTACACCTATTGAACAATGAGAATCTCTTTTGTTGAAGGTCTCTGGTGTTGAAACGATGTAAAGGATTGATTGTGAGCTCCTTCGTCACCAATTTTGTTATATATCATCAGACTCCAGGATACAAGTCTGTGACAACGTCAGATTCTAAAAGCTGCACAAAAGGTAGGTGCACTGGAGCTAAACTCAACATACTCAACAAATCATTGACAACTACTTGTAAATGAAGTTGTACAAACGTAACAATAAGTGCCACTCAGAATGGTTTCCGTTTAACAGCGATGATTACAATGCAGACAGATAAATTGCAAGACACGAAAGGAAGTCCGTTACATCCTGAAAAGGAAGCACATAAAAACCCAAGTTCTTTACGGTGACACTTTTATAGACGTTCATTGCAAGAAATTCAAGTGAACAATTACATAAAGCTTTTATTGTTTCTCCTTTGTTTATAACTTGTTCCATTGCAAAGAATAAAATTATTGTATCTAGTACCAACCATGGTTGAGTAATAAATGTTTTAATATGTTTAGGTACATGTTGGGTAATAATAAATTTAAATCTAATTTTGTATCGATTTAACTTCCTTACAATTACTTACGGTATGCATACTTTTTCTTGGTTTTTCGATTAAAAACCGTCTTATAACTTTCAACTTTACTGACTTTAAGTGGTTTTACTGATAAAATGTCCATTCTTTCTTTACAAAAATTATATCAAAACATCCACATATTGCTTTTGTCATATTACAACAATAGCATATTAAAGAAGTTTTAGTAATATTTAATAAAATTCTATTGTATTTTATTCAAATAACCTAACTGGAACACAATGATTGATATAATATGCAAAGTTGGAAATCGAATAGATGAAATAATTCTCATCCAGGTCCAAACAGGGTTAATTCATATCCTTTAAGAACCAGTTGGTTTCCATATGGCAAACGTTTCGAACATGCATGAATGGAATACAGCATTTTCCTCAACTCTTCATTATTTTCATTCCTTTTGTTTTCTAAAATTAAGAAAATTAAATAGTTCTAAATTTTCAGTTTTTAATGAACTATTGAAAACCGCTTCATTCTACGTTTGTTTTCCACAAAACCCGCTTAAACTTTAATGAAACACAAGTTTTTTAAAGTAAATTAATGTAAAAGATATATCTAAATTGTCCGAAAATTCGATAGATTAACTCAAAATAAAGGTAATTTAGTTTTACAAAATAAAAACTTTACTTTGAACCAATTGAATAAGAAATATAAAATTTAGAGGCAAGTAACGATGCGCGGGACGTGAGACTTGAGTGCAATCCCGCCGCCCAGCGAGGGCAGGCTGGTCTCGCGCGCACCACAACTCAGGCACGGTGCACGTCAAATAGCACCGGCGTCAAAGGGTTGATGTAATTATATGTTTTTGTACAATTCTTAAAGTTAATATATTTACGATGCCTGAAAATAACAACAAATATAAGGCAGCCATTTTAAAATGTTAACAGTTAATGCTGTGCGCCACTCATCTCACTTCTTGTAAATTTAAAAGGTTCAGTATTGCTGGAACCAACTGACTTTAACAGTGTATTTTGTCTAATATTTCCTTTATCCTTTAATTTCATCGTTAGTTAGTTTACTTAGCTTTTTAGCGAAATCATATGAACAGAGATTAAGCTTTAAGGAAAGTTGTGCAATGCTATCACAAATTTAGTTTCCATTTTACATTGTAAAATTTTCCTTATTTCATATATAACAAAATTAATGTACAAATTTTTGTATGTACATATTTCTTGTTAAATTTAAAAGGTTTAAATATTAACATTGTTAATAAAATTAAATATTTAAATTACACTATAAACGGATTTTTATTATTTCGATCTATAATTTATTCCATACACCCTATATCCTAAGATTTATTCTGTATTCTAGGAATTCTTTTTAAATAGTTTGAATATAGGAAGTTGTAATTATTACTTTAATTTTATTAAGAGGGCTATTTGTACACTTGTCAATGAATACTTAACCAAAAAAAATATATATATATATATATATCGGCAGATGTACGGACAGTGTTGCGTAAAGTGTTACTGGTGGCAGATAAATCTCACAAACTGTCACTGATTCACGAGATGCTCTCAACTCTGAGACACTTAGATAGTAATCCTCATGTTATCCCAACTGAGCGATCTGTCTTGTAATCTGAACGTTTGAAGTTAGTCGACCATTTTATCAGAAAATATTAGAAACGGGTCATAGAAAAAGGTGAGAACGTGACAATCTGTAAGTATAAATGTTGTGTTATAGTGTACCACAACCTGATGTCAAGGTTATTTCATGCCATTTCGGCAATTACTATCTACGAGTATATAATTCTTATTTGCTGTTTAAGGTGTATGCTTTGATGTTAATTGTTTTAATCTCATAAAAAATAAATTAAAGTGCATTTCCAATGATTTTAGTTTTCAAATCCTACTTACGAAGCTAAACTAACACTAAGTAAAGCCTTGCAAAGAACTTTAAAAACAGAAAGATACGGGATTATTTGTTATGTTTTACAACTGAGTGTCTCTAATATTAAGAGTCTGGGGAAGCGGGCGAAGCTCATGACTGGCGCATGCAAAAAGCGCTTCTTTGCCACTACACGTACAGCCTGAGCTTATTTACTAGTTATTAAATCAGCTTGGCGATAAAAATATAAATGCACCAGGATGATGTAGCGCTGTCGCTTAGTCTACAACGACCGATTTTTAAACACGTAACAACTAAAACCCTTTCATTACAACACAACTAGAATCAAATCAAACGAATTAAACCACATAATTTTCAAAGGGTTCTAAATGAACTTATAGCACAATAGCAGATGTGCTTTACCATAACGAGATGAGATGGTTAAGTAAAGAGTCTTGGAACGCCTATAAAATCTTCGACATCAGATCAAAGTTTATAAAAATAAGGATGGATCTAAATTACAGTGTTGAAACTTTGTTAAGATTAGCCGTCACTTCACAGTTTCCTAATATCGCCTTAATACCCCAGGAATACAAGAGATTTAGACCTTCAAAGTAAACAATTTAAGAATATGAAAAAATACAATGAAATTTGTTACTAACCTGGAAATGAACATATATATTATGTTACTACATGTATTACATTATCATTTAAATATAGTACGAGCTTATAATTAGAAATTAAGTTTATTGTAAAATAAGTATTCATTCGATTCATCTTAAAGAAGTGTTTCTAAATTGTGTTACGAGAGATTTAGCCCTTCAAATGCAACTATTTAAGGATATAAAAAACTACAATGAAACGTTCGTATTAACCTTGACATAAACATATATATTATGTTACTACATGTACTACATTATCATTTACATCCAGTACTTGTTAATAAGAAATAAACTTTACTATAAAATAAGTATTCTTTTGATTCGTCTTAAATAAGTGTAGTAACACAGATTAGTTTTTTCGTTCAAAAATTTATTTAGTTTACTTAAATACCAGGTTTTTACTTATAAATGTCTACCGCAGGAAAAACTGAATATATGCACTTTTGGTCTTCAGATTAATATGAGAAACGTAACAAGTCTCTTCATGAAATCCCAGTGAGGAACCCAGCTCTAGACCGTAATAGTCATCTAAGTCCAACATATGTATGTTCATTTCCTTCATGGCGATAGCAAGGCAAACTCTACTATGGAACTGGAATGTACTTATATCGAAAGTAGATTACAAGAGCCAGAAGTTTTCGTTTTTTTTTTAATTTCGAGGTACATAAGTATATAGTTTTTTGATTAGGACAATAAGTTAAACTCAACTTTCACTCAGTATTTGATTTTATACGATCGGAAGTAGACGATTTTGCCCGAAATAGGCTTCAAAGACCTACGTATTTAAATATTTGTTCTTCTTAGGCACAACCTGTAAACTCTACATAGCAGTGGAAAAATTTAAGTATGAATGTGGCAAAATAGGAGTGAATGTCGAAATTCTTGTAAAAGTCACAATACGATGTACGTTGTTAAGGGCAATATGCATTTTGAGTTTGAGTATAAATTCTAGAAGAAAGAGTGAGCAACTGGTCCCGGTGGGATAATAATGATCTCTACTTTTAACTGTGTTTTTAGCGCTGTTATAAAATAATTTATGACATGAGAAATATAAGAAAACATGTTTTTATAGTATATTGTTTAGAAAAACGTACTTATCCATTTGGGAATATTAATTTTATAAAAGTGTATTAACTAAATCAGTAAAAAAATGTATAGCATAACTTTTAAAAACACTATCTATCATGAATTTAAACATTTCAATATCAGATAAGTAGTCTTTTGAGAGTCATTTGTGAAAAAGAAAAGTTTCTAGTTTTAAAAAAAGCATATCGTCAGACGTGTTGGTAACATATCATTAACTTCCAGTTATGTATCTTGGGCCTGCTGGAGTGCAGTCGAGTGTACGAAATTTGTAAAAGAGATTTTCCTTAATATAAACTCTGAACACATTTAGCTATTTCAATGTGAAAACATTACATGGAATTAATAATTGCAAAGTGTTTTCACTTTAGCAGGATTGCTCACTGAATACAGTTTATAAATTGTAAAACATATATCGGAAATTAGAAAAAATATCTCAACTAGTTAGATTTGGTGTTATATTACACATTAACATCTAATTAGTTATAAACTCACTAGTTTATTAGTAAAGACGATTTAAGGTAATTTAGGACAGATCTATAGTTCTTGTTTATAAATAAATTGGAAAATATCCGCCTGCTGTGTTATATATTAATGTATAATTTAACATAAGTAGTATTAAGATGCTTACCTAACGATAATTTCATTTAAACTTTACTGTTATGTCTAACTACTGAAATAATGTTTTAATTCAATTAGATTTATCTTGAGTTTTTAATTACTCAGAAAAATGTCTTATACAGGGTGAGGCAAACCACCGGTACAGTACGTATAGCGGCCTAACTAAACGAGGTATATTATTTTGTAACAACTTAAACCCTCCTATTTCCAACCCAAAAAATTTGGAGAAATTATTTTTAAATCTCTAAAACTCCCCAAAAGGGCAGTTTTTGGGGGGTAGGGGTGGTTTTTTGAAAATTTTCAAATTTAAAGGTATGTTGAGTTATACCTCATTTCAAAGGTATTTCTTCACTGATTATTTTTATGCAAAAAGTTTGAACCTATCTTGCCGCTTATGTACGGGGTACACCAAAACGTTACAAAATCAGGGGTTTGTGGGTAAATTTATTGAAACTACCTGCACAAATGTAGAGAGACGATATCTTTATTGAAAACTAATGATGAGATGGCTTATCGAAAAATATCATCAAATGCCACCCTACCCCAAAATTTACACATTTAAAAAATACATAGAATTTTGAAATATTTAACAGCCCCAATCTAAAAAGAATCAAATAGTAACCTAGTTTGTGTTGTACATAATTAGAAAGGTCTTTAAAAAATAAACATTTTCTAGATTTAAACTTTGTCTCTATCTCCAATGGTTTTAAAACTGTAGTACAAAAATAGATTTTTTAATAATTTTACTCAATGTATTTATTATAAAAGTCAGTGCAATGTGCAATTAAAAAAAGTTCCAACAGTAAACTCGTCTCTTATGTTTAATGACTGAAAGAAATACTGTATCCAATTTTTATAAGAGTCTTTAAAGAGTCAATTTAAAAAGGTATTGGAACACTGTAAACTAAAATGTCTTACGATAAGTGCTGAGTTCTCTCATGAAACAGGAAAACTACCCAGTTATTAAATTAGTATATTTTAAATTATAAAAAGTTTTACACTTAAATTACACAACATTTATAGGAGAAAACCTGTTGTTATTTAATCATTGATGTGAGTGCCATGGAAGGAAGGAGTATCCTGTCATTATTAAAAAAATAAACACTTCAAACTGGTTTTGAAAACAAATCTACCATGTTACAGCAGCACCATGGTAAATTATCAATATGAAAATTATCAATTATCAAACTAAAACCAAAAATAATATAGTAACTGACCTCATGAAGATTTAAAACCGGTGCTCAAACTGGTAATCGTAAAAAACTGTTTAAACTCCAAATCCAGGACTGTAAAACATTGCTCTTTAAACTTAAAGTCCACTTATTCTGAAGTGGATCGAGAGACTAAAATATCATTCCTTCAATTTATCTCCAGGAGTGTTTATTGTACCATTTGCAATGAACGTATCTGTTGTTTAATAGGAAAGCTACTGGTAACTGCTGGTTTTGCTCAAATCTTCAGCAAAACCTGTTTTGCGACACGTGCACTGTACCTCGTTGAGTACTTATAACAAAACAATATTAGGGTAGATTAATTATTGATTACACCTGATTATAAAAACAATGCATTTATATAGAACTAAATTATATTATTAGTAATGAAATCGACCATTATAGACATTAACAAATTGCACAGGTATTGATTTAGAGTAATAGACTCACCCTGATCCCAGTCTTTTCTGCAGCTACTTAAGTCTTACTCCGCCTCTGCAGTAAAACAAGAACTATAAGCATTTTATCTGCAAGTGGCAACATTAATCCACAGTAATGAGTGTCTCGGGGTCTATTAGAGTTGTAAAGTGAAAAACGACCAACTGCTGTACTCCAGTAAGAGCTGCATTCTTGTCCTCGTGAAGCTCATAACTCTTTTAATTATCTCTTCGTGGTAAGAGAGACCATTTTCATTGACACTAGTTTGTCAGTAGGTAACTTGTGCAACGAAGAAGTGTTTATCTATTCCTAATGGAACTAAATTTTAAATAGCCCAGTGTGCCTTTATTTTTATAATTTATTTAAACACCAAAGTCATTTATTTTAAAAGTTGAAACTTAAATCCCAACGTTATATTGTAACTCCGTAAGTAAAATAATATTATAATGCAATTTTATATCAATATTGACACTTTCCATGAAACTTTAATGTAATTCTAATCAATATCTATTCCTTTTATTTTAAGGTTTCAAGATCAAGGCAATTTAAAGTTGTAGAATTATACAATTGAAATGTTATAAGTAAATATGTATAGACAAGTAATGTTTTAATATTTATAACTGATTAAAAACTACGTTTTTTTAAAAGAGATTTTATACTTGAATATATTATACTTGTTAAATGTTTGAAAGCGTTAAAATTATATTAATATGCCTAAATTGACGTTTATTGTCCCATCAGTTTCATACGAATACAAAATTTAAAAAAATAATGCACCTTAACCTTGACATTATGAGATGACGGTCTCATGTGAAATTGAATTTTCTAGCGACTGAGCTGGGAGAGATATATCGAATTGGTTAATTTGATAAATGGATACATTCTTTAGTGTTCTTTGATACTCCGATGTATCCAGATTTGTATGAGAGTTATCTAAACTTGTAGTTTGAAGTTTTGACAACTTTTAATGTCTGTCTGTCTGTATGTCTGTCCACAAATTTAGTTTTTACATGAGGAACATCTAGTCGATGATGTAGCAGGTCACTCCGGTCTATCTGAGCGTTGAGGATCTTTTCAATTTCGCCTCTTAGTTATATACGAGGAAAAAGATTACATATCGTTAAGATAGCAACAATATATATATATATATATATATATATATATATATATATATATATAATGTGATATGTTATCGATTGGCTAGTGAGCTTTTTGTTATATTATATCGCATACTTCAATTTTGCGTTGTATAACTATATTTTTAGATTTAGGGACATATTTCATTGATAGTACACTTTTATTATTGTATTATTATGCCATAACTCAATTAATGTCTGGTGTCAACTATGCTAAAAAATATGCTTCATAAAGTTCACAATACAATAATAATATTACACAACCTTAACACCGATACCGAAATATAGAATGGATTTTAATCAGATACATTAATTGCAGAAGAGACCAAATTCATTTCGTTAAGGATGACCTCAATATACCTAGTAATAAGTTCCGCGTGTTTTTATAACGAAAATACGTGGAGGAAATACAAAGAACAAATTCTCGCTCCAAACCGCAGAAACCCACTGATTGCTCCTTTCACTTGATTGTGACCTATTGAAAGAGCAACAAATGTTACCTGGGAGTATAAGTTTGTAATCATACAGATACTATATACTCGTATAATATCCTTATTTCTGTGTTCTTTAGTTCCAATAACGTTGCCTACAAATAGATTTCGAAAAGAAAATGTAATAAAAATATATAGTGATACACAGATGAATGCAAGGCCTTAGACTAAGAATGCAAGTGCGAATTTGTTTTAAAATTATATTTATAACGATATGTCTATGAAGTAACATTTTTTGTTCATTTATAAGTTTACACATTAAATTTTCACTAAATGTATATATATATATATATATATATATATATATATATATATATATATATATATATCTATATAAATGACTCAGTATACGTCTAGAGTTTATGATTTTATTAAACTGCTACATCAGTATTATAATTATTATTTTAAAATTATTTATGTTAACTAAATGTAAAAATATTTTAACATGTGTTGTTGTTGTTGTTTTTAGAAGCTTTTTGGTAATAAAAATAAACAAGCACTAATTTTTTAAGAACCACAATTAGTGATACAAATTAAATTAATGTGAGGACAACTACTCGATGCGAAGATGGCCCAACCTGCTTCCTTGTCTTTACGTCTGTGGTCGTAAGTTTTGTCAATCACTTACATTGCAATATTATTTATGGGTATGACTTTGCCTCTAGAGGGTGTGGAATAGATCTGAGGATACCAAGGTCCTCCTCACTTGTCTAGCTGTATTGTATGGTATTTAGACTTTCAAACCCTCACATATGTATATAAATAAAATTATTAAACCTCCAATTATTATTAAAAATGTGATTATTATAAAACTCGCATTTATAGGAGTTACCCAAATATCTGTCTCCATAAAATTAAGTGAAAATACAAATTTAAATTACGTCGCCATTTCGGGGTAGGGTGTAATCGATTCAGTACCAAACGTCATAAGATCATTGATTAGATTATAGCATGCGACTTTACGTTCGTATTTCATGCTAGCTCCTGTTATTGATAAAAACTAGAATTAGTATAACTATTAGAATTGTCACTGAAACTATCATTATTAACTAAAATAAAATATATAATAAATAAATATATGCATAATTTAAAACATACAAACATGTGTTTGAAAGCAAACAACAGAGTATACGACAAAGCCATCCATTTTCTAAAATTTAAAATATATAAAGTTGAGCATGTATTATTATAGTTTAACGTCGTTGTCCATAAAAATGTTATCAAACATTTACAGTAAAATGATTGTATATTAGAAAGATTAATATCTAAAACATTTAGCGTATGTTTAAATCTGTTTTTATAGTAAGTCATTTCCCTAATTATACATTTATTTACCATTCTTATTCAGCGTATTTATTTAATTACATTTATTTATTTCAGTGCTAATAAACGTGTTCAAGAAATTACATAAACCTAGATTGTAAAGTCCTTGAGGTTTTACTCTTCAAGAGGAATGAACCTAAGAAAACTAAGACGACGATTCTAAGGACCAATTTCCGGACCTTTATTGCAGCGTTGAATGGGCTGTTTAATCTACCACGAGATGAAGCGCCTTGATATAAATGTCTTGAAACAATTCTTTGATAATAATTACACTGAAAATAGGACACTGGTACAATGTAATTTTTGGAAAACTTTTCAATAACGTGGTAAAAATACAATCATAAATATAAAAATAACAAATTTTTTTTTTATTAAAAGAATTAAACAAATAAATAAAATGGATTATAGAGTAACACGCATTGTTATGACATCTTATTTCTCTTCAAATTGTATGGCTTACTAAAGTAAATCTATTTCACTCAGTATATTATTTATAGGTTGACTCTATTTTTATGCAAAGGTGCAGTCAATTCCTTACCGGGGATACAAACATATAGCCGACTCCAGACGAGTACGACTGCTCATATATCCTGTTCTACCAGGTAGTTCCTGGCCGGCCATTGGTAGTGGTTCGGAAATCACATTTTAGCAGTGGGTCCCTAGGTTGAAACCATAAAAGCAGGCTCCTAACCCTTAAATTTGTCTTATAAAATAAAACAACCTTTATTCTCCTGACACTTTTATTTGGTTGAACGTTAGCGAAGCCGACTACTCGAGAAGCTAGAGAAATGCCATTTCTAACTGTATATAAAATATCAAACGAACAGACCAATAGACTTTAAGTTTTGCACAAAGCTTCATATATGTATCCATATATATACAAAACATTGATTTGGATGAAAGTTTATGTCTCTTTATGGGATTTGGTTTGGTAGGTTCCATTTTATATTGTTGCTATCGGTAATCATAATGCTGATAAGAATATATAGATTTTAAAACTAAAAGAGTACAACCATATGAAACTTTAGCATGTAACATATTAACTCCGTGGGTTTAGACCTAAAATATTCACTACAACAATCGCGAAGCCTGTTCCGCATCACAGGGTACGCCATAGTCCTAACTTGTATTATTGAGTAAATTATATTTCTGTTTGTATTTTATATTGGCTTCAATTTCTATGAGTTTTTAATAGTATAAAAATTTCCTACAATGCCATTAAACTGATTTCAAAACATCATTACCGTGGTTTATTGAGGAAGTCAAATTTGGAGTCTACGTGTGTTATATGTAGTCTACATTAATGAAACATAATATAAAGTATCTCTCATTAAAAGATTTTCCACAAAGTACCAGAAATAAAAAGGTAAAGTACGAAATAACTCCGACATCCCACTTAGTGTGTCAGTAACAGACTAATGGTCTCAAAGAGAGTCCATTACAGCAACAATATAATTCACAAGTCCCCAAGTTGACAGCCAGTGTATCGGAATTTTGGCCTGACCTCCTTGTAAGTTTTTGTAACTCCTACTAATAGGTATATTTTTTTATTTTTGGATCATCGATGTTACTAATTTTTATACGTTTCACAATTTGAGAGCGTTTTGGAATGTTTTTATAACTGTGGAATTCATTCAAAATGCGTAAAGTTTTCTTTAGATCTATAAAAAAAATGGTAAAACAAACATTAATATTTCTATATAAAAGATTTGTGTTGGTAGAACGATATATAAGTTATGTATATGCTCAAATTTCATATATTCATCACATTACGTCTCAAAAACTAAATATTAATTACATATATTCCGTGATATTTATCAATATTTGGTCTAAATTATAACAATAAAAGTAACAATAGAGATTGGATATTACAATTATCTTTATAAACAAGTATATACTCTTATTTGTATGATTAAAATCTATATTATGCAAGTTAATAATTTGGTAAGTGGCCAAAAATAATGTCAGTTGGTAAGTGAATTTGGGATTTTAACATTGAAGGTCCCATGCCTATTATACTCATGAATTAGAATAATGTGTGCTGTCTTTCTTCCTGTCACTTTATAAATATTATACGAGTATTTAAATATAAAATACTTAACTTACAAAATAGAATTATCTTTCAAAATTGAACAAAATATCTAAAACGGTAACCAAGCAGTTATCATTCTTCTTTGAAGAATAGATGCAGAATCAAATATGTTTTGTCAATTATAATATTCTCTAAATCGATTATTATTCTTAGCAAACTATTACAAATAAATGAGTTAATGTCTATATACGGTAAAAGTATGCCTCATCTCGAG
Source organism: Homalodisca vitripennis (assembly GCF_021130785.1). Lineage (NCBI taxonomy): Eukaryota > Metazoa > Arthropoda > Insecta > Hemiptera > Cicadellidae > Homalodisca > Homalodisca vitripennis. The sequence goes on along the minus strand of NC_060211.1, from coordinate 6,238,718 downwards.
TTGTTGCAGGCTTCACTGAGGTTTTATGGGAATATTTAAATCAATATTTTACTTCATTTTCAAGATTTTCTGTGGACGAAGAGCCAAAAAGACATTCATCAAAAAAAGAAGTTGACATGAATATGATGCATTTGTCTATAAATGAAGATTCGTATACAATTGAATTGGAAACTTGTTTCTACATATCTTGCCACATAATGCTATCAATCTTTGTTTTTTTTTTTTTTTTTTTTTTTTTTTATTTAATTTTGTAGCAATGTTCAAATACAGACAGAGCTGCCAACGAACAGACAGAAATACATTTTTTCAGTCTTGCGAGGTTTCATTTAAGTTCAGGCAATGATGAAAGATTTCAAACCAAATAGGATGATCAATTCCTGATGTCTTGTAATGTCTAAACATTCTTTGAAGTTGTTATAAATATCAACATTCTTTAGTTAAGATATTTTCAGTAGAAGTTGCTGTACCAACATGCAATAGTTGTCAAAGCTGAGGTTAAGTTTAAGTGCTGCTGCAAAGTTCAAAGTGCCGAAGTTGAAATCGTTTGGGTTAGAGAATCAAACTTTACTCTACCATTCCATACCATCACGATGAAAATTTTGAGATCTATGTTTACTAGACATACAGATTTTGAGAAATAATATGGCCACTCATTTTAATGTAACCGTATTATTCTTTTTATTAATTTCCTGTTAAAGACCCTGTATATAACACGTGAAGTTCTTACTGACTCACGCACTCACCAATATTTCCCAAACTTACCGGAATCACAGATATTTACATTCTTGTTCACGTATGCACCATAACGTATGTAGAAGAACTAAATTCATTTTAAACAAATGAAACATTCATAGGAATGGAAGTGGGGATAACAACCGTTAGCAGAAATACATTTTGTTTCTATTCTTGATGTCCTTCAAATATGAAATAGTCGCTATAAATGCGCCAGTAATTCCACATTAGTACGTAGCGTAGAAGAAGTTATCTGCTCCCATGAACTGATATAAATAACTAATATTCATTAGTAAAATTTTTATTTTGACCCAGAAACTGCAGGTTTGTATCACAATTTATACCAATTTATATTTTGAAAGCCTGTCTAAAAGCATTTTTGTACAACAAGAAAGCTTAATTCAAAATCAAAGATAATCGAAGAATAAATTTAAAAGAATTAAAAACATTTGGTTGCCATTACAGGCTGTGTTTAGGATTTGTACAAATTAATACATTTTAAAAATGAATTATTATACTGTACATCATTCAAACTGTTTGGTGATTGTGACATCAATGCAAAGTAAAATGGGTGTCAGAAGTACAGTGCAGTCCACTAGAACCAGAAGTACTCTTACAGGTGTAAAGACTTCGAAATTGTGTGCGAAGCCACGGGTCCTGCAAGGAGAATCATAAAGTATTACACTAGACACTACATTTTTCAATGAATTTAAAATTGGTACTACCAATTTTCATGTATTGTATTATGTCCTATATACATTCACTAAGGAAGCGAATTACGCTGACATTGGGGCTTCTACACAATGGTTAGAATTATTCCAGTTTGACTGATATCACTAGAATTATTTAAACAAATACATGGAATATTTGATGCAATGCAATGTAGATGAATTGCCAGGAAATTTGGTTAGTAAGTCCTAGTTGTTTATTTATTCTATACAGGTAAACTTTAAGCAAAATTTAAAGCCTAAAGAAATTTAGTTTCCGATATATCTTGTGGACAGAAAGTCAGAAGATATATTTTACTAATAATGATAATGATGAAGTAATAAAATACCTTCTTGAGTTTATCAGTGATATCACTTTATACAAAATGACATCACTTCAAAACAAAGCAGCGAGAGTCATTCAGATAAGATATGTGACCGGGATATTTAGGATAATACATGTAGGCTACTTAGCTCAGGACGTGTGTGACATACATGATAAGGGTTATCTTGTGTTGTGATTGAGCTGCGATGAACCGTTCTAATCTCCGCTTCAATATCAGTTGGCTTAGGTTATACTAATGGAAGGTATGCACAGAATATTGTGGGACATACTTGTAGTTAGCTAAGATCGTGTGTTCCTTATCCAATCAGAGTTGTCTTTGCATTGTGAAGGACTCTTCTACATTCCCTAAAATATAGAAATTTACATTTCAATACAACAATTAATATAAATTTACCCAAATTTATCATACAGTTTTTATCAATCTAACTTTTATTATTTTGTATCAAGTGGTATTGTTTCATAATGACATTCTTCATGAATAAATATATCTAAGGGACTTTTATCCATCGTTAATTTATTTATGAAACTTATTTTTTTTAATCGAAGTTTTAAGAATATTTTAGTTAGGTACAAAATGTATATCAGTATACCAGTATGAATAAAATAAATATGAAATACCAGATTTATTTTAGTACAATAGATAAATAAAGTTAAAATGTTTTTTTTTATAATTTCTTTTCCCAAAGCCTTGCCATTTATTTAATTAGTATCGTTTCATTAAAGTAATTAAAAACTAACTTAAAAACACCAATTATAACAAATGCCTAAATACTTGACCGCTTGAACTTTGCTAGGCCAAATAGATTCTACTTATTTATGGTTTTATGAACAGCTCATTTATTTATTTTTGGAATTTACTTTGGGACGCACGAACCATTTTTTACTCTTTAAGCACACAAATCGGCCTTTTTAGAATAGTTGTATTATTTTCTGAGAATTAAATAAGAGAACTTAAGGCATAGCTGAAGCCTTTAAATAGGCACGAGCCTTTATATGGTTAACTGACACTTATGCATTCACCGTTTAACAGAGTTTGAGCTAAAAAAAAGTTAATTCAACTCAAAAACATCCTTTTTTGTTTTAACCATCTTTTTTATTTGCACCAAAACTAAAATTCCTGATGGTGGACTACATTCTTGGGAAAACTTGTCGCAGCGTATCCTGAAATATTTCAATCATATCGATGTTAAAGATTTTAAAAATTTATATAGATTATTTACATTTAAATTTGTATTAACATCCGACGACCATTAGTTGGTATGTGTGAGTTGTTAATTTAAACATTCTCCAATTAAGATATTTGCAGTAGAAGTTGCTGTACCAACATGCCATAGTTGTCAAAGCTGAGGTTAAGTTTAAGTGCTGCTTCAAAGTTCAAAGTTCAAAGTGCCGAAGTTGAAGTCATTTGGGTTAGAGAATCAAACTTTACTGTACCATTCCATACCATCGCGATGAATGTTTTGAGGTCTAAGTTTACCAGACATATAGATTTTGAGAAATATTAGGGCTGATCATTTTAATGTAACCCTATAAATCATTTAATTAAATTCCTTTTACATCTCTATATACAACATATTTAACAGATTCTTACTCACTCACCAATATTTCAACAACTCACTGGAGAAGCAGATATTTGAAGTCTTGTATACGTATGCAACATGACGCATATACAAAAACTAAATTAATTTCAAAAGAACGTAACAACCATATACATTGAAATGGGATAGCAACCGTTAGTATAATTACATTTTGTTTCTCAAATTTTTGATGGCCGACGTATGTGAAATTTGGCACACTCGTTTTATGTCCACTGAAAATGAAACTAAAGAATATTCCAAAATTATGAACAACCTATAGGGTTTCAGACATTTTTCATCAATATATATTAAAAAATATACATATCAAAATGTTTCGAGAATTTAAATTTAATATACCTTGAAATAGTTAGTCCATTTTAAATGAAAGGAAAACAGAACGGACTATTTTTACATGACGATGAGGATGGATTTCAATAATCGAAACGTTGTGGTGTATATTTTGTAACGGATAACAATAGCAATCGTCCGCAATCATATTATCCTTTCAAACCTTCAATAGCCAATAAAAAACATTACATCAAGAATTCAGAGATGGGATGCAAACATATAACCATATTTTTGCGAATTTTGAGTTTAGATACAGGTCACCATTCTCTTACGTACAGCATCAAAAATCCTGTCCCAGACGTGACTACTGAAATCTGGAGTCATGTTCGTCTAAATCGGAGAAACCATGCAAATACCTACTATTACGACTTCGGAAGTAGAATTCAAAGCCTGGAAGTAGTCGCTTTTTACTGGATACACTTTTCAACGATACTAAATTACTGTGAATAACCTACACCGGAAATGACTATAAGGGCTGAAAGTAGACAGTTTTTGAACTTTAGTAAGCTTCTCAGAGCGAGTATTTATATATTTTTTGTATCTTAGCAACAAGGCAATCTCTGCTACGTTTGAAATATAATGGAATCGAACTATAAATGCATCTTAATCGCTTCTCGGCCTTTTGGCTAAGATCAAATTGATCTTAGCCATAAGTTTGAGTCTCAGAGCGAGCGCTTGAGGCTTTTTTAGTTTGGATTTCCTGGGGGAGTGTGGTGGGAACGCACTCCTGGCAGCTTCGCCCTGCCTAACCAGGAAGTCCCGGTGGGGCTGGTTAGGGGCGCCAGCTTTCCTCCCGAATAAAGCGCTGAGCTGTAGGAGACCTCCAGTGCGGTGCTGTTCAATGTGGTGGGCCGCTGACCCATCGTCTGCAGCACCGTGTGTCCCATGTAGGCCGGCGGCTCTCTGCATGCTATAAACTTGCACGTTCGTTTTCGGACTTCTTTATTGCCTTTTCTCAAACTTCTCTTCACTCAATTTTCTTCGGGTTTTCTTGCTTTTTCCCGTCCCCCCCCCCACAAAATCAGCTCTCTCCATCATCTTCATTGCATGCTTGGCTTGGCTTCACTCACTGCATGTAACTCTCTGCATGATTTTTTCTAATCTTTCTCTGCTTCTGTTTCATTTTCTGCTTCCCCCCTTCTGCTTCTTCAAAACTTCTACTGCCGGTCCTGCATGGAGGTTCCTCCTACATTATTTTACATTGCCCTGCCGGTCACCAAGCGCTTTCAGTGCCCTGTATGTCTGTGAGGTCAGGTGTACTGACTATCAGAAAGCGGGAGGGGACCTAAAAAGGCATCTCATACAAGACCATGGGCCTGGCTGGGAGCTCTCTTATGTGTGCCTAGTGACACCAGAATATAGCTGTCGGGAGCACAACAAATATTCCTTCAAGAGAGCGAAGGCCCATTTATTGAGCAAGAGCACTCAGGAACAGCCCATTTGAGGTGGGGAATGAGGACGAGTTGGGGATTTCTTCAACATCCTTTGATGGCCTGCAGGACCTCATTTTGCGGGTCGCCACCCCTGCTCGTCCTGCACAGAGCCCCAGGCTTCACCTGCCCCCGTCCTCATCATCAAACATCCCAAAAATCTTCCCCTGAGTCCCTGGAATCTCCACCCATCATCCAACGGGCTGGATCTGCGGCGGCAAGAGCGGCGAATGCCCTGCGACGTCGCCGTCTGCCAGAGGATCGTGAAATTGACCCCTCCCAGGGTCCCCTTAGAACCACCCTCCATCTGTTGGACTATACCTTCTCCTCCGCCGCCGCCTCTGCCTTCACCGGTACATCCGGCCCTTGGCACCGCCTCACCTTCGCCGGAGCCTTCGCCCGGCCGCCCTCCTTTGCCGGACCCCCCACCATTCTCCGGCAACGGCCTGTCCACGGAGCCATGCCGCCTTGTCCGTCACTCACCTGGAGCTCCCAGACAGGACCCTCCACCTGATCCTCCGTCGCCTGGGTTGCCTCCTGAGCTCTCCTGCTGAGCTCCCTGACCATCTCACAGCTTGGCAGCGCCAGTGGCTGCCCCGATTCATCCCGGGGACCCCCGTGGACGAGTTCATCGTTTCGCTCTGGATGAAGATGACGCCTCACTCTCGACGGCACCGCAGCCCACCATCAAATCCTCCTAGGCTTCCTCGTCGCCGTGTCTGCTGCTGCACCGCGTGACAATCGCCGGGACGTCAGGGAGGGCCGCCAGGCTCCAGCGCCTCTACCGACAGCTCCTCGGAAGGCGACGATGAGGGAAGTTACTGTGGTTCCTCCGCTCATCGCCATTCTGTTTCCATCCCTGAGGAGACCAATAAGAGACACTTTGAGGCTTCTTATACCTCGAGAGACCGATGTGCCGGTTGTCCCTCCGCCGAATTGCCTGGTCCCTCCCGCTCCGCACCCCCCTCCCACTGCTTGACTCTGCTCTACCCGAGGAGATCTCCCTCCTGCTGAGGAGGGCCTCCAATACTGCCCCCTGCCCCTGATGGGGTGTGTTACAATGTGTGGCGCCGTAGAGACCCAACAGGACACGTGCTGGCGGCGGTCCTTCAACATCTGCATCACCGCCAGACGCTTTCCCGCCATCTTGGAAGTCCTCCTCTACGGTGCTGATACACAAAAGGACAACCCTGGCGACATCAATAACTGGCGTCCCATCGCCCTCTCCAACACTGCGGGGGGGAAGGATAGCTCCTCTGCAGTCTCCTGGCGGATCGTCCTCTCCAGGTGGGCCCTCCGAGAACAACATCATTTCTGGGGCTCAGAAGGGGTTCACCCCAGCGGAGGGCTGACCCTGGGATGCTGGAGCACAACTTCATCCTCCAGGAACTCCTCGATGACGCAAGGCGCGTGGGAATGAGCTCTGCGTGGCGTGGTTGGACCTCGCCAACGCCTTCGGCCAGTGTCCCCCACTCCGCCCTCCCCCCCCCCCCCCCCATCCATCGCCGGAGCGCTCCGTTCTGCGGGGCTCTCACAAGACCAGCTGCGCTTCATCGAGGACTTGTACCAGGGAGCTCTACTTCCATCCGCCACTCCCAGAGGGATCGACTGACCCCATCGCCTTTGAGAGCTGGAGTTCGTCAGGGCTGTCCACCCCATCTTCCCCCATCCCTCTATCACTTGGGTGATGGAGTACCTGATTCGGCCGCTCACATGCACTGGAGGACCAGCGTGGAGCAGTACTCCACGGCATCCAGCGTCGCAGCGTCCTGCATACGCCGATGACCTCGCCCTTGTGGCAGAAGGTCGGAGGCGTCTCTTCAGGCACTGCTTCGGGACGTCGTTATCCGTCCCCAGCTGCGACGTGGGTTGGACTCCGGTTCAAGCCCACCAAAGTGTTGCCACGCTCCATGTTGCCGCCCGGAGAACTACTAGACCGTCAGTCTTCCGGAAGATAATCTACGGTGCGCCGCTTCGGGTCCTCGGACGAGGGGATTCCTAAAAAACCAAACACCTTGGAGTCCCCACCGGGCATGAAGGTGGATCAAACCCCGGTCGGGGGCCACCATTGCCAGGTTGGAAGCTGAGACTGAGGCCGTCCTTCGGATCAACTTCTGAGGAGTGTGCTGGCGCCTTGGCAGAAGCTGCCACGCCTTGCGGACCTTCATCGTGTTCCGCAGCTGGAGTTTAACCTCAAGACCGCGCGGATCCGCAAGACTGCACTTAGAGCCTGGACAGTAAGATCAAGTGGTGGTGTGAAGAAGATCTTCAACGTCCTTTCCTTCACGCGCCAGTGCCGAGTTGGTCTATCTTCCACCTTCCTGCGGCGGTGGCTGGACTCGTCCCGCTGGCTGACCCTCTCGGACCTGGGCCGCCATCAACCACACGTTCAGGCTCCTCACCTCACCGGGATGCCAGGGTTGGCCTCGATTGCGCTGGAGGGATTGGCGGCCTCTGCGGGCCAGAGGAGGTGCCGCCGCCCGCGCCTGGAATGGAGTTTCGCTTGTGGGATACCTCAACGGCGACTTCCCCGGGAACTCCAATGTCGCCACCACTTTTTCTGCCGCGCGGGCGGCTTTGAACAGGCTGAAGAAACGGCCTGCCTGACCTAGCGCTGGGGTTGGTGTGCCGGCAAGGGCAACATTTCAAATCACGATCCCTGGGGATAGGGGCTCTCAGGATCGTCGACAGTGGGCTCCCGTCACGCGCTGTCGGCCAGTCTGCGCTCCTCGCTGCAGCAACACTTCAGGGCCACCCATTTCCGCGAAACCCGACCAGGGAAGGGTGGCCAGGGTCACCCACCACCTGCGCTCCACTGCCAACCACATGCTGCACGAGGGACGCTACACACGCTTTGCGGACTGGCGGTTTGTTCCACCCGGGCCATGTTGAATGTCCTCCCTCTCACGGCTGCCGGCGCTGGGGAGTCAACGATCGGCGTTGTAGGCGGTGTGGTCAACACACGACGAGACCACCGCCCACGTGCTCTGCCACTGCACCTCCAGCCTCGCTACTGTGAGGGCATCACGCGTAAGACACAACGCCGTCCAGGATCTCCTCGTGTCGCTGCCATCAGACCTGCGGAGGGAGTTGAGGTCCGCGTGAACCAGCGGGTGCCCCTACAAACGCTTGCTCCAAGGCCGAGACGATTTTCCGGAGGAGATGGTGCGCTGCCGTCCGGATGTGGTGATGATCGACGCCCAACAACAAGTACCTCAAGATCGTCGACAATGTTTCAGTGCCCCCCCCCCCCCCCCCGTTCCGTACGAGGACGGTGGCCTGGCGGGCCATCGAGGCTCTGCGCGGGAGAGGAAAGCTGGACACCTATGGACCACTCGCCCGGATGCTGACGGCGGAGGCTAAAGGAGGCCTACAGGACTTCTTCGTGGACGCCTTCATCGTCGGCTCCCTGGGTGCGTGGGACAGCGCCAACTGGGGGACCCTGGCATCGCCTCGGGGTTCACCGTAGATATGGCACATCCCTCTCCCGTCGCTGCGTCTCCGAGGCCCCATTCGCTGGAGCCGAGACATAAATGTCACCCATGTAAATCCGGCGTCCAGCAGTGCAAGACTGAACTTCCATTGTGTTTTATAGTTATTTATTTATTTATTGCATGTTATTTTAGTATATATATTGACGATTTATAAAACTATTTATTACTCATTATTGCATGTTATTTAGTATTTTAGTATTTTAGTAATTTATGACACTTTGATTGACCTTTTCTCCTACCTCCTAAGACGTCGACAATGTTACCTTAAGTCTATTTAGAATAAGATATTTGTGAAATTGTTTTTAACCATATTAGAAAAAATTAAGACACTAGTTATGTAACAAGAAAATAAAGGCAAAAAATAGAAGCCCCAAATATCCGCAAACATTTTGATTACCTTTCTTGTAAAGAATAAACAATGACACTGACATAATATGTACAATAAACATGTCTATATTTCTGATTCAAAATTAAAATAGGGATCCAGTATACAACCTCATAAATAACTTCACTATACTTGCCAATATGGACTACAAAGTTTACAAATATATATATATATATATATATATATATATATATATATATATATATATATATATATATATATCCCACTAACTTTTTTTAGTTATTTAAAAGTGATTTATTGATTACTTTGTTGTGTTTAGGTGTAACTATAACTTGTAAAACAAAATTAACTGTCTAAACTTTTGACGATACTGTATAAATATATAATCATGTCAGCTATTGTGGTTTTTTATATGCAGTACGTGAAAACTCAGTGTACAATGTACGTAAAATTAAACTTTTTGAAACTTTATATCGGAGTTCATTGAAAACTCAAACGCTGTCATTATTCAATGTCTTATCGTTCACATTGTTGAAGAGTGTTCAGCGTCACCTATCACCGCCTTTCCTGAAAAATTACTATATTTGCACAACTGCTACCTTGTCAGTGTAAACTCGTAATGTTGTGTCTTGCTTCATCATTGTAGATTAATATTTCCCAGGTGTTTACCTTCTTGACCGATGTTCAAAATTGTTCTCGTAATGAAAGGTATATATGATCAAATATTAATCTCATCTAGCACAGAAAGTTGCCGATCTTTTTCTTGCGTAAGTTAAAAACTAGTTACAATGTATTACGCAAATCATGCTTTGAGATTTAAATGAAGTAGTAAAATTACTATGTAAAATTGTATAAATTCTTTTTCACTATCAAAGCTTCCAGAACATGAGTTTTGAATACAGATATACAGAGATTCAGACTTGCTTAGTTGATTCAAAAATGATATATTGTCAATCTATCATGGGTTAAGCCTTAAGTCATTTTATATTTATGTTAAAAGTTTGTATCATCCGTATGAGTAAATGTTACGAATGCGTGTATTGATAAGATTTGTCATGCAGGTTTTTTATAAATGTCGAGATAAAAGACATCAATTAGGTTGCATGCATAATATACAATTTTCAAATGTATAGCTAATTTTAATCTCGAAATGATCCTTGGATAGATATACGATTACCCAAATGCCATGGACATGCACCATCTTCTACTTCAGTATTGTCCATATATTATATATATATACGTGTGATAGGCTTCGCTAAAACTCAGCAACTCAGCCAATAAGAGGAAAATATCAGTGTTTGGATTTTACAGCTCCATCAATGCTTATCAGTTAGTTCGTATTAAACAGAAGTTATTCGGTCCTACTCAGATTAACTGAATTCCTGCTTTTAGAAAATGTTTGGAAATGTTTAAAAATGCTCTACATGTTCGGGGCATGACTATTAAAAAATGTATGTATTACAAACAATAATAAATGTATTATACGTCATAAGGTAATTAATTTGACCGCTTAACTTGTTAAGTGAAATATACTGTTACATACTTTTAAATGTACAAGAATATACAAACACAATAAAAATAGTTTATGATATTTAGAGTAACATTTTTGTAAATAAAACAAGTGTCGATGATGCTAAAGCTAAATGTAACAAGTGCCATAAGTTATGATATTAGTGAAATGTGTTGCGAATATCATTGGGGAGATTTTTCATGTCTGTTATCACGAAAATAAGTTTTATACCTTGTTATTGCTCACCAACCGAATGGCTTCTGCAGTATTTTTATCAAGATTAAACTTTTTTTGGGTAGAAAATTCTTAAATCCTATTAAAAGGGTAGGATGGTTTTCTACATGCCGGGTTTTCAGATGTTCACAAAAAAAATACTTAGCCTATCCTTTATTACTGCCTCCTATAACACTAGATTCCCGTGTCCTGTGTGGTTCCATACTAAGAGATAACATTAATGCACCAATGAGCTAAACCTAAGCCAAAGCACACTATTCATGGGTATTAAAAATAATAGTATTATTTGGATTTTCCAATCAGATACCTATTCCTCTCACGAACCAGAATCTGCAGAATTAAACCGTCTACTGTACTGCATAATTTTAGTTCTTATGAGGTTTTAAGTTATCGAATCGAGTTTTCTATGTGGCATCTTGTATGATACTCAAGATTTATTTTGTAAGGACGCAGGGATTAGTAGGATTAACCTTCAATACAGGCTTATTTATTATCCCCTCTGCCTTACTCGCCTGACATTATTTATGATTTTAACTCAGATGTAACACTTTTATTACATTAATGTAGAAATGAATATTTTTCGTACATAGCACTACAAGATTGTACATAAACTTAACAAAAATAGTATTGGAAGTAAAGTGGCCTTATTTAAAACTGCCTTGGTAGTAGAAAATATCCGTAGAACGTTGCGGAAAGATAGAAAATATGCTTATAGTAGAATAGCAGACTCATGGCTGGCTTAAACCATGTCGTAGTTACGTCAATAGAAAAACATTTCCATCAAATTTGAGTCCTTCTACAAAATACATTAAAGAAATGTTAGTTAGAATGATATTATGGACTGGAACACACATAGTGGCACCCGTATTCAACTTATAATGGCCGTAGGGATGGTATTTTCTCTCCTTTCTATAACACTAGAAAAATAATAATAAAATGTTGTTAAAAAAACCCTACCACAACTAATTTGATCTATGTAAATGTTAAAACATACAAAATGACGTTAATAGACGAGATAATTTAGTTACAAATGTTACTTTGATAAACAATAAGAGATGTTGAGTTCCATTGTATCACCCTCTAGCCCTTTTCACCTTTGAAAAGATCCTAGAATTTCATTTTATTTGGACATTACATATATAGTATTATGCATTGGCCATTATTAGTTACATAAATATTACAATTTGAAACGTATAGATAAATACTTTTCAGATATCGGCAATAAATATGAAATGAATGATATATATATATATATATATATATATATATATATATATATATATATACATATGTATATGTATATACGAGTATATATATGTGTGTGTGTATATATATATATATATATATATATATAACTGTACTCGAATATGAAATTATATTATTAATATATTTTACTAAAACAACGTAGAAGTACGCCAAACAACGCTGAAGTTACATAAGAATTATAAGATTACGGCTAATTTTACTCCTAAGATATCCAGTAGAAAGACAGACAGACAGACAGAAAGAAGTTCTACAGCCCACAGGAAGACGGATGAAAAGCATATTTCTTTTATTTGTGCATCTTTGTCTCTATACACGATCAATTTGAAACTAATTAATTTAGAGTTGATTCGATGTAAAATTCCACCTCTACGCCTTCTATTTATAATGTTTTATGTTTAAAGTAAAATAAAAAAAAAACTTAATATGCCAGTTCATCAGTCCAAAGTAAATCATGTTTACACCCAGGAAGGAGTAATGGTGGAATTTTACACGAAATCAACTAAATCGATAAGTTTAAAATTGATCGTGGATAGAGACAAACACATATAAAGAGAGAAATCTGTTTTTTTTCATAAACAATTGGGGGAAACGCTGCTAAACGCTTTCAAACTCAAAATTCTTTGTGAAAAATTTAAAATATATCAGTTCCTATTTTTTGTACAAAACCTAGATTTTTTTAGTTCTAATTTTATTGTAACTTCCTTGCAAATGTTCCATACAAAAGCAGACAAAAACTGAGTTCACTTGCATAGCAAACAAAATTTATTCCCTCTGTTTCAAAGACATATGAGAACACTCGTGAGAGTAAATATGAGTGTATACTACGAAGGAGTTTTTATAAAACTTTTTACTAAATGTAAAGCCACAAGATTTTGGTAAATTTTGAAATCGGTAGTGTACCAGACAAATTAGAAACTGAGATAAAATATACTAATGAACTAAAACATAGAGAAAAATGTTTTGTACATCCCATTTCTCACCAGTAATTTTAATCATGTAAACCACAGTAAAAAATCTCTCATATATTTGGTTTGTTGTGAAGATGACATTGCAGGTTAAATGGCCAAGCTTTATATCAAATCAACCAATCCATCAAATTAACTTGATCTCACGTCTTGGTAAGTTCATGAAGAATGTCATATCATTAATCTAACAATATATTATTTATAACAAATTGTCGATTCTTTGTTTTCTCGTTAGTAACAAGATTAATATAAGGCCAATATTACCAAAGTAACTTTTTAACATTTACTGTTAAGAATCTCAATGGACCGAATTTGTTTATCAACAACTGCAAGGTGTGACTGGTGTTTAGAAAAGTAAAATACAATTAAATAATACAAAGTCAGGTGTTTAAATTATTATACTTACAACGCGTAATTAGAATGCAGAATAGTTCTAGGATGGTTACTTTATACAATATTTTTATTTGGACACGAGCAATAAATTAATAGTAAGCGGAAAATATACATATGAAAAAGAAAATGGTAAAACACATAAAGACGAGAGCAATTTTGGTAGAGGATATATTACTGCAACTCTTTACATACAACTTCCGGTGTGGTAGTACACAGCCGGAAGCTCTTGTCATTTGCAACAACAAACTCTGGACCAATCTCTTCTGTAAATCAGAGACAGTAAAAAATATTATATCATTATTTTTGTGAAAATATCTTACGTGCGTGTGTATGCCACTGAACACTGTCTTCTACATGACAGAAGCGATTTTAATGAGCTTTGTATTTTTAGGTTTATTCGAGAATTGTTTGGATTTGAAAATATAAGCAGTTACAAATTAAATTTAAAAACTAAAAGATAAAAGTTTTTAAAATGCCTGCTCATTATAAACTACAACTACAAGACAGTTATGAATGTTAAATAGCCAAACAATATTTGAAGGCGCTAAGTTATGATTCATATTTGTTTTTAAAATAAATTTCTGGTTGAACTTAAAGCTTGAAAGTCAGAATAAATTATAATAATAGCACACAGAAAACACAGAAAAAATGCATTGTACACAAGTTATGTACAAACATGTGGCGTTTTAACAATTTGGCATACTAATAATATGTGGCCTAAGGATTCTCTGTTTCAAGTTTATGTTTATAGCCTATTGCAAGATTTAGCTTGCAACCTCTGATACACGACGCGTAGTGGCATACTTCCACTTTTTATGTAATGTGTAATGAATTTTTATTAATTTTACTGTCAAACACAGCAGATTAAAAGTATTTTAACTTATACGTACATTAAAAGTAAAGTTTCGAATTATGAAAAATCATATTTCAAGGCCGGAACGATCCAACTTTAAATGCAGTGTTAATAAAGCAATTATCATATTAGGTAGATTTCATAGTAGTTGGCCTATAATTGCGATCGCAATTAAAAATAGATACATTACAATATATTTGATTTATATACTAGCTAATCACGAACATCTTTGAGTATTTTTAGTTTTTCTATATCTTTTTATTTTTAAAGATAGTGGACATTCAAAGTTTGAAAAAGGAATAATTATATATCAGTTAATATTTATTATTACAGAAAATTTAAAAAAAAAATTGAAATCTGAGGTTGTTTACGCGAGGATGTTTACCTTTTACGTATCACTATATAACACTGCTGAAATAATTGTAATAAAGAGAACTACGACGGTTCCTTATGGATTTAGTCAAAACATGTTAGAGAGGCAATATTTGTATACATCATAGATGTTTTTGTTAGCTAGTAATAATTACTAAAATGTTTCAAGAAACCATTCGCATTCTATCAAACCTTTGAACTCTAATTCTACATTAGATAAAAAGATACATTTTTCATATATACTACCTAATTATAAACATCACATATTCTTTTTAATTAGTCCGATATCTTTTAAAGTTTCATCAGTCATATAAGCTATTATCAGTTATGAGGTAAAACCAAAAAACGTTCTCAGGTAATTTGCAATAATGTTTTTCCGTGTTTTTTTTAATAATTCATAGTATTTCCAGATATTGAATTTAAACAGTGTAGCTATTATACAACATTGTAGAAATAATTTTACACATGACAACAACCGCAGTTCCTAAATAAAAAAAAAATACATACAAGACAAAGTATGTAACCGTATTGCAAATTGCCAGTAAAAATGTACCCAATACCAAATTTTGCTAGATATATACTACCTAACTATAAACATCTTTATATTTAAAATTTGTACCATATCTTATATTTTCAAAATAGCAGCTATCCAAAGTTTGGAAAAGGAATAACTGGATATAAGTTATTATGCATCATAATAACAAGCAAAAGAGTTTCTTTGGAAATCTCAGGTTATTTATAATAATGTTTGTTACTACTGTTAGTGGGGTTTGTTATCCGTCTTAACCAATAAAACGTTTAAAGATGACTACTACTCGTATCTGGACAACATTTATATACATGTATATATATATATATATATATATATATATATATATATATATATATATATATGTGTGTGTGTGTGTGTATATATATATATATATATTGCATGAACCAAGACTAACTTTTTTCTTAAAACTATATAACAATACATTTTAAGCAACGATTATTCTTACATATTTTCCACAACCCTTAATGTTTCAATGTAGTGACCGTTTAAATTATACAACTAAACAATCAAACCCTCTCGGATTACTGTCACTAAATCAAGTAAACGTTAAAAAAAAGAACTATATGCTTCAAAAATTTTTTGCCTAGTAAGGATTCAAGATTATGGACTTGTAAATATTATGATTAGCTTATATAAACATGTAAACATTATGTTATTGTCCCGTCAGTTTTGTGCAAATTAAACACCTAAACTAATAATGCATATTCAGTTTGACACATAGGCGGCCACGTGTGAAACCAGCTATTAGCAGGTTGACTGTCACATTGATGTTGTGTCCCAAAGCTTGACAGCCACGAGTATCAATTTTGATGCTCATCTGTTTAGTTTAACAGGATATGATTATCATATGTGATACTCGCAGGACTAAACTTATGTTAGTATCCGAATACATAAACGTGTTATTTATTGGCACTTTTAATATTTTATGACATACATTTATTATTACCTATTATATGAACTATTTCTTAAACTGAGCCACTTATTTTTTTGTCAATCCTGACTTTATTTATAACACCAATTTTTGCCAATGTTATTTTTTTTAAGTTATTTTCTTCATTGACAAGTTACCTAGTCTTTTAAGTTTTTGTAAAGTAATTCAATTCGGAGACCATTCTGGACCTGGTTTCATTATAAGTAATAATAATATTATTAAAGTGTATTATTGCATCATTCACTACATTCGAGTCTCATATATACATATAGATTTTAAATTCACTCCATTTTTCATTCATTCCGAGTTTTCCCCACCGTTATCCAAATATCAGTCAGCCAATCACGTGATCTTTAAAAACGTGAGTCATAAACTCGTCTATGCTGTAGAATGGTTTTAAAATCAACGCGGTTCCTAGACGAGTCTTAAATGCCTTGGGCATCGCAGCTTTTTTGGGCAGTTGGACAAGGCCAGCGTTCATAAGCTACCGTTTCGTGTCTCCCATTTTACTAGTTATCTCTCCTTTTAATTTTATAAGAGTAGCTAACTCTAATAGCAATGAAATTTGTGTTAGAAAGAGACATCTTCAGAAAATTGAGACAGGCTAACGTCAAAAATAAAAAAATTCTGAAAGCTGGTCTGCACGACTGTCTAAAAAGTTGCAGTAGTACAATTATTATCATCATTGCTCTTAAATAATAAACATTCTAAAATAACAAATGCACAATCTACCCACAAAGTAAAGCCATAGTAGACATGTGAGTAGATTAGTTCATAATACGTAGTTATCAGCACCTGAGTTGGGCAGCATTTGGATAATTGTCTCAGTACATTAAAGGCGTGATAAAAATGTTTCACAAACGCTATCTCTGTGGCAATCCCATGTCAACTCCCGGTCAAGGTATATTCCAAGGAATTTTGTTGATTAGACTTATTCAATCTGGGCTTCGTTTCGGTGGACTAAAAACTGAATTTCTCTGTCGCAGACAAATGTAATAGAAGTTGATTTAGTTGGGTTTGTGTTAAGATTGATTCAGTTTATTGCAGAATTGAATTCCAAATTGTGTTTGATTTTGCTTTCTTACAGATAGTCATTTCATCAGCATACTGGACGATGTTACAGCGTTGATGACGTACAATAAAAAGAGTAGTAGGTTGAGGGTGTGAGATCAGGTGCTATGACTAATCAAGCTATAAGTCAAGAAAAAAGCTAAGTGAATCTCTTTAACTTTCAATTCCTTCCACTATCAAGTCAACTACAGTGCTCGGGCCCACTAGGCTGTAAATAAAAAAATACCTTTAAAAATTAAAAGCAGCAAACACGCGTTATTAATTTAAAGAACCTGTCAAAATGTAACCAATTTTTATATGTTAAAAATCCAGTTTTATAACATAATACATGTTTAAAATATGATCAAACACTCCAATAAATGACAAATTTTTATTTCTGTGAGGCCGTCAGACCGCGATGTGTTCATTGAGCACGAAAGGCCTCACAGAAATAAAAATGTATTTATTGGAATGTTTGATCATATATTAAGCATTTAGTTTCTAATAAGTAGTAGCTGGTAAAATGTATAAACATGTTTTTAGTTTTAGTGTAAAATGTATAGAATATCTAGAAAAGGGTTTTAGAATTTTCCTTTTAAGTTATAAATTAAAGAGTGTATTCTTAGTTCCGTAAAATACATTTATAAACAAACACAGTGAACAGTGGTATGAACACGATTTAAATTTACAGATTTTTTAATTTTCATTTAGAAAATCCTTGTATGAACAAAAATATTATTTTCCACTATACTTAGTTTCTTATTAAGAATAATACAATACGTCCATTTGATAGTGAGCTGTTCTATTAAATAAAATACAACCAAAGGCTAAAATTGATTCTTCCAAATAGACTACCGTACCATAGGTATCTTGTTTCGATAAAAAAATGAATGATATCTTTCAAAAATTAGTAAGCATTCAACAAATTACATATTCAAATACTTTACAAAAATTATAAAAATTTTGTTGATTCTTCATCAGAGCTGCAAAAGATTATTACGTCATAAAGCATTACTTACGTAAAAACGTGCCAACAACTGTATACAATATGAACAAAAATATAAAATCATTAATTTCAATCATAATGAGATTCAGGGAGTCAAGTGGCCTCCCTAACTCTGGCAATGAGGAGAAGATTTCAGTGATCAATGATTTTGCAACCATTAAATCGAATGAATTTAATTATGAAACGTTTCCTTCCTCTCTTAAAAGGGCCAATTTAACTTCAATTTTAAGGAGTTGCGATCAAATCCTCTAATAATTACCGTCCAATTAAGTGCTGCTAGTTTTAAGTCAAATTTAAAACTAATTGTTCTCTTTCGGTTTGTAAATATTTTTACAAAAACACAGTTTACTATCATTAGTCAATTCTGATTCAGAATTATAAATTCGACAATTTATGTAGTCGCGCGCTTAAGATTTATCTAGCAGAGTAGGCTTTTTAGGCCTGTGCAAAGGTATATGATCTTGATCGGTGCAACAAAAAGTACCTCAACCGTGGCATAACAAGTATATTACAGTGGAAGTATATAATATATATATATATATATATATATATATATATATATATATATATACCAAATTTACATATTATTATGAAAACAAAAAGCCCCAACTCACACATAAGATAGAACTCAAAGTACAAACTAATGTGTGATTGGAAGGAAATAAAGTTTAAATATGTTATATTTGTTCCAGAACAAGCCCAACTTGGCTGTCAATGTGATGTTCTCTTCGAAAAAGAAATTCCATTTGCCTTATAAAGCTACTAACTCCATTGTCTGAACAGCGAAATCCGATTTCCTTTCTCGAATAATCCCTTAGTTTTCTCTTTCCCCTTGTAACATTTGAAGACATTAATCTCTATCCACACACATTTTAGTTGTAATTCGTTCTCATATACGAGAAGAACGTTACTTCTCATTCATTTACTGAAAATTTAATTTAAAAGGGTAAGAGGTTTTTAAGACATGTACATTAAGACATAAGGACACAATCAGTATTTATTGTTTTTATTGTTCATATTTTATATAATGAATACGATCACGTTAAAAATATAGGATATTTAGAAACATGGACATTAACAACTTCAGAAGGATCCGATCAGTGAATTAACCTTTAAAATAGTTAACATAAATAGCTATTAAGATATTTAAAAACCTTCATACATGTAATAGTTTACAGTTTTAACTTTTAAAGGAACACAGCCTACAAATAATAATATGTTTTTTTCATTCATACATTTCCTTTTACATACTTTATAAAGTATTTTACACTTATATAAAAGGTAAGGAATATAGCCAATGGGGTTCTGAAAATGAATGAAGCTATACAATATGAATGTATAGCCAAACAATATTAATCAGCATTTCCATTGATATTGTAATCTAATAGAAACACAGTGTAAAAAGAGATAAGGATATACTCAGTGCTGAGAATAAACCTTTTATACTAGTTACTTTCTATCAGTCAAGAAACAATAAATGCCCAATTTTAAACATAACGTACCAATGAACCTATAGTACCATCTGTTTAATTACCCTTTTCATAGCTAGAGAGATATTTAAAATACATTCTTATAAATAAACTTTGTTTATTTTATTGCGATTCAGGTACAAGCCACTTGTCAATTGTGTGTATTTGACTATATTATACAACCCATTTTGGTTTTGTCCACATTTCCCTTTCACCAGATATCACAAACAGATATACATTCTCTCTGTTTTGTTTTATTATGTTGAGTGGTACAAGCCACTTGTCAATTGTGTGTATGTGACAGTGACAGCTCCCATCTTGGTTTTGTCCACATTTCCCTTTCACCAGATATCACAAACAGTAATACATTCTCTCTGTTTGTTTTATTATGTTGAGTGGTACAAGCCACTTGTCAATTGTGTGTATGTGACAGTGACAGCTCCCATCTTGGTTTTGTCCACATTTCCCTTTCACCAGATATCACAAAACAGATATACATTCTCTCTGTTTTGTTTTATTATGTTGAGTGGTACAAGCCACTTGTCAATTGTGTGTATTTGACAGTGAAAGCTCCCATCTTGGTTTTGTCCACATTTCCCTTTCACCAGCTATCACGCACACAGTGATACACTTCTCTCTGTTTTGTTTATTATGTTGAGTAGTACAAGCCACTTGTCAATTGTGTGTATGTGACAGTGACAGCTCCCATCCTGGTTTTGTCCACATTTCCCTTTCACCAGCTATCACAAACAGTGATACACTTCTCTCTGTTTTGTTTATTATGTTGAGTGGTACAAGCCACTTGTCAATTGTGTGTATTTGACAGTGACAGGTCCCATCCTGGTTTTGTCCACATTTCCCTTTCACCAGCTATCACAAACAGTGTTACATTCTCTCTTAGTGCAGTCATTGAAGCGAAAAATACGGTCTTACCTCCGAATTTTTTTTTACTTTGAACCGATTTGCATGAAATTTTGGAATTAGGCTCGTCTTACCCTTAACTTCAAAAGTGAAAATGATCTGAACTCCGCCTATTTATTTTTAAAGGGTGTAAACAACCCCTTAATGGAAAAATTGACATTGAGCCATTTGATCGCTAGAAAACATTTCTAATAGTAAAGTGGTAAAATTGTAAAGTGTTTTCTATAATACAATTACCTCATAATAACATCATTTATAAACCCCTTGAAAATCTTATAACCCTTGCAAACAACCCCTAAATTGAAAAAATCACAAAAGAATACTTTTGGTATGACATAGAAAGATGTAAGTATAGAGTAAGTAATATTTTATAATCTCTATAATAATTATCAAATTGTTAACCCCCTTTCAACCCTTGAAAACTAAAACCCTTCATAAAAAAAATTAAAAAAAAATTTTATAAAATGAAAAGGATTTAAATATTATTCCAGTCTCGAAAATGATTATCATATTCTTAAGCTTTTCTACCCTCAAAACTACCCCCTAAATTAAAACAGTAAATATATATGATTACATATTTAAAAATAATTTAATTTAGAGTAAAAAATTGCCATTTATTGAATAAAATATTAACAAATTATATAAAATTCACTCAATTGTATTATATAATACATATAAGAACGTTGGTATGTATTCATGCCTACGTTTCCAAAATATATGAGCCATATTATGTATATATATACACATTACAATAGTTTTGGGTCTCTATTATACTGCGTACTTTCACATTGCTCCAAATATTCACACTCCGAAATTTTCAGTTACTAAGTAGAAAAACATATGATAAGTTTTTGGACCATAACTCCTACAATTTTTCATGCTATCACAATTTATAAAAATACCATTTTAAAGTTAATTAAGAGAGCTACAACATCATTCATTGCAATATGTAGTAAAAAACCTTTTTCTAAAACGGTGAAGGGTTAAAGGGCTTAAGAGAGGCTGTGATTGCTCTGCCACGCGCTCTTTTAAACAATCAATATGTCCATCAATTTTTCTGTTTGACAGAAAAAACCAAAATTCCAAATTGTTTGTCCAGAAAAATACCTAAATTTTTCATTCTAACACTTTTATACGTATCTGTCGTCATTTTTGAGATATTTATGAAAAAAGTTGGTTTTTTAAAAATTTGAAATTTTTTTTAATCGTGACTTTTTTGAAAAATATTTGTCCTGAAGCAGCCAAACTGATACAACCTATCAGACTCTTCATAATAAAGTTAATTCTAGGCGGAAATACGATTAATTTTAATTATGGTGGAAATGGCACTTATAAAACCCATTAATTTAAAAGAAAAAACATTACATGTTCCTCTTATTTGCAATACAGCTCACTTATTTTACGTGAAAAAGACTTTTAATAATGCTCATTGTAAAGCTTATTTCAAGCACTACACAAAACCCTTTTTTATTAGAATGCCTAAAATGCATCTGCTCGCCACTAGATGGCATTGACCACATCTCGATTAAATTTCAGACAAAATAAAAAAATGGCTTCGATCTTTAATATCTAGCTTAATATTGCACTTAGAATACTTTGTAAAAAACCAAATTGTTTATTTATTTACCTGCTAACAATTTTGTTTTTTTATAACATTTTCGACAAAACGTATATTTTTGGAGATATTTGCAAAAACCCGATTAAAAACATGAAAAAATTGCGAATTTTCAATTGCCAATAACTTGAAAAGTATTGGATTTCTCGAAAAACTGTATACATGATTTTTTGATTAAAATTAGGCCTTCTATCGATATGCGAGGTTATTTTGAAAAAGAAAAAATCCAACCCCGAGAAGGGGTGGCAACCACCCCCAGGGTGGTTGCGGAGTTCAAATAATTTTTCACTTTTGAAGTTAAGGGTAAGATGAACCTAATTCCAAAATTGTATGCAATTCGGTTCACAGTAAAAAAATTCGGAGCAATAATGCTTCAATGACTGCACTATCTGTTTTGTTTATTATGTTGAGTGGTATAAGCCACTTGTCAATTGTGTGTATTTGACAGTGACAGCTCCCATCTTGGTTTTGTCCACATTTCCCTTTCACCAGCTATCACAAACAATGATACATTCTCTCTGTTTTGTTTATTATGTTGAGTGGTACAAGCCACTTGTCAATTGTGTGTATGTGACAGTGACAGCTCCTATCCTGGTTTTTTCCTCATTTGATAATCACCAGTTATTATATACACTTTTACTTTTCTTTTGTTAAGTTGAGTGTGTAGTCTATAGTTTAACATATTATTTGTACAACATTAAGATTTATTGTATTATTGTTTTTAGTGGAATTGTTAATTTTACAACCTCTAAGATGCCTACACTGGTTTAATATACGTTAAATACTTGTAAAAAATTTAGATTTAGATCTCTGTGATCATTTTTAACTTTTGATCTATTTATATTTACGTACACGATCTAGCTTTAAAAATATAGTAACTTATTAAACGTGTTTGTAATAGTTTGTATAAAGTTGTTTAAATAAATGTACTTTTTTTCTACCAAACCTAATATACCTATGAATCAGACACAGTTTTAAGTACACGATTCTTTGCTCTACTAGTAGTTTACTCTTAATAATCTATATAATACATATAGTCTGATACTTTTAATATCCTAGGAGCACGCTCATTCCTTTGTTAAAAAAGGAGATTGTCTGAACTTGTCTCTTATAATTTTATAAATTATTTATTTCCTACTATTATTTAAAATTTGCTTGAATTAATTAAATGTACAGCAATAAATGCAGATAGGAATAGTATTAATATTTGAAGTTTTTATTTAATTAAAATTAGTTCTACAACTTCATAATAATTAAACTAAAAAATTATACATATCGGAAAGTTTTTAAATATCTAAGAAAGAAAACAAAATAATCCTGGTTCTTTGGTGTACGCCACCTATGTCGTGACTATTATCTTCTTCCTTTATTACAATAAATATCTTGAAGTCATCGTAGAATCGTTATTTAAAAGATTAATACTTTATAACTTAAAGTAGCTGAAACAATAGATACACAAATCTGATTACAGGGCTGTAGAGCCCTATATTGATTAGCCAAACTGTGGTTAGGTGACAAGAAAAGATATTTTTCATATTTGGGAATCAGTTGATCTTGTGTTTTATAAATAATCTCATAAATGTTCTGTTGTAATTTGTTTTTCATTGTAAAATAGTTACTTGGATATTAGAGTGGTGAGGAAAGATCGTGGTTTCAAATCTCTCCAGAACTCAAGACTCTTTTCTTAAAATTTCAATTTTATTTTTTCAATCCATAACGTCGTAAATACCAAATTCTTAGCAGGACGAAAGTAAGGGATGTAATAGACGTGATACTCTCGATTGTGAGTTTATCGCAATAATTTCTTAGAGTCATGTCTAAAATAAACCTTATTCCTTTGATTCTAATGGGTAATGTTTTGATTGGTCAATTAATTATCATTCTTTTAAATTGACAGTTTTATTGATTCTCATAACATCAACTAATCATATTGAGAGGAAGAGTTTTTCCCCAAACCTTGTTTGTGATATAGGTAGTTCCTTCACATCTGCCATATTAGAAGGTAGATTATTTAAATACTATTACAATAACTTTCATATTAGAACAGCATTTTATTGATAAATCTGACACATAAAAGTTTTAGTAATATAACACCCTCCATCTGATATTACGGTTGATGATACGGGTATAATTCATTTTGAATTATTTCCGTACAAATTTTGAAACATGTGTATAACTCGCCAGTTGTATCTTTTAGGTTGCCAATAAAAAGTAAAGTTTCAATACTATTTTATGAATAAAAATAATAGTAAATACAATATACACTTACTAATGACGTTAGTTATTAGTTAAATTTACTTATGAACTAGGCAGGAAAATATGTACATTCATTTGTAAATATAACTCTCTGTAAAATTGGCCTTAATTATGTGGACTAAGTGCACTTAAATATTCATTTAATAAAATATACAGTGCACCACTAACTATAAAGTTTAACTTCAAAATTGTATGTAGCAATGAAATTATTAGTATAGTTATCCCTGTAAAACGCAACTTTAATTTACTAGAAATAGGTGCTCTTACTATGAAAGCAATAAATAAAATGTAGTATAAATATAGATATTACATTTACGCTTCAAATTAGACAAATGTTGGGTAAAACCTATTAATTAAAATACAACTACTAACATGAAATCGCTTTGTGGTCAGTAGTGACAGGGTTGTTATTGGGTTTTCGGTAATTACTTGTCACACAATGGATTAGATGTGACGTTGCCGCATTGTCAACACAACTGATAGGACCTGAGTCTGTAATATGAGCAATTACTTTAACACGTAAATTAATAACAGCATTTAAATAAAAGACATTATCTGCTACTTCTCAAAAGAAAAAATAACTGGCTTCCATCGCATCGAGATACTTGCCTAGTAGCTGTAGAAGTATATAAAATACAGTATCAAAGACAATTTATTAAAAGATGGAAACTATATTTTAATTGCATGTAATCTATGAGCGCGCGATGCCCGTGCAAATCCTTGGCCGAAGAATAAACCAATAAGAAATGGGGTCTGTGTGTTTGAACTAATCCCTAAACACAGATTTGAGGGGTTCAATATTTATTTTTATTTTTTCAACACTCTTTTTAAAAAAGAAATGCTCATTCAGTAAAAACTACACTTATAGCAATATATAAAATGTAGACAAATATAAAAATTATGCTTTATTAAAGGAAGTATCCTGGAAAAATTTAAACATGGTCATCAAAAACTTCATATAGACAAGTAAAAACATCAATATCCCGAATCTTGCTTTAGGGTTAGTTATTTTTAAGAATTTCAAAAGAGATGACGTCAAGTACTCTAGATCTATAGATCACTACACGTGGGCTCTGTCTGCAGTATTAATTTTATGTAATAGATTGGTTAATAAACTAAGAACTTATAGTAAATACTTATAATAATGTATTACACAATCAATAATAAGGAAATCCGCTTTATCAGATGTTTTAAAGTAAAGTTCTACTTGTTTAATCCTCATGTTTTATTTACCTAATTAATGTCTATTATTTTGCAATGAAGTTAATCATTTTCAGGTATATTCCAGGTGGGTTGAAACCTTTAATCAACTCGTCCAAGTATGCGAAAATATGCATTTGTTTCTAATCGTAAATCTAGATATTTAAAAAAGTTATCGTGTTAAAGAACTTGCGTTTTATTCCATATGACCATGGGTCCCTTATATTATTTTACCTCAGAAATGTATACACCTTTACCAATATATCATGGACTGTTGATTTTTCAGTTAGAAAATTAGTCAATACGAATTAATAAAAACAAAATAAATGTGTATATTCTTCAGGAACCATTCATATAAATACCTATATTTTCATAAAATAACTCAATTGTGTATACATGATTCAAAGGAAAACAACAATATTTAGAAGTATGTTTCAATCACAATAGTTACCAGGTACAACTAACCATCAGCTGTGCACATTATTGTTGTCAGACAGTTGGCAACACTATCTCCAATGTTTGCGTTTCCGGCGCTTCGTTACAGAGTTGTTGTTGACTGACAACTTCCGGCGGATATACGTCTCGTGTTTGGAACGAGTGTTCTATAAAAGAATTTAGTACTGTTACTCTTGTTTTCCGTCGTAAACAAAGTTATAAAAATGTTTCTAGAGATTCTGTAACCCAAAACTTAAAGAGTATTTTTTAATTTTCAGTTTTAAAATATTTTACCATTAATCTCTAGATATAATGCATAGATTTGTGCTTTGATACTAAGAATACCGAAATAAAGCAAGTAAATATTACTTACCGATGTTCTATTTTAAATTACGCCTATATCAATGGTTAATTTAAATGTAGAGCTCAATTTGCTGGCAATATCATAACTTTTTAATCCTTCACGAGTATTAATAGGCTTTGGTATTTGGAAATTAATTCTATGTGTGTTATTATTAAGTATATGTAATTGTTAAAGTTAAGTTTTATAAATTTTAAACGAAATAATTTCAGTAAGATGAAGAAGTTTGAGAAAGAATTATAAATATTATTGTTTTATTTTTTGTAATTGCCAGAATTGAATAACATTAGAGCAATTATAGGAAAGGCTTGAGAGTTATTTCTTGCTGTTTTTTTTTCACATTGTGAAATTGAGCTTCAATGCTATAAGAATTTTAAACATCTATTTAAATGTTTTACATGTGGATACAAACAAAAGGGTGTGCATCTACTATTTAAGCAGCGAAGTCAACAAGTAAACGCATGCCTCGACTTAATTTCCTAGTTTAGTTATAAAATCAATCAACTACAAATTGAAGGAATTGGTACTAAAGACAGTTAATAGGTTACTGCAGAGCATTCTGCAGAGCATGTACGATCTTCGATTAACATTTATGTGTCGTTTAAATACAAGGATTTTTACTAATGTCGTATATGATATATACTTTATGGCCATTATGTGTTGTAATTTATATGACCTACATTTTAAACTATGGTGTTTAAAGAGTAATTTTCGAGTGAAAGTACTCAGGCTTCAGACTAAAAGCGTATGCAATACCTTTGATGTCTTAAAAATATATTGAATTTGAAACAATTTCGTATAAATTTGAAAAATATTTTAACTTGAAAATGCACCTAAAGTACCATTGGATCAAAATCCAAGACATATTTCCTGCTGTCTTTAAGAAAAATTAGCAGGTAATGGAAATTACACTAAATTGTTATCAAATAATTACGAAACAAACAAATAAATTTCAAGAACATAGTATTACGAGTAAAAGTTTATGTAAGAGGCAAATCCTCCAGCAAGGACATCTCAGACACCACATACTTCTCTTAGATGCAAGAACTTCCGCCAAAAGTTAAAAAAAATCCATGGATGATACATTCCTAAACCTAATAAATTTGAGAGTTTGGAATTCTCTAAAGACAAGTAAATCGATTCTTAATACCTTCTATACACCAAAAGATTAAGAAATCTTACAGGTTAAAAATTCCCTGAACCCAAGGTTTACAGACCACAAACTTGATGTTAAAGACTAAGATCTAACGGAAGGAGTGTTACTAACTCACTGTGGGTCAGAAACCAGAAGTTCGCAACTATGTTCAACAGGCTATCCCTATTAAAAAACCATCATAGAAAGTAAGAATTTTAATCACTATCTTAATACTAGTCTAATACTTACAAAATCCTTTGAATATAAATTGAATTGAATGTGGTCAATGAATTTAACGCTTTTGTAACTGCTCAAGATTGAATTAAAGTGTTATTAAAACACATTCTAGCGAGCATAAAATTGAGTATGTATATTATATGAAACATATGAGTAGGAAATTAACGTAAGAAAAGAAGATAATAATATAATTATAAGTGATTCTTTTTATCTAAATTAATACATTTATCAAAATTATTTTAATTTATAAATTATTTGTACTTACTACAATGCATGACACATTTCTTTTCGGATATGAACAACAACGTGTTTACTTTATCTAGTGCTCCGTGTTGCTAAGGGAAGGAAAATGTTTTCTTAATTGACCTAATTTGGCGTTTAAACTTTGATATTAAACCACACATAATTATTTTGAGTTATGAGTGCACTCTTCACCGAAAGCAAAAGACCCTCTACATGTTAAAGTACTTTCTAATTCGTGTTCATATTTCACTTAACATCATAAATAACGCATCTTCATTTACGTAGTAGCTATAAATAATTTAACTTTTTGAAAATTTTAAGTTTCTCAGTTTTTATTTTGTACCAGTAAAATTTCAACAGTCCACTTGAAATTATTTTACTTACTTACGCTGACCATATAATTACTCTGTTGTCTTCAGAACCTTAAATCATAAAATATATTTAGGCATTTTTAGTTCAAAATTATATAATATTCATATATTGTTGCAGATTTATTGTTTGACCTCCTTCAGTGTCATGATACAAGAGACCTTTGATATATTCCTACTCTTCGTATATCCAGTTTTACTTTTACCTAATGCCGTTTCTTTTTTAATATGTGATTTGCATAGCCTAACATTGTTTTGAAAAATACTAGTAATAATCTCTTCTAAGCAAAAAACTGAATATCTAGAATTATCCTCTGATAGGTATTGAGAACTACTGATTAAATCCAACAAGATCCTCAAACCTGAAAGGTGCAGAAAAACAATGGGTATTTCCACAGTGACAATGCGTGATTGCTGTAGTACAAGACATACATTGTCAGTGGACTGAATGAGCTTCAAAGTCTGAATGAGATTCAAAGTAAATTAAATATTTTAATTTACTAATAATTAATATTATTATTATTATATTACTAATAATTAAAGTTAATTTTCAAATGATTGTACTAATTTTTTACGTATTTCATTGTTTATAATAACCTAATCCCTTGACCACAGAACTCGTTAAAGCCTACATACATGTAACGATTGTTACAAGTGGTTAGTAACCTGGCAAGACTAACCAACAAATTCAAGACCGTAGTACGATCTATGTCCTCAAATTGAAAACCTGGATACGTCAGTGCTTATTAAACACTAAACACTAAACAGTATCTTGCAGTTTTTGGGTATCAAGCTTAATTATTATCCAGTTTAATTGAGTAAAAATCTACATAAGTGTTGTTTCTAATTACTAAACATTTCATTAAGTCTATAACTAACAATTAGCTATTTCTACACGAAATATGCAATATACGAAATTCAAATTAGAAACATCTAATATCCCACTAATATTATAAATGCGAAGTTTGAATGTTTGAATGTTTGGATATTTGGATGTTTGGAGGTTTGTCCTTAAATCACGCTGAAACTGCTATACGGATTGTGCTGAAATTTGGAACAGGTATAGCTTTTGGTCTGAATTAACATTTAGAGTGCTTTTTACCACCCACAACACATTCATTTCACCAAATAAAGTCGAATTCAAATTGAAAAATTAGTTTGTTTACATTCGAATGTTATGATAAGAACGAAACGTATTTTGACAGCTGTTGACAGCTATAGTTCGACAAACTTTCTGAAACATCTGTTTACATTTGAATTGTATCGTGTACTGCAGATAGTAAATAAAACATTAATATATAAATTTTACTCCAGATTGCGCCAGTGACGAATTAAAATCATGTAATGCATTAAATACTGTTATAAAACTAACCTTAATGAACAAAGTTATGAATGTTATTACATAAGTTACTTTAAACTGGTGGGCTTCCTTGACATTACGATATTACATTTTAACAATGGCTTACGGAAAAACAGAGACATGAATACTAACATACCTTAACGATTCATTCTTTCCCTGGCTACAGTCCTAAAAACAAGTGTAACGCAAAACGTTAATAACGATTATTTTGGAATGTTGCATAACCTTAATAAGAATTTCCTCCTTATACCGGAAGTACATAAGAAGTAGGTAGGACTTCCCCCTAGGTCGTAATAGGCTTTTCAGTCCTAGCAAACTCAACTATGCCAACATGATTGTGATCAAAATAGATTTCCGAGAGCTCTATAATCGAACGTATATAATATTTTAATCGAGGCAATATGGCAAGCTAACCTGTGACTTTGATCTGTGTGATTGAGTAGGTAAGTAAATTTAAACGGTCTTAAGTAGGCACTTTTTTACCGAAGTAGGCATCTCGGCAGAGCAACAAGGAAAACTCTGCTAGGGTACTTGAAATATCTTACACCTGAAATATATGACAAGGACTGGAAATATACGCTTTTTGACCAAAGTACGTTTCCGAGACCTGTGTGATCCGAGATTTGTGGTTTCTTGATCGGGATTACAAGGCAGATTCAGCTGTGACGTTATGTATATAATTAATTAGAACCAGAAATGCTCCTACACGTGCCAAAAATGATATGATAATAAGTTAAACTCTGATACTATTTACCGCGAACTTAAATAATAACTACCTGATGTATGCCCACTTACGTTTTAAAATTTTTATAGAGCTCCCATCATATTATATGATAATAATTGCTTTTACTAAGTAATATTAGGACTTTGGTTCTAAGATTGGGTTCGAAGCCGCGGGTAACAGCTAGTATTATCTATAAGATATGAACATTATTGTAGTCAGACAGCTACTATGTTTGCGTTACCATCATTTCGCTACATAGTTGTTGACGGCTCACGCGGATTAGGCCTAGTCTCGTGCCGGGAACGATGGTTCTATAAAAGAGTTAATGCTTATCAATGTAAACAAAAACAAAAAGCACTAGATATTCTTTATCACAGATAATAAACTGTATAATCCTATTAAAAACACACTAAGACCATTTGTAGTTCTCACTCTTTCTTTACTGTTGGTGAATATCCTTGACTATCTCACTACCAACAGCAAGTTGTTGGATATATTATGCATTCCAATGTTTTGGTATCTAAAGAATTGGGGAGAGAAAGGGAGAGAGAGTGAGAGAGAGGGAGAGAGGGATTGAGAAGGGGAAAGAGGAGAGTGAGAGGGAGAGGGGGAGAGAGAGAGAGAGGGAAGGGTAGAAATGGTGAGGGAATGAGGGGGGCAGGGAGGGGGGACTCGAAAAACTTCCAAACCTTAAGACTCATATCAACGTTTTGTTAAGAGATCTGATTTTTTTCATTTTTAATACATGCTGATTCCTATTCTTAATACATCCTTACAATTATATGCGATTGCTGTTATTATTTATGTAACTCTCTAAATTGTATTGAGAAAATACAAATTCATTACATTTACTAAATACATACTTATACTCGTATTTATTCCAACATAGAATCTAAACTAAATAATTATTTCTTTATATATAATGTCTTACTGTAATTACGATTGGACACTGGACACTACATCACATCCAAGACACAAATTACTTTTTCTGTGAGTAACTGCATTAAATTATGAAATAATAATGTAAAAACTACTTCAGTTTTTTTATTTTTGTTCTCTTTATGATAACGCTATAGTTTACATTCAAGCGATTACGCTAATAAAACCCATTCACTACCAAATAATCCTTAAATTCTTTCACAGAGGTATCTGCAAAATATTACGCTGGTAGGCCCGTCGTATGAAATATTTTTATTATGGGAGTTTCGAAGTTATAAAAACTGTACACCTCTGAGATGGTTCTCGTGAATAAATACACTTTTAATTATATTATATATTATTTTAGAATGGCATTGAATTACAGTAGTTTTTTTACGCTAATATATTCATTTTCTACAATAATTACTGTAGTAAATTGACGTGAGCAAATCAAAATTATATAATTTATGACATTTGCTACTTTAAAATTTGTTCCAAAAACTACACTAAGGATCTGTTAAATCAGGAAAAATAAACGCAAATAGCTATAGAGTACCTTACACAACCTAAAATAGAAAATATCCACTGTTTATCATTTGTGCAATAGTTCTTTTAATAAATAACATACGTAACAAAATTAACCCCAAAGACTTTGTATGTAGTGTGAATAAACATTAAAATGATCATGCTGTATGAGATACAATATGTTTCTTGTATCAGATATGTATAATAATACGAACACGTAATAAAATAATAAATAAACATATTTGTTACGTATAAAATATGAGATGTTTCATATAAAAGGCTTTATTAGAAGTATATAAGGTTATATGTTCTGATTCCCAACAGACGTAACATTGCTTGAAGGAACCGCTTATCTCATAACAGAAGATATATTGAGTTACCAGACAACAGAAAGAGATTTGCTGGCCTAATGGACTTCCATTGTAAGTATTGTTCCGAGTATTGACTTGGGTAAAATATAATTTATGGGTTTCCTTCTCTCTTGTGATTTCTGTTTATATTTACACGTGGTACCTTTTAATGGAAGAATCTTTGGTGCCAACACTATTTTGTAGACGGTTATTTAAACAAAAAAGATGCTTATAATTTTTTTTAACAGAACAATTTCTCTTGTTATCTAATACCTAAACCTAATGATTTATTTAATTACTAATTCACGTTTTTATATTGTTAAAATATTTTTCTGTGATAAACTCGTTATGAAATATTTTACTTTGACGCTCTTGGAAAGATAGTTGTACAACTCTAGGCCACAGAAGAAAATTTGTTGCAGCTAACTTCCTCAGCCTCACTCTTAGAAACTTAAGCTTGTTGTCTTAACGGGTACTGTGAAGGTATAGACTGGAGTCTCTGGCGTAGCTATTGCTATAGCTGTTCCATTTTAACTGTTTTGTGGATCATACAGAAAGTCATTATTTGCATTCCTTCGGAATGGCAGTTCACAGCCAATACAAGTCCATAAAATGACACGGCCAAATCCCTGGAGGTAAAACAAGAACCGGACGCCTTAGCTCTGCATTTCTTTATCCATCTCTCAACTCCGTCAACATGATATTTTCAAAGACTAGATATCATATTAACTACTGATCAAATCGCTGACTTTATGATTTGGATCTTTGGAAAATCCTCCAGCAGATTGATTTATAGTGAAAATGACGGCATACCTGGCTCTCACACTCAACGTGGGTAAAAATATGATTGTTTAAACCTGTTATTAGAGACAATAAAATAGAAAAAATTCATAAACAAACACCTTAGTACGTAAAAGTGAACGTAGCCACTAACTAAAACAATATAAGGGTTAATCTTCTTAAGTCAAATATCTTCAAGTAAATTATTATTTCCTCTTTGTCTTTTGTGCGGCTAACAACACTAAACCGGACATTACCCTGCACTAATAACGAATAAGAGAACGAGGGCATACACTGTTAATGAACAGACTGAATATTAAATATCCTGAGCTATATGGAGCATAGGTATGCCAGTTGTATACCGCAATTTTTAAAGTAGTTTGCGTGTAATCCACAAGGGTTTTTTTCTCACTATATTGTCAATAAAATATTGTACTTTAATTGATACACTACCTTAACGTACAACAGAAATAAGACATAATTTTCCATATGTATAAAACACGTATTATATTTTAACAAAGTATGTGAGTTGAACATTTATATAAAGCTAAATAAACTCAAAATTTTACAGAGCTATTATAAGTCACAGTTTCCCAGCAGGTTTAGAGGCTCATTTACTGATATCTCCTGTCCGTGCACATCAAATATAATCGTGGCATAGCTTGACAAGTATTGCCTTCTATCTTGTTTAGGAAGGGAAATACTCACTATGATACTGTTTAAGTATTTGAACTTCAAATTCTGGGTGCAAGGACGAGAGATGGCTGCCAGAATTAGCAAGAGCATTGCATAATCAAACGTGTCATTTTACCTTCATATGCGAGTCAGACAAAATGTTTAGTACTATAGTAGAAGTATTTCAGTTCTAGGTACTATCCATTCTTTGATTTAAATTTAGCACTTCAATTTGCTTAAGAATCCTATGTTTTTTTTTTTTTAACAACAATTTTCAAAATGGATGATTCTCTACCTTCCTCTGATTATTTTACAGTTAACGGTACACCTAATAAAATTTTATATCAAATGGAAAAATGTAAATAGTAAAATAGAACATTCACATATTGTATTAAGAAATTCTTATAATGAAAACATAATTCACCACTTAATTTAATATATTAAGCTATTTTACGGACAAACATTCAATTATGTTTTAATCATTTTAATCAAACCCGTGTTGTCTAATTACTGTAAGAATGACTCCTACTCCAAGAACACCCTTTTCAGAAGATGGGTGTTGTTATAAAAACATTCTTTCCAATATATGTATAAAAGTAGGTCAGATAATTTTCACGCGAGAAATGTAAATTAACTTCTACAGAATTGTATATTTAATAAGCTGTTTGTAACATAGCAAGACCTGTATCCGTAATTTTGTTAAGTGTCATAATGAACACATTTTACGAAAAAGTTATCTATTTTAGCTTCATTAACCTCCTAGAAGGTTGTACTAAAGATTTCCTAGAATAATATCAATGTTCAATAAACATTGAAGAATAAAATAATTTAAGGTATTTATACCAAAAATATACTTAAAAATCTTAAAATCTTTCTGTTTTAGGTATAAAAATGAACAAGCCACGTTGTACATAACTTATAACTAATTAAAAGCATGTATGATTTTACAGAACAAAGGGTTTTTATCAGTAAGTATGGCCAATGTTAAGGATTTATGCATTATTAGTATCACTTAAAAGTTAGCTTTTAACATTTTAATGAAATTTAACATAAGTGTAATTATGTAATGTTATTCGCATAAACCTATTGGTCAGTACAAAATGTCACTGACAAACTAGAAGGTGGAAACACGACAGTGTAGTCTCTGCTATAAACTGTCTGAGGGTATTGATTTCCGTAACACCTGAGCTTTTACCGGAGATGATAATATTCGAGACTTGATTCAGCAACTGTTTCAAAAAGCTTGCTTTGTAGATTTTTTATTGAAAGCATTACAAATAAGACTAAGAAGGAAACAGGATTTTTCCGGACATTTGCCATCGTTCAGTGAAACAATAAATCAGTAACACTACGTTTCGAGATCTGCACCTAAAGGTTAGTTCTTTACCTGAAGAAGAGATCAGATTGCAGATCTCGAAACGTAGTGTTACTGAATTTATTGTTTCACTGAACGATGGCAAATGTCCGGAAAAATCCTGTTTCCTTCACAATCCTTCCATCGTCAAAAATAACCTTCAAAGGGAAGACTAAGAGGTTTTGTTTTCTTCTGACAGTTACAATTATTCTGGAACCTATAAGTGTAAAGTATCGAGATACAACAAGGCATATTTATATGTATTTATATTTATAATATGTATTTAAAATCATCTTAGTTCTGTGTTGTACTAATTTAAATTTTTTATAATTGCCACGTTACAAATATCAAACAGTTTCAAACAATAAAGATTTATAATAGCATCGGCGGTTCTTACAATATTATGTTACTTAACATTTTTTTAATTCTTACAACTGACCTGTAAAGTTAACGTATATCTGCCTTTGACAGCTGATTGTATATGAATTTTATATCGTCTAACTCATGAATATTATAAGCGGTTTTTAGTACTTTTAAATTACAGTAAAATATATTTAATGCTGGTTCTAGGATAACCATTTAAATATGATATAATGAGGCCTCATAACTTCTTGTGTAAAACGGGTTGATTATGAATTCGCATATAGAACTTCAAGTATATATCTATTTTCATTCTTGTGATCGGTAGCAGACAATCGTACAGGTAATGTTTATTTGCCCTCCAGCTGATAAAATAGAAATTGTGTCAGTCTTCTTGGTGATAGGATTCATTGTATACCACCCAATGACGGAATATATAATATAAAATATATTTGTATGATCGAATCAAGACCGCAAACTCTAAAAGACTTAACGAATTTGTGTCTCAAGAAAATTAAGGGGGTAAAAGTTAAACTTTTGTCTGTCTGTCTACTCTATATATTGAGAATGCACTGACCTATAGACTTGAAATTTCGCATGTCCCTTCAAATTTATACAACCATCTGTGAGTTTTCGGAAAATGTTAAAGTTTTGTTATAAGGACTAAAAACATTGTGGCAACAATGAGAAAATCGTAGTATAAACATATTGGTAAGTTAAATGAGTGCAATTATAACACCACATAACATACCTGTATGTAGCTTAATGATTTAAGCTAGACTTTAATTTTTGCACGCAACCTCGTCAAAGGCCTATCCCGCAATACATGATGTGGGTGTACTTCTACTTTTTATATTTACAGAATGATGACCTTATACTAAAAAGGTGTTATTGAGGGATTTAGGGGGATATTGAGGGATAGGGATAGTATAATACTCGTACCCAAGAGTATTCATCTTTGCTATCTTTAACCTCTCCTTCGCAGTGCCTAACAAAGGAACAATAGTGACCTTGAAAATAGAGCAGC
The DNA here is from genome assembly GCF_021130785.1 of Homalodisca vitripennis. Taxonomy (NCBI): domain Eukaryota; kingdom Metazoa; phylum Arthropoda; class Insecta; order Hemiptera; family Cicadellidae; genus Homalodisca; species Homalodisca vitripennis. The sequence goes on along the minus strand of NC_060211.1, from coordinate 6,202,292 downwards.
AATGGTGGACGATACCAGCAATACTGCAGTGTACACCAATACCAGCGATATCACTGTTTGGAGTTATTGTCCAACTGGGAATTGTTGCAACAATTTAAGATAAAAAAGTCAAGCAAATCGATCGGTTAGTGCAGAATAACAAGATGTCAAGATTAGAATTTCCTTCGAGAGCTGTAATTTAAACCAGTATTGTTTGGCCCTCTGATCTGTGTACGGGAAAAGGCATGGTTTGAAGACTGCATCCGTTTGACGTTAACATGAATGAGACGCATTTAGAATTAATGTGAATTCTCTAAAATGTTAATTCTCATCTGAAATTCATTATTACTGGACACCTGTCTAGATACCTTTAAATAGCCCTTGGAGGTTAAGTGGTAGAGAGGACTTTTAAGTCCTAACTTCGTCTCTGTAAATAAAGACATTTTTCATTTCATTTCATTCACAAACATCTGATTATAATCTAATTAAAACAAAACGGTTTGTTCCTATATTTCTTTGGTCTTGATTTAAACGACGCTGGCTCACTATCTCGTGCCAACAATAATTCCTTCAAAAATACCAATGCCAATTATATTAAAAATCCATGGATTAAAAGCCACTGAATCTTAATTAAAGTTGTTATTTATCCCGTAATTTATATTCAAAGTTATCTCATCACATTCACAGTATAAGAATAATTTTCTTTATACCTCAATAAATCTTTCTTGAGAAATCATCTTAAGCATTACACTGCCTTTAATCTCTTGAACGGTAACTGCGTTAATAAACGTCTCGACAACACATTTATCGAGTTTTGGCAGTGAAATTTAACTAAACTGAGTTTCCTTGTATAACGTAATTGTGTTGACACCCTTAAGCCAATTGTGCTCAGCGTTATAGTTAGAGCGAACGCTATGGAAAGTTAAGTTGCAAGTTGAGCTCGGGATAATGCCAACTTTTAGTGTTACTAAACTTCTCGATGTGACTCAATTATAGCCTCATTTCGCCACCTCCACGACAGTTTCAGGTAATATCTGCCTATAATTGTATTTTATTTACTGGGAGGGTTTACGGGAAAATTAAATTTGTTTATCTTATAATTATGTTTACAGTAAATTTAAAAGAAAACTTAATTTTTAAGACCACACTCAGTGTTTTTTATAACTACTTAAATAGTAAAAATGCTTGTGATATTAGTTTCACCAGGTGGTCGTAAATAACACATAATTTTTAATAATATTTTAAAGTTTGTTAGTAATGTTCAGTATATGTATTTGTTAAGATCAATTCTTATCTTTGTACACGAATAATGTCTTGATTTGTGATTAAAGGAAAAACAATAACAAATTATAATTATAAAACAGTTAATAATTATTAACATATTCATAGTCATATTCTTATTTGTTTTCGTTCTTTCGATGAATATTTACAAGTGATCATTTAAACAACATGGTACATTATATTTAAATTACAGTTTAGTCTTGTATAATTTGAGAATATTTTACTTTAGGTATTTTATTAGTATACGCTTATTCTTTATTTTGACGTGGGTTAATAACTTTAATTGCCTGAGTTGACTAAAAAGTTTAATTTATTCGTTACAATAATTTATCTCTATTTACTGCATAGATAAAAAAGTATTTAAATACTGTTTTGGAACCTAATTATTTCTGGCCGCACACTAAAAAAACAGCTCCATTTATTCCCACACAGGGCTGTCTAGGACCCATGGGATTATTCGGAATGCTGTCATGATGAGCTCTCATGGTGTCCCTACGCTGGGCAACTACATCAAGGCACAAGGTCGGCACGTTTTTGACTCGACTGACTAGGAGTAGGATCACATCAGGGCCTGGTCTTCCAGTAAGGGCCCTGCTCTACTGCACACCCAAGACGCCCCTCCCTAGCCGCTTCACTCATCTATACTTTCCGCCCATCCTGAAACCCCACCAACCAATTACACCTTCTTCATTCTTCTTCTTCACCTTCTTCATTGTTATAGAATCTATTTCATTAACTACACTTCAGCGCTGCACCTTTCTCCCCCAGCACTGAAGTGTATGCTAAAATACGCTGAAACTTTGCTGTCCAGCAGTCATTGGGACATTTGTTTCAGAATCTGCTCTGAAGGGAACTACCCCGTTTTTTACGGTTCAGTTCAATACATTAGGAATATTATAGTACTTAATTATAGTACATTTACCTCTCCATTTACATTTAAAGCCCTTCGCGTCAATACGTGGATCCCAAGTACCTTAGTAAGGTTTAAGACATCGCGTCATCGTGGGTCTTATTGAAGGTGTAAACAATCACTGTCCCTTCAATGCTGCACAGTCTCTTCTATACGAATCCATGACTATAATTTGTAATATTTTGGTTAATTATTATAAGTACTAACATTATAATATACTAGAATGTTCTTATAACTATATTTAAAAAAAAAACTTGGATTAAAGAAATTAGAAATTCGGAATATTAGGCCCGGTTTTAACTCCACTTGTATTTAACTTATAATCTAACTTGTATTATGCTAAATGTTATATTGTATTACTCCCAGCTTGGCCCATTTTGAAAAACATTCTTTAACTTTCATGTAACGGCACGAGGGTCAGGTACCGGCAGTTTGACTTGCGCACGTTATGGCATTCACGCGACAAATAGACACATGAGTGATGTCAGAAACCATCTTATGAGTGTCGATCATCATTAACTTTCATGTAACGGCACGAGGGTCAGGTACCGGCAGTTTGACTTGCGCACGTTATGATATTCACGCGACAAATGTACACATGAGTGATGTCAGAAACCATCTTATGAGCGTCGATCATCATTAACTTTCATGTAACGGCACGAGGGTCAGGTACCGGCAGTTTGACTTGCGCACGTTATGAAATTCACGCGACAAATGTACACATGAGTGATGTCAGAAACCATCTTATGAGCGTCGATCATCATTAACTTTCATGTAACGGCACGAGGGTAAGGTACCGGCAGTTTGACTTGCGCACGTTATGATATTCACGCGACAAATGTACACATGAGTGATGTCAGAAACCATCTTATGAGCGTCGATCATCATTAACTTTCATGTAACGGCACGAGGGTCAGGTACCGGCAGTTTGACTTGCGCACGTTATGATATTCACGCGACAAATGGACACATGAGTGATGTCAGAAACCATCTTATGAGCGTCGATCATCATTAACTTTCATGTAACGGCACGAGGGTCAGGTACCGGCAGTTTGACTTGCGCACGTTATGATATTCACGCGACAAATGGACACATGAGTGATGTCAGAAACCATCTTATGAGCGTCGATCATCATTAACTTTCATGTAACGGCACGAGGGTCAGGTACCGGCAGTTTGACTTGCGCACGTTATGATATTCACGCGACAAATGGACACATGAGTGATGTCAGAAACCATCTTATGAGTGTCGATCATCATTAACTTTCATGTAACGGCACGAGGGTCAGGTACCGGCAGTTTGACTTGCGCACGTTATGATATTCACGCGACAAATGGACACATGAGTGATGTCAGAAACCATCTTATGAGTGTCGATCATCATTAACTTTCATGTAACGGCACGAGGGTCAGGTACCGGCAGTTTGACTTGCGCACGTTATGATATTCACGCGACAAATGGACACATGAGTGATGTCAGAAACCATCTTATGAGCGTCGATCATCATTAACCACTTATGAGGTTATTAAGAGTCGTAAATCTACACATCCCCATTGAAAACTTCGTAATCCTATACATTATGGGAGCTAAGCAAAATGGGAGTGACGACTATTAAAGATCCGTAACAATATTACAATTATACACATAATATTCACAAAAGGGTACCATAAACTTCTGTGGTTGTTAGTACTAATCGATCTAAAAAAAGTATCCTATAAATATATATTGAGAAATATGTAATTTAGCTACTAGCCATCCTTTTGTTACAAAATTTATATCTCTAGAACAATTACAGCTACAGATTACAAACATTACTTATTAATTATTGATTATTAATTAGTAATAAATAAGAGAAAACTTTAAACAAACAGTGTTGTGATTTGCTTTAATATTGACCAGTTGGCATCTGTTGAAAATACAAATATATAAATTTATAGGATAACTATTTTCTAATTTTTATAAAGTTCTAATAGTACTTGTTCCAACGGAATTCGTCAACTCCTAAGTGAGCACAAGCCGCATACATACTTTAGATGTATAATTGCACAAGCCAGGACGATCATTTTGTCAGTTGAAAGGTATAAGCAGTTTTTTGCATTAATTATAACAAACTTAAAAATGCAACTATTTAGATATTGTTACAAAAATTCCAATGACACTTTCTTTCAACGATCAACACATATGCGAGCACGACCACTTTAAAGACACGCTTGCACAAGCCGGGAGCAACAAACATGTCACAGTTGAACGGTATCAGCTATTTATTGATACCATCTAATGTAAAAATTGGACGGTTTTTGTCAAAAAAAGTACAATAGGAATTGTTATGAAACTTGTTAAATAGTTACCTTATAAAATCGTAAGTTTACGTCATTGTTTTCAATGAAGCTTTACAAGTTTAATAAGCTTTTTACTTGGACTGCTATTAAGCATTTAGATTTCATTTACATTCGAGCGATGTACACCTTATTCACCCGTAATGTACACAAATATACGAGTTTTTTAATTAGCTTATAGTCCTTTTTAGTTATATCTAAGAAAAAATTCAATCACAAAATGCTAATGTAGAAAACGTCTGAACAGATGCGGCTAAGTATTTTTGTAAAATATTGGTCGAGTCCGAAGAAGGTTTATATAAATAAAGAAAAGGATAAGTTTTCTGAAATATCTTAGAATTGCAAAAAACGGTAATACTTATATTTCATTATATAAATTTGACTGATACACATCAGCTTTGACACTTTCCGATGAAATTCGACAAATAGCCTGAAACATTTATTACGTTTAATTGTATAAGATATTAAATTTACAGTCCTTGGTCATTAGTGCTATGTTGATAACAAATACAAAGTTAATGTATAATTTATAATCCAGATTGCATCAGTTACGAATTTATAACAGCTGATGCATTTTAAATATTGCTTAAACGCTGTAAAACCAATCTCAATGAAAAAACTTGCGAATGTTTTTATTTATGAAACTCCAAAATAGTGGACTCCTTTATACCGAAAATGTATAGAGAGTGGATAAGATTTCCACATATATCGTAATAGGCATTTTAATCCTACGTATCTATGCATAATTTCTTAATTGGGGCATGTCAAACTCAAATAAGTCACTGAAATACCTTAGACTAAGAGGAAAATATGAGAGCCGGAAGTAGTAACATTTTGACTGAATTTTATATTCAAAAGCTACATATAAGTTTTTGATCAGGCCAGTAAGATAACGGATTTTTAACTCAGGTAATTGTTTGCTCCTTAAGTGATTTCATTTGGTCGGAACTAAACGCATTTCACCGGAGTAGGTTTCTCAGACCTACGAATGTACAAATATTTTCTTCATCGGGTCAACAAGGCAAACTTTAATATGACACTAGACAGGTCTTAGACTGAAAGAACTTGACAAGGATGTAATTAAACTCTTTTTGACTGAAGTAAATTTCCCAGACCAGCTGTTGCGTTTGATAGGTAATTATGCGAACCAGAAATGCTCCTACAGATGCGAAATATTATTCATGTCACTGTCAAAACTGTGAGTCAGGTTAAACTGTGATATTCCTACGCATTGACACTGAACCGATATATACCTGATTTATGTCTTGAAAAAATGTCATAGGACTCTATCATAATATCATAATTTCTTTCAATCATTGTCATAAAAAATAAAGTTTCAAAATTGCGCCTGGATTTGCGGGTAACAGCTAGTTTTAATAGAAATATGTATAAAAATGGCGTGTTTTAGTTAGTGGTATTATATTCCTAACACGAACAATATATTACAGAAGAAACAGTAAGTAATGGCTATTAATAACAGCAAATGGGCCAATATTTGAATTATAGTATATTACACTAGGGAGGCGATTACACTTGTTTATAACAATTTTTGAGCCCATATTGTCGTGTTCATCCTGTACATAACTGCAAACATTGGGTACATACATACACATAAACAAGGTCCTCTAAATGTGGTCATTTCAGTAATTGTTATAAAAATTTTTATTAATATTGATAATGCAATATTCTATGATGTATTACATGATTAAAATATTTCAATGTGATAAAATACAATATATTACAATATATCTTGAAACGTAAGTAAACTAAAATAGGAAATTATAAAGATTATATCGAAATTAAATGTTCATCTTCAAATATTTAATTAAAAATATGATCTTTGTCTAAACATTGTATTGCACTAAATCACGCACTAAATTAGACAATGAGGACACCTCTTAATATAGACTACATTGAATAACTGGATATTAAATCATACATACTTCTATTGTAATATTTGGGGTCTCTGATGGCAAATAGAATGTAAAGAGTTCGTTTTGATATAATTCATTGGCGTTTTTTTTGACGTGACAACGTTTTAAATTAGGTTGCGGCTCGGAGTCACTCATGAAAAAGTGTAACGCCCGGTAACGTTACGATGCCCGTCCAGTGGGTCCGCCGCACGGGATCCGCACGGGATAAAGCAGATAACTGTGGGTCCGCCGCACGGGATAAAGCAGATAACTATGTTTATTCGTGAAAATGTGGAGTGCTTAGATTCGTCATTTACAACAACTACAACAATAAAGGTAAATAATTGTACACTGATATTTCATTATCGTAAACTATGATTGATTAATTAATTGTTAGATTGACACAAAAGTTGAGAAACTGAGTTTATAGGTTATGTCATACTATTGACAAATGTTGATAGTGTTAAGTAAATTATTAGTTTAAATCACTCTGCAATCAATCGTAATTCAGTCGATTGAGAAGAAACAGCGCGTATTGCTAGTCAAACATTTAAAATAACAAATTATAACCTCTAACCTGTCATAACAGTGCGACCAAACAATCGAACTAAACCGACCAATCACCACTCGCGGAGTTAGAATTTAACTGTGTTTAGCAAGAATTTCAAATTCCAATTTTAGTAAATGTTTTATTCAACTTTACCATTTACAATAACAAATTTTAATTAATTTCAAATTATGTACAATGTTTTAGTAAACAAAATATATTTCTATAGTTAAAATTTGTGCCATTCTTATTTTCATTCAATTCCTTGTTCCTATTGTGCAATTTAATAATATTCATATCAATAAATATTCTACCGAGAAAAAGACGTTGTCACGTAAAATCTTCGCCCGTAAAACCGACTTTACAGGCAACCATAATGTTTTTTTTTTTCAGACAGACGTGAAATGCAGATTCCAAGAGTTAAGTCTGTGATACTGTCAACTTTCAGTTGATAAACTAAGCAGGAGCTGTGATCTATAATAGTAGTAAAATTTAAATGCCTCTATTATTCACCCAAATCATTTACGAATATATATTTTTGTATTGCATTTTAAAATTGACTTTATACTTAAGCACATTTTAATGTACTTTATGCACAAATATGGAACCGTAAGATCTGCAATGCTTGTTAGCAAAGCTGCACTTGATTTGATAAAAAATTTAACTAGAATGAAAATGAAATTCATTCTCTACTGTACCTCACAAGAGATTACTAATGATGTAGTTATATGTGTTAACATCTTCGATATGAACGTTATTTTGTATTATGGCTTAAAATAACATCCACAATATACAAATAATAGGAAAGTACATTGCCAGTATCTGTTAGTTGTGCCTGAATACCACCAAAGTCACCTCAGTTGTGTGAGATGGGCTAAGGAGAGAAACAGCTGATGGGAAGTCTCTGGACCGCGTAGCCACAGAATGATCGAATATAAATCTACGTGGAATAGAGTGTAGAGGTTAGTGATATAACGAAAGATGTAAATGTATAAAGCTAATACACCTGCATGGTTGAAGAAATGTTAGCGGTTTCCACTCGGAGATCAGGACTTTTAAAAGTAATGGATCGTCCAAACATACGGTAAGTCTATTCAAGTGCCCTTCCACTTCGTTCACCAAGGTGCTACAACTTCACATTATATTTTTGAAAATTTTTCCCAATAAAAAAAGAACACTATGTTAACAATATTTCTGATGCACGATTGAAATGGTTTTAAAAAGTGATTTGGTATCTATGTCTTTTTGCTTATAGTAATGTAGACTCTTGTTATACTAAGATGAAATACAAAATTTATTGATTGGAAAATTAAATTGGTAATTATTTGCGCTTTGAGACACTTAACTTACCAAACAATGTCTTGATCCACGAGACGTATACAACATTATGGAGATTTATGAAAACAGGTAAATCCCTACCTAACTAAATCTTAAAACATTATGACGCTGTCTAGGCAATATAGCATTGTACAGCATTTTGATGATTTTTGGGCTTTGTCAAGGCGTATTGATAATTCCTCCATTTATTCCAGCCATGTTTTTGTAATTTACTATTTGAAATTTGTGTTAGCTAAGCAATTTTGACTCATTTTAAATTTGATCCACAATAAATCTTTCGAATGAAAAGAAATAGTGACCCAAGAATTCTGGCTATCACTTATAATAGAATCTAGAAGTATTAATTGGACTTTTCATTCTTTAATTATACTTTTTATAACTTAATTCAGGAACATGAAAAACAGAGATTTATATCGTTTGTTGAGGTGACTTTAGTTAACGTATTTTTTATACTCTAACACTTTTCAGCCCCTTAACATTCAATAAACGATATAAATTTAGTTTTTAAGAAAATTCATGTTGTTCATCCAAGTCCTGTAAAGACACTGCAACTTTTTTCTCAAATACGAAACATAAAAAGAGGTCTGATACTTGCCGTAAGACGATTCTAAGATTGAGAATATTTAGTCTGGTTTAGATTTATAGTTATTAATACAAATTTTATAATTAAATTTAACATTTAAGTATTAAATAAAAGCATATAATTATATTTCTGTACATTTAGTGACATAACTTGATATTGAATATTAACGATTGCAGACCGTAAACTAATCTTTTGACATTTTACAATTACTAAGAACAGCCTACAAATATTGTTTTTATAAAAAAATATATTGACTTTATTAAATTTCCATGATGCTTTTAATAGGTTTAAAGCTAACTAAAAACGCCAACACACATCATTAGTAATAACAAATCATCATCTGAAGTATTTCAAAATTGAAAAGAATATTTACAAATGTTGTTTTTTGAGGATGAATTTTCGTAACACAGAAGCAATATGAACAAAATTAGTTCTGTAGAAGAAACATTACTACAGATGCCTGACATGTACACATTGTACGACACTGTATCTCCTCACGTATCATATTACACCTCGTAAATCCCTTGGTGATCCCCTGATAATAACAACAATACTATTGAGTTGTATTGTGTCTTGCTTACACAATGTCACTGCAGATGCCTGACATGTGCGCAGTGTACGAGCCTGTATCTTCTCACGTATCATATTACACCTCGTAAATCCCTTGGTGATCCCATGATAATAACAACAATACTATTGAGTTTTATTGTGTCTTGCTTACACAATGGCTAATATGTTACGAGATGATAATAGACCATACCTTCATAATTTTAAATTATTCTGGTAAATTTATATTTTATTTTGAACGAAACCTCATATGAATAAGATAAAAAATTATGTTATATAATGATGTAAAACATTAATTATTTTTAGCCTCAATAAAATGTTGACATATTGTTTTTATTGTGCAATAGGCTAACCTATTATTCATGATTACATTACATTAAATGTTTATGTTAATGTTACTTTAACTTGCCACATTTTCTGTAAGTAAAAATAAGTAATGTATGTATATAAATAAATATTATTAACTTAATCGCTTTATTATCTATCAAACGCAAATGTAGTAAGACTCACTTAATAAGACATTTTAAACAGTTCTTTATCTTTCTTGTTTGACAATACTTCTTCAAAAGTTTTCATTGAGAGTGGAAAGATGCCTCAAGTCGGTAATTATAAGGCATTACTAATACTCCCCTTTAAGTCTCATTGCTCAGGCAGAGAAATGTGCTATCGAACAGATATTTGATTCAGTTCCCTTACACGGACGACAAAAGGTTCATGTCTCCTCACGCTACTCATTTCACAACCTAGTCTAAAAATGTGGTTTCAACAGGTATCGTAGGCGTTATTAAAGATATTGGTAGGAGTTAATTTTACCAAATCCGACTACCTTATAGTGTGTATCTCTTCACCATAGAATAATTATAAGAATAAATCAATATCACGGAAAATCTGAAGTAAGTGTACGTTTTAACTGCATGTTTATATAGAAAACATAGCAGTATTCTCCTTTGATCAATTTCCAATAACAATCTACTTTTATTTACAACGCAGGTAAGATTCAAGAATATTACATCTTAGTTTTAGTAACACGTCATATAGGTTCCTTATTGAAAGGGCGTTATAAAGAACTTATTCTTCACAGATACATTTATAAATTAAAAACTGTTTAAGGATAGAAAAGTTATGTACATGAGAAGAGATTAAAAATATATCAATAGTACCGGAGGTTCGTCAATTCTTACAGGCAGGCAACACATAAAACAAAATAAAATGCAAGTAATTGTCAAATAAAAATGTACCTAACACCATAAGCCAAGCCAAAAAAAAGAATAGTATACAAAACTTCGTTTAGAATTATTAGTTTGCATGTTAGTTCAAAGCAATAACAAAAAGAAACATCCACGCAGTATTTTAGGTTTAAACTCCGTAGAAGTTAAAAGTTTGAAACAAATGAGTTAAAAATTCTCTGTTCTAGGGCTAATCACCAATATACAAAGTTTTCAACTTAACTTAGACCAAAATCTTTTTGATTATCCTTAACTTGTAGCATAGAGGAAAATATTAAAATTTGTAAATATTTCCAGAAATTTTATTTAATTACAGAATCATTAAATAATCTAGTACACCGTATATACACACATATGTATACTACTTTGACACGAAGGTACTATTTTCATTGGAGTAAATAATATTAATATGTTAAAGAAATTATATATATATATACTCACAGCATAAAGAAATCTCACAGCGTTATACTGTATTCTTAAGCCTGACGCGTTCCGCACGATTACGACATTGTCAAACGCACAAACGCATACTCATGTAGATAAAAATACAGTGTTGGCCTACACACACAAACAAGTGATTTAAAATTAATTAATTACCAGATCGCCTAGGCGGGACGTCAAGTTTAAACAGAGAAACAGACAGTTCAGCCGAGTTGAGTGGATAAGATTTTTACCAGCAATCCCAGAACCAGATCAAAATATACTACAAGTAGAACTTGAAGAATAGTTAGGCACATACTACTTGTAATAGTAGTGCTATTGTTTAAAAGAGTGTAAGTTATATTAGAATAATCTTAAAACAGGAATGTTTGTAAAACAAGGAACAAAGGGGACTGTATTAAGAGTCTACTTATATATTAGATAGTAAAAACTATTATCTCATTATTTTACCAAATATTTACATAGTATTTCATTTTTAATTGACTCCTAATATTAGATACCTTGATGTAAATATACATTCAAATGTAATAGGATTATTAAAATGAATAAGATTCATTTGAACGTAAACATATAAGGTGAAATGTTAAACTGGTATAAAAATAAATATTGTATCTACTACAATCGTAAGAATAATTGTTGTTATAGAAGTTATTTGGTTTTCTTAGGAGTAAAATATCACACAGCAATGTCTCCTTATGAAACATACCAGCGGTGGAATGTTGCCATATAATATACGTGTATATTGGAACAGGCAACCTCCAACTCGTTCACCTTTCCAATTCTGGAATTTCTATGTAAGATAATATTTATAATATATAATATTTTTTCAAAATTTACATATTTAAGAATCATAAAACACTAGTTTTTAACTAATAAAATTAATTAAATATATTTTACGTTGTACGTATAAATTAAAAATTTGTTATAATCGTATATTTAGAATAACTGAGAAATGATAAGTGTAACATTATTTAGGCGTAACATTACAATGATTCAGGAAATCATTGTTATCAAGAAACTGAAGAACAAATATATAAGTATATTATTTTATCATTATCTTTTGATTCATTAGGATTATTTTTAATTCAACTTTTGCATTTTATTATCAATATAATCTAATATACAATATTATAGAATAGAGACCTAGCACACTCTCTCGTCAGCGTAGCGAGTTTATAGTCCGGATAGCACGTTTTACATTGTATGACAAAAAACCACAAACGGTAAGACTGACCACCAAGAAATTCACCATAGGGAATAATAGGTAGTAGAAATAATAGTGGAGACGTAATGGCCAAAGATTACTGTCATCATTTTCTAGTTTTATAAATATTTTTATATTTTTGTGCAATATAACTATGTAACATAAATGTCATGTAATGATTTTAACGTAGACATCATATAATACAGAATTTACAGATATAGTAAACAATTTATATTAATCCCCATGGTATTATACCATAATCAACAGGCTGATCTACAATAATACAAAATTAAAATAAATGAATCCTTAATAGTATTTCCATTTTAACAATAAAAATTATTCACACCATTTAGTAACTTGTCTAGGTTGGTTGCCAAAACATTCTAAAATCATTAACATAAAATACATAAATAACTATAGACTTCTTTGTTGGTTACATATTTTTTAAAACATTTAAACATATTTCCAAATAATAATAATGTAGAATAATTCTTTTATCATTACAAGCAATGATATTTCAATTAAAATACACAGATTTCAGAGGGTTAATAGGCTTATAAATGTAAAGATATTTTACGTATATCTACAGTGGCTATATACTTGGATTTCAGTAAGTCATTTGTAGTGGTGGTTAAAAGTATACTCCTGATTTATACATTTTACGTCATAAATAACGATTCTTCTCTTAGCACGTTAAATATTGTCTAGTTAAAATATTAATAACCTTCTCATTCATTAAAAAAATTAGAATAAGATTGTCGAAATTAATGTAGTTATGTAAAATGCAAAGCCGTTACCTATTGGGTTCTACAATTCGGGTTGGAGTTTTAAGACTACGGATGGTAATTTATATCATTTTTAGACTAATAATTCCACTGTTTTAGCCTACGCTTCTATTATTTTCAAGGTAACATTAGGAAATATTCATTTTTGATATTTATGCTAATAGAGAAAAGTGAGTTACTAGCGATGATAACACATTTTTATTTCAAAGGATTAACGCTAAAAGAAATTAAATATGAGTTTAAATGCATTACTTGCCACATCTGCTCATGTGTTAGCAACAATTTAAAATTGAGAAAACGAGGCCGTCCATCTAAAAATTATGAACATCGATCGGTCTGACTAGTAGAAGTGTCTCCTACTGAAAATCGTTTAAAATATGAGGGAAATGATCTGAAATGTTACGCGAATTAAACTACGTGAAATATTTTAGGCTGAAGGGAGTATTCACTTAAACTAAACGTTTATCAAAAAATTTAGCAAGATGGATGCCTTGTCAACCGAGGACAAAAATAACAACAAGGTTTCAGCTGCTAAAATTGCTTAATAGAAGTTCAGAACTTTCCACAGTCCACCATATTTACTATAATTGGCCCCTATTTATTTTTTACCGTTTATAAATTGTTTTAAATGGCTTTATACAATTCTAGATATAAAAAGCTAGTCTTACCTAGACTAGATATACACCTAGTCTTTTCATTTTTGTAAAATAATTCAATTAGGAGACCATTCTGGACCTGGTTTCATTATAAGTAATAACAATATTATTAAAGTGTATTATTGCATCATTCACTACATTCGAGTCTCATATATACATATAGATTTTAAATTCACTCCATTTTTCATTCATTCCGAGTTTTCCCCACCGTTATCCAAATATAAGTCAGCCAATCACGTGATCTTTAAAAACGTGAGTCATAAACTCGTCTATGCTGTAGAATGGTTTTAAAATCAACGCGGTTCCTAGACGAGTCTTAAATACCTTGGGCATCGCAGCTTTTTTGGGCAGTTGGACAAGGCCAGCGTTCATAAGCTACCGTTTCGTGTCTCCCATTTTACTAGTTATCTCTTCTTTTAATTTTATAAGAGTAGCTAACTCTAATAGCAATAAAATTTGTGTTAGAAAGAGACATCTTCAGAAAATTAAGAGAGGCTAACGTCAAAAATTAAAAAAACATTCTGAAAGCTGGTCTGCACGACTGTCTACAAAAGTTGCAGTAGTACAATTATCATCATTGCTCTTAAATAATAAACACTCTAAAATAACAAATACACAATCTACCCACAAATTAAAGCCATAGTAGACATGTGAGTAGATTACTTCATAATACGTAGTTATCAGCACCTGAGTTGGGCAGCATTTGGGTATTTGTATCAGGACTTTAAAGGCGTAATAAAAATGTTTCACAAACGCTATCTCTGTGGCAATCCCATGTCAACTCCCGGTCAAGGTATATTCCAAGTAATTTTGTTGATTAGACTTATTCAATCTGGGCTTCGTTTCGGTGGACTAAAAACTGAATTTCTCTGTCGCAGACAAATGTAATACAAGTTGATTTAGTTGGGTTTGTGCTAAGATTGATTCAGTTTATTGCAGAATTGAATTCCAAATTGTGTTTGATTTTGCTTTCTTACAGATAGTCATTTCATCATAATGGACGATGTTACAGCGTTGATGACGTACAATAAAAAGAGTAGTAGGTTGAGGGTGTGAGATCAGGTGCTATGACTAATCAAGCTATAAGTCAAGAAAAAAGCTAAGTGAATCTCTTTAACTTTCAATTCCTTCCACCATCAAGTCAACTACAGTGCTCGGGCCCACTAGGCTGTAAATAAAAAAAATACCTTTAAAAAATTCAAAGCAGCAAACACGCGTTATTAATTTAAAGAACCTGTCAAAATGTAACCAATTTTTATATGTTAAAAATCCAGTTTTATAACATAATACATGTTTAAAATATGATCAAACACTCCAATAAATGACAAATTTTTATTTCTGTGATGCTGTCAGACCTCGATGTGTTCATTGAGCACGAAAGGCCTTACAGAAATAAAAATGTATAATTTGAAATGTTTGATCATATATTAAGCATCCAATACGAAGTAGCTGGTAAAATGTATAATACATGTTTTTAGTTTTAGTGTAAAATGTATAGAATATCTAGAAAAGGGTTTTAGAATTTTCCTTTTAAGTTATAAATTAAAGAGTGTGTATTCTTAGTTCCGTAAAATACATTTCTAAACAAACACAGTGAACACTGGTATGAACACGATTTAAATTTACTGATTTTTTAATTATCATTGAGAAAATTCTTGTATGAACAAAAATATTATTTGCCACTATACTTAGTTTCTTATTAAGAAAAATACAATACGTCCATTTGATAGTGAGCTGTAGTATTAAATAAAATACAACCAAAGGCTAAAATTAATTCGTCCAAATAGACTACCGTACCATAGGTATCTTGTTTCAATAAAAAAATGAATGATATATTTCAAAAATTAGTAAGCATTCAACAAATTACATATTCAAATACTTTACGAAAATTAAAAAAATGTTGTTGATTCTTGATCAGAGCTGCAAAAGATTATTACGATATAAAGCATTACTTACGTAAAAACGTGCCAACAACTGTATACAATATGAACAAAATAGAAAATTATTATTTTCAATCATAATGAGATTCAGGGAGTCAAGTGGCCTCCCTAACTCTGGCAATGAGGAGAAGATTTCTAGAGTGTTCAATGATTTTTCAACAATTAAATCGAATGAATTTAATTATGAAACGTTTCCTTCCTCTCTTAAAAGGGCCAATGTAACTTCAATTTTAAGGAGTTGCGATCAAATCCGCTAATAATTACCGTCCAATTAAGTGCTGCTAGTTTTAAGTCAAATTTAAAACTAATTGTTCTCTTTCGGTTTGCAAATATTTTTACAAAAACACAGTTTACTATCATTAGTCAATTCTGATTCCGAATTATAAACTCAACAATTTATGTAGTCGTGCGCTTAAGATTTATCTAGCAGAGTAGGCTTTTTAGGCCTGTGCAAAGGTATATGATCTTGATCGGTGCAACAAAAAAGTACCTCAACCAGAGCATAACAAGTATATTACAGTGGAAGTATATATATATACACCAAATTTACATATTATTATGAAAACAAAAAGCCCCAACTCACACATAATATAGAACTCAAAGTACAAACTAATGTGTGATTGGAAGGAAATAAAGTTTAAATATGTTATATTTGTTCCAGAACAAGCCCAACTTGGCTGTCAATGTGATGTTCTCTTCGAAAAAGAAATTCCATTTGCCTTATAAAGCTACTAACTCCATTGTCTGAACAGCGAAATCCGATTTCCTTTCTCGAATAATCCCTTAGTTTTCTCTTTCCCCTTGTAACATTTGAAGACATTAATCTCTATCCACACACATTTTAGTTGTAATTCGTTCTCATATACGAGAAGAACGTTACTTCTCATTCATTTACTGAAAATTTAATTTAAAAGGGTAAGAGGTTTTTAAGACATGTACATTAAGACATAAGGACACAATCAGTATTTATTGTTTTTATTGTTCATATTTTATATAATGAATACGATCACGTTAAAAATATAGGATATTTAGAAACATGGACATTAACAACTTCAGAAGGATCCGATCAGTGAATTAACCTTTAAAATAGTTAACATAAATAGCTATTAAGATATTTAAAAACCTTCATACATGTAATAGTTTACAGTTTTAACTTTTAAAGGAACACAGCCTACAAATAATAATATGTTTTTTTCATTCATACATTTCCTTTTTACATACTTTATAAAGTATTTTACACTTATATAAAAGGTAAGGAATATAGCCAATGGGGTTCTGAAAATGAATGAAGCTATGCAATATGAATGTATAGCCAAACAATATTAATCAGCATTTCCATTGATATTGTAATCTAATAGAAACACAGTGTAAAAAGAGATAAGGATATACTCAGTGCTGAGAATAAACCTTTTATACTAGTTACTTTCTATCAGTCAAGAAACAAAAATAAACTGCCCAATTTTAACATAACGTACCAATGAACCTATAGTACATTGTTTAATTACTTGTATCATAGCTAAAGAAATTTATTTAATATAAATTTCTTACAAATAAACTTAAAATGTTTATTTTGGTATTGCGACCTTCAATATAAAAACATTACATTTTATTATTTTGTATAGTTGACTATATTATAAAGCATTTTCGTTATGCGATCGTCTAAAACAATGATTTTTATTTCCGTTTAAATACTAAAAAAAGGTTTTATATTATAATAATATTACCAATGAAATAAAAAGCATATAAACACTTCTGTTGTAAAGCAACGAAATATTTTAATAAATATATACCAACTTTAATATTGTAAAATGTTCCTACACAATTAATTATGTTTAGTGGCCAATTGTCAATTGTGTGTATTTGACAGTGAAAGCTCCCATTCTGGTTTAGTCCACATTTCCCTTTCACCAGATATCACAAACAGATATACATTCTCTCTGTTTTGTTTTATTATGTTGAGTGGTACAAGCCACTTGTCAATTGTGTGTATGTGACAGTGACAGCTCCCATCTTGGTTTTGCCCACATTTCCCTTTCACCAGCTATCACACACAGTGATACATTCTCTCTGTTTTGTTTATTATGTTGAGTGGTACAAGCCACTTGTCAATTGTGTGTATTTGACAGTGACAGCTCCCATCTTGGTTTTGTCCACATTTCCTTTTCACCAGCTATCACACACAGTGATACATTCTCTCTGTTTTGTTTATTATGTTGAGTGGTACAAGCCACTTGTCAATTGTGTGTATTTGACAGTGACAGCTCCTATCCTGGTTTTTTCCACATTTGATAATCACCAGTTATTATATACACTTTTACTTTTCTTTTGTTAAGTTGAGTGTGTAGTCTATAGTTTAACATATTATTTGTACAACATTAAGATTTATTGTATTATTGTTTTTAGTGGAATTGTTAATTTTACAACCTCTAAGATGCCTACACTGGTTTACTATACGTTAAATACTTGTAAACAATTTAGATTTAGAACTATATGAGTATTTGCGAAAAATACAAATTGATATATTTATCTCCTAGATGAATATTATGTTCATATTTATCATACTACTTGTATTTTGCCTAAACTGATTCATTTTTAACTTTTGATCTATTTATATTTACGTACACGATCTAGCTTTAAAAATATAGTAACTTATTAAACGTGTTTGTAATAGTTTGTATAAAGTTGTTTAAATAAGTGTACTTTTTTCTACCAAACCTAATGTACCTATGAATCAGACACAGTTTTAAGTACACGATTCTTTGCTCTACTAGAAGTTTACTCTTAATAATCTATATAATACATATAGTCTGATACTTTTAATATCCTAGGAGCACGGTCATTCCTTTGTGAAAAAAAGAAGATTGTCTGAACTTGTCTCTTATAATTTTATAAATTATTTATTTCCTACTATTATTATTTAAAATTTGCTTGAATTAATTAAATGTAAATGCAGATAGGAATAGTATTAATATTTGAAGTTTTTATTTAATTAAAATTGGATCTACAACTTCATAATAATTAAACTAAAAAATTATACATATCGGAAAGTTTTTAATATCTAAGAAAGAAAAAAAAAATAATCCTGGTTCTTTGGTGTACGCCACCTATATCGTGACTATTATCTTCTTCCTTTATATACAATAAATATCTTGAAGTCATCGTAGAATCGTTATTTAAAAGATTAATACTTTATAACTTAAAGTAGCTGAAACAATAGATACACAAATCTGATTACAGGGCTGTAAAGCCCTATATTGATTAGCCAAACTGTGGTTAGGTGACAAGAAAAGATATTTTTCATATTTGGGAATCAGTTGATCTTGTGTTTTATAAATAATCTCAAAAATGTTCTGTTGTAATTTGTTGTTCATTGTAAAATAGTTACTTGGATATTAGAGTGGTGAGGAAAGATCGTGGTTTCAAATCTCTCCAGAACTCAAGACTCTTTTCTTAAAATTTCAATTTTATTTTTTCAATCCATAACGTCGTAAATACCAAATTCTTAGCAGGACGAAAGTAAGGGATGTAACAGACGTGATACTCTCGATTGTGAGTTTATCGCAATAATTTCTTAGACTCATGTCTAAAATAAACCTTATTCCTTTGATTCTAATGGGTAATGTTTTGATTGGTCAATTAATTATCATTCTTTTAAATTGGCAGTTTTATTGATTCTCATAACATCAACTAATCATATTGAGAGGAATAGTTTTTTCCCCAAACCTTGTTTGTGATATAGGTAGTTCCTTCACATCTGCCATATTAGAAGGTAGATTATTTAAATACTATTACAATAACTTTCATATTAGAACAGCATTTTATTGATAAATCTGACACATAAAAGTATTAGTAATATAACACCCTCCATCTGATATTACGGTTTTTGATACGGGTATAATTCATTTTGAATTATTTCCGTACAAATTTTGAAACATGTGTATAACTCGCCAGTTGTATCTTTTAGGTTCCAATAAAAAGTAAAGTTTCAATACTATTTTATGAATAAAAATAATAGTACATACAATATACACTTACTAATGACGTTAGTTATTAGTTAAACTTACTTATGAACTAGGCTGGAAAATATTGTTTGTTATAAATTGTTTATAAATATAGCTGTATGTAACCAATAGATATTTAAATCTTATTTATATAATTATGTGGACTTTACACTTACATATAACTTCAATAATAAAATATACAGTGCACCACTGACTATAAAGTTTAACTTCAAAATTGTATGTAGCAATGAAATATTTAGTATAGTTATCCCTGTAAAACGCAACTTTAATTTACTAGAAATAGGTGCTCTTACTATGAAAGCAATAAATAAAATGTAGTATAAATATAGATATTACATTTACGCTTCAAATTAGACAAATGTTGGGTAAAACCTATTAATTAAAATACAACTACTAACATGAAATCGCTTTGTGGTCAGTAGTGACAGGGTTATTATTGGGTTTTCGGTAATTACTTGTCACACAATGGATTAGATGTGACGTTAACGTTGTCAACACAACTGATAGGACCTGAGTCTGTAATATGAGCAATTACTTTAACACGTAAATTAATAACAGCATTTAAAAAAAGACATTATCTGCTACTTCTCAAAAGAAAATAATAACTGGCTTCCATCGCATCGAGATACTTGCCTAGTAGCTGTAGAAGCATATAAAATACAGTATCAAAGACAATTTATTAAAAGATGGAAACTATATTTTAATTGCATGTAATCTATGAGCGCGCGATGCCCGTGCAAATCCTTGGCCGAAGAATAAACCAATAAGAAATGGGGTCTGTGTGTTTGAACTAATCCCTAAACACAGATTTGAGGGGTTCAATATTTATTTTTATTTTTTCAACACTCTTTTCGCAAGAGTAAAATTACTCTTAATGCAATAAAAAGAAATGCTCATTCAGTAAAAACTACACTTATAGCAATATATAAAATGTAGACAAATATAAAAATTATCCTTTATTAAAGGAAGTATCCTGGAAAAATTTAAACATGGTCATCAAAAACTTCATATAGACAAGTAAAAACATCAATATCCCGAATCTTGCTTTAGGGTTAGTTATTTTTAAGAATTTCAAAAGAGATGACGTCAAGTACTCTAGATCTATAGATCACTACACGTGGGCTCTGTCTGCAGTATTAATTTTATGTAATAGATTGGTTAATAAACTAAGAACTTATAGTAAATACTTATAATAATGTATTACACAATCAATAATAAGGAAATCCGCTTTATCAGATGTTTTAAAGTAAAGTTCTACTTGTTTAATCCTCATGTTTTATTTACCTAATTAATGTCTATTATTTTGCAATGAAGTTAATCATTTTCAGGTATATTCCAGGTGGGTTGAAACCTTTAATCAACTCGTCCAAGTATGCGAAAATATGCATTTGTTTCTAATCGTAAATCTAGATATTTAAAAAAGTTATCGTGTTAAAGAACTTGCGTTTTATTCCATATGACCATGGGTCCCTTATATTATTTTACCTCAGAAATGTATACACCTTTACCAATATATCATGGACTGTTGATTTTTCAGTTAGAAAATTAGTCAATACGAATTAATAAAAACAAAATAAATGTGTATATTCTTCAGGAACCATTCATATAAATACCTATATTTTCATAAAATAACTCAATTGTGTATACATGATTCAAAGGAAAACAACAATATTTAGAAGTATGTTTCAATCACAATAGTTACCAGGTACAACTAACCATCAGCTGTGCACATTATTGTTGTCAGACAGTTGGCAACACTATCTCCAATGTTTGCGTTTCCGGCGCTTCGTTACAGAGTTGTTGTTGACTGACAACTTCCGGCGGATATACGTCTCGTGTTTGGAACGAGTGTTCTATAAAAGAATTTAGTACTGTTACTCTTGTTTTCCGTCGTAAACAAAGTTATAAAAATGTTTCTAGAGATTCTGTACCCCAAAACTTAAAGAGTATTTTTAAATTTTCAGTTTTAAAATATTTTACCATTAATCTCTAGATATAATGCATAGATTTGTGCTTTGATACTAAGAATACCGAAATAAAACAAGTAAATATTACTTACCGATGTTCTATTTTAAATTACGCCTATATCAATGGTTAATTTAAATGTAGAGCTCAATTTGCTGGCAATATCTTAAATTTTTAATCCTTCACGAGTATAATTAGGCTTTAGTATTTGGAAATTAATTCTATGTGTGTTATTATTAAGTATATGTAATTCTTAAAGTTAAGTTTTATAAATTTTAAACGAAATAGTTTCAGTAAGAGGAAGAAGTTTGAGAAAGTATTATAAATATTATTGTTTTATTTTTTTACTGCCAGAATTGAATAACATTAGAGCAATTATAAGAAAGGCTTGAGAGTTATTTCTTGCTGTTTTTTTTTCACATTGTGAAATTGAGCTTCAATGCTATAAGAATTTTAACATCTATTTAAATGTTTAACATGTGGATACAAACAAAAGGGTATGCATCTACCATTTAAGCAACGAAGTCAACAAGTAAATGCATGCCTCCACTTAATTTCCTAGTTTAGTTATACTACAAATTAATAACTACAAATTGAAGGAATTGGTACTAAAGACAGTTAATAGGTTACTGCAGAGCATTCTGCAGAGCATGTACGATCTTCGATTAACATTTATGTGTTGTGTAAATACAAGGATTTTTACTAATGTCGTATATGATATATACTTTATGGCCATTATGTATTGTAATTTATATGACCTACATTTTAAACTATGTTGTTTAAAGAGTAATTTTCGAGTGAAAGTGCTCAGGTTTCAGACTAAAAGCGTATGCCATACCTTGGATGTCTTAAAAATCTATTGAATTTGAAACAATTTCGTATAAATTTGAAAAATATTTTAACTCTAAAATGCACCTAAAGTACCATTGGATCAACATCCAAGACATATGTTCTGCTGTCTTTAAGAAACGTAACAGGTAATGAAAATTACACTAAATTGTTATCAAATAATTACGAAACAAACAAATAAATTTCAAGAACATAGTATTACGAGTAAAAGTTTATGTAAGAGGCAAATCCTCCAGCAAGGACATCTCAAACACCACATACTTCTCTTAGATGCAAGAACTTCCGCCAAAAGTTAAAAAAATCCATGGATGATAAAATTCCTAAACCTAATAAATTTGATAGTTTGGAATTCTCTAAAGACAAGTAAATCGATTCTTAATACCTTCTATACACCAAGAGATAAGGAAATTTTCCAGGTTAAAAATTCCTGGAACCCAAGGTTTACAGACCACAAACTTGATGTTATAGACTAAGATCTAACGGAAGGAGTGTTACTAACTCACTGTGGGTCAGAAACCAGAAGTTCTCAACTATGTTCAACAGGCTATCCCTATTAAAAAACCATCATAGAAAGTAAGAATTTTAATAACTATCTTAATACTAGTCTAATACTTACAAAATCCTTTGAATATAAATTGAATTGAATGTGGTCAATGAATTTAACGCTTTTGTAAATGCACAGCATTGAATTAAAGTGTTATTAAAACACATTCTAGCGAGCATTAAATTCACACTCGTAGCGAGTTTAAATATTATATGAAACATATGAGTAAGAAATGAACGTAAGAAAAATATAATAATATAATTATAAGTGATTCTTTTTATATAAATTAATACATTTATCAAAATTATTTTAATTTATAAATTATTTGTACTTACTACAATGCATGACACATTTCTTTTCGGATATGAACAACAACGTGTCTACTTTATCTAGTGCTCCGTGTTGCTAAGGGAAGGAAAATGTTTTCTTAATTGACCTAATTTGGCGTTTAAAACTTTGATATTAAACCACACATAATTATTTTGAGTTATGAGTGCACTCTTCACCGAAAGCGAAAGACCCTCTACATGTTAAAGTACTTTCTAATTCGTGTTCATATTTCACTTAACATCATAAATAACGCATCTTCATTTACGTAGTAGCTATAAATAATTTAACTTTTTGAAAATTTTAAGTTTCTCAGTTTTTATTTTGTACCAGTAAAATTTCAACAGTCCACTTGAAATTATTTTACTTACGCTGACCATATAATTACTCTGTTGTCTTCAGAACCTTTAATCAGAAAATATATTTAGGCATTTTTAGTTCAAAATTATATAATATTCATATATTGTTGCAGATTTATTGTTTGACCTCCTTCAGTGTCATGATACAAGAGACCTTTGATATATTCCTACTCTTCGTATATCCAGTTTTACTTTTACCTAATGCCGTTTCTTTTTTAATATGTGATTTGCATAGCCTAACATTGTTTTGAAAAATACTAGTAATAATATCTTCTAAGCAAAAAACTGAATATCTAGAATTATCCTCTGATAGGTATTGAGAACTACTGATTAAATCCAACAAGATCCTCAAACCTGAAAGGTGCAGAAAAACAATGGGTATTTCCACAGTGACAATGCGTGATTGCTGTAGTACAAGACATACATTTTCAGTGGACTGAATGAGCTTCAAAGTCTGAATGAGATTCAAAGTAAATTAAATATTTTAATTTACTAATAATTAATATTATTATTATTATATTACTAATAATTAAAGTTAATTTTCAAATGATTGTACTAATGTTTTACGTATTTCATTGTTTATAATAAACTAATCCCTTGACCACAGAACTCGTTAAAGCCTACATACATGTAACGATTGTTACAAGTGGTTAGTAACCTGGCAAGACTAACCAACAAATTCAAGACCGTAGTACGATCTATGTCCTCCAATTGAAAACCTGGATACGTCAGTGCTTATTAAACACAGTCACAAAACAGTATCTTGCAGTTTTTGGGTATCAAGCTTAATTATTATCCAGTTTAATTGAGTAAAAATCTACATAAGTGTTGTTTCTAATTACTAAACATTTCATTAAGTCTATAACTAACAATTAGCTATTTCTACACGAAATATGCAATATACGAAATTCAAATTAGAAACATCTAATATCCCACTAATATTATAAATGCGAAGTTTGAATGTTTGGATATTTTGGATGTTTGGAGGTTTGTCCTTAAATCACGCTGAAACTGCTATACGGATTGTGCTGAAATTTGGAACAGGTATAGCTTTTGGTCTGAATTAACATTTAGAGTGCTTTTTACCACCCACAACACATTCATTTCACCAAATAAAGTCGAATTCAAATTGAAAAATTAGTTTGTTTACATTCGAATGTTATGATAAGAACGAAACGTATTTTTACAGCTGTTGACAGCTATAGTTCGACAAACTTTCTGAAACATCTGTTTACATTTGAATTGTATCGTGTACTGCAGATAGTAAATAAAACATTAATATATAAATTTTACTCCAGATTGCGCCAGTGACGAACTAAAATCATGTAATGCATTAAATACTGTTATAAAACTAACCTTAATGAACAAATTTATGAATGTTATTACATAAGTTACTTTAAACTGGTGGGCTTCCTTGACATTACGATATTACATTTTAACAATGGCTTACGGAAAAACAGAGAAATGAATACTAACATACCTTAACGATTCATTCTTTCCCTGGCTACAGTCCTAAAAACAAGTGTAACGCAAAACTTTAATAACGATTATTTTGGAATGTTGCATAACCTTAATAAGAATTTCCTCCTTATACCGGAAGTACATAAGAAGTAGGTAGGACTTCCCCCTAGGTCGTAATAGGCTTTTCAGTCCTAGCAAACTCAACTATGCCAACATGATTGTGATCAAAATAGATTTCCGAGAGCTCTATAATCGAACGTATATAATATTTTAATCGAGGCAATATGGCAAGCTAACCTGTGACTTTGATCTGTGTGATTGAGTAGGTAAGTGAATTTAAACGGTCTTAAGTAGGCAGTTTTTTTACCGAAGTAGGCATCTCGGCCCTATTTAAGTATATATATATATATATATATATATATATATATATATATATATATATATATATATAATATATATATATATTGTCAATTTTAAACCTTATTTCACCACATCAAGAACCAATCCAATAATAAAACATTACAGCATGGTACAGTTTTAGAACAGAGAGATAATCTATTACCACCCAACAAACCCTTCTGTAAAAGTTGAGAATTTGTCAAATTATACACCTAATATTAATGAAATTTCAATTTTAACAAAAGGATTAAACTTTTTTCCCCTACCCCCAAGGTTCAACCATATTTAATTTGATTGCTGACGCATTGGAATTTGCACGAGATACTAGAATCAAATTTTTATTTCAGTAAAACATGAAAATAAGAACAATGTCAATGAGCCATTGCCGCTTTCCCTTAAAAAATTTCAACCAAAGTCTGGATGGCAGCCCCCACCCCTGCCCAATGACCATCCTATTGAGCAGTTTTCTAAATGTAATATTAGCCAATGTATCTGATCAAAAATTTTTTGAAAAACTTGCCACAATTAAAAAATATAACATCTAAGGAAGAAAAAGCCCATTAAGTCTTTAAAATATAACAAAAATATCGTAATTTTACCTTCCGATAAGGGAATTCTACAGTAATCTTGAATAGGAGTGATTATATTAATTAGGCTAACAGGCAATTACAAGATTCTACTGTGTACATGACTCTGGAAAAAAAGACCCAACTAACGATTTTAGTGCAGAAATCAAAGAATATCTCTTAGAAAATGGCCCCAAGCAAAATATTTCTGATAATATACCTTAAACTTTAATCTCAACACAACCAAAGTCACCTGTATTCTACATGTTACCTAAAACACACAAACTAGTAAGACCTCCTCCAGGCCGCCTATTGTTGCAAGTATTGGAGCTCCTACAGATGACATTCTACAACCTTTTGTTAGAGAGTTGCCCTCCTATATCAAAAATACCAATCATTTCTTAGAAAGACTATCGGAAATTTCCTCAACCATTATCTGGTGAAATAATATTAGCTACAGTTGACGTAGAATCACTCTACACCAATATTTCCACATGATGAGGGCGTTGAAGCAATTGGAAAATTTTTAGATGAAAGCCCGAAAAACACTTTACCCACTTCTAATTTTATCACTCATTTAATTACTATGATCTTGACTATGAACAATTTTAAGTTTCTAGATAAAAACTTTCTTCAAATAAAGGGCACAGCGATGGGGACAAAAATGGCTCCTTCATACGCCAATCTTTTTATGGGGTTACTCGAGAAAAACTTTTTATCAACCCAAAAATTTCAACCCTTTGGCTTGGTTTCGTTATATTGATGATATATTTCTTGTTTGGAATAATGGAATGGAACATTTGAAAACAATTCCTAGAAGAATTAAACGATTTTTCATCACTAAATTTACCTGGAAAACATCGCCAAATTCTGTGACCTTCCTTGATGTAGACGTTTTATTTAAACAGCGGTCGTTTTAAAACTAAAATTCATGTCAAGAAGGACACAAATAGTATGCAATATTTACATTATGATAGCTGGCCATCCACAGTATGTAAAGAAATCTATACCCAAGGGTCTTGCTCTAAGAGCTAAGAATCTATGTACAGATGACACTGACTTCCAAAATTATGTAACAACATTATCAAATTCATTAATCAACAGAGGATACCCTGCAAAATTAATTAACAGTGAAATAGCTAAGCCTAAAAACACAAACCATGTTTTAAGTGTTGTGGAAAAAGATGCCAAATTTGTAACTCAGTACTATCCTGGATTATACAAAGTAAAATGGAATTATGAAGACCCGCCTACAAAATATTGAACAATCTCCAGAAACAAAGGATCTTTTTAATAGACCTCCTAGAATTATTTTCAAAAGACCACCAAATCTGAAAAATCTATTAGTTCATCCAAAAATACATTAAAGATAAAGACAACAGTCAAAATTTCAAACATAAATGCCATCCATGCAATAAACCACGCTGTGGAATATGCAATATGATGCAATCTACTAACTGTTACAAAAGTTGCGTTTACGCACAAAAAATATTCTATTGCAGAAGATATCACATGTAACAGTGAAAATGTAGTCTATAAAATTATCCTGTCAACATTGCCCTAAAGACTACATTGGAGAAAACATCTACGTCACTTAGGCTGAGGGATGAACAATCGTCGTGCCGATGTTCGACATCAAAAATTTACTTAGACCCGTATCTGCACACGCAGCTGTCCAACACAACAAAACCTTTGAAAATTGTTTCTCTCTAATTTGGCATCAAGAAGTTTCAAAATTATGACAATAAAGAATATACAAAATTATTACTAAGAAGATATGAACAAGCAAAATAATGGCTCTTCAATCAAAATCACCAGTTGGATTAAATTTGAGACACAGCTAATTTAAATTTATTATTCAAACTTTTTATCTATCTCTGTGTTTAGGAAAGGTTACATGTTTAATTTTCTTCTTTAATACCATATGTTTTGTTTTGTTGTTTCCAATGTTTTTATAACCTTCATTTTTATATTTGTTTATATTTTATTGTATACATGCTTTTTGATAATGTTACTGAAAAGTAACGAAATATTAAGCTTTTCAAGTTTGAAGAAACATGTTTTGTTTTCTTTTATACCTATCTATATATATATATATATATATATATATATATAAAGATTTTATTTAAAACTTCCTGAAGACGGGGGTATTAAATTCCCCGAAATACAGAAGTGAAAAATAGTTTTTGTTTTCTTCTATTCAACACAGTGATTAGTAAGTAAGCCATTTGGTATACAGGGTGACAATTAAGTCTGGAACCATCTTTTTTAATTTTTTGAACCATAATAGAAAGAAATACCAAAGTTCACACGTGCTTACTGGTAAATAGTAACGCACACATCTGCCCCATTTACCGACCGGATAATCTCTTTGGGGGATGGTCCACAAGGAGTCAGACAAAATTCTTAAATAGCAGCATAGGTAAAGTTTGGTTAGTTAAGTTTCTGTGGATGCTGTGTATGACTCAATCTGCCACTATCACATTCTAACAGTAGTTGTGTTTATTGGTAATAATTATTGATTCCTGGCTTCGATTACTACATTGTCAGACGATGGGAGGGGAACATTTTGAACACTTACTTTGATCACAGGTACTTGAAAATTATCTTACACCTGAAATATATGACAAGGACTGGAAATATACGCTTTTTGACCAAAGTACGTTTCCGAGACCTGTGTGATCCGAGATTTGTGGTTTCTTGATCGGGATTACAAGGCAGATTCAGCTGTGACGTTATGTATATAATTAATTAGAACCAGAAATGCTCCTACACGTGCCAAACATGATATGATAATAAGTTAAACTCTGATACTATTTACCGCGAACTTAAATAATAACTACCTGATGTATGCCCACTTACGTTTTAAAATTTTTATAGAGCTCCCATCATATTATATGATAATAATTGCTTTTACTAAGTAATATTAGGACTTTGGTTCTAAGATTGGGTTCGAAGCCGCGGGTAACAGCTAGTATTATCTATAAGATATGAACATTATTGTAGTCAGACAGCTACTATGTTTGCGTTACCATCATTTCGCTACATAGTTGTTGACGGCTCACGCGGATTAGGCCTAGTCTCGTGCCGGGAACGATGGTTCTATAAAAGAGTTAATGCTTATCAATGTAAACAAAAACACAAAGCACTAGATATTCTTTACCACAGATAATAAACTGTATAATCCTATAAAAAACACACTAAGACCATTTGTAGTTCTCACTCTTTCTTTACTGTTGGTGAATATCCTTGACATTGACATCTCACTACCAACAGCAAGTTGTTGGATATATCATGCATTCTAATGTTTTGGTATCTAAAGAATTGGGGAGAGAAAGGGAGAGAGAGTGAGAGAGAGGGATTGAGAAGGGGAAAGAGGAGAGTGAGGGGGAGAGGGGGAGAGAGAGAGGGAAGGGTAGAAATGGTGAGGGAATGAGGGGGGCAGGGAGGGGGGACTCGAAAAACTTCCAAACCTTAAGACTCATATCAACGTTTTGTTAAGAGATCTGATTTTTTTCATTTTTAATACATGCTGATTCCTATTCTTATACATCCTTACAATTATATGCGATTGCTGTTATTATTTATGTAACTCTGTAAATTGTATTGAGAAAATACAAATTCATTACATTTACTAAATACATACTTATACTCGTATTTATTCCAACATAGAATCTAAACTAAATAATTATTTCTTTATATATATATAATGTCTTACTGTAATTACGATTGGACACTGGACACTACATCACATCCAAGACACAAATTACTTTTTCTGTGAGTAACTGCATTAAATTATGAAATAATAATGTAAAAACTACTTCAGTTTTTTTATTTTTGTTCTCTTTATGATAACGCTATAGTTTACATTCAAGCGATTACGCTAATAAAACCCATTCACTACCAAATAATCCTTAAATTCTTTCACAGAGGTATCTGCAAAATATTACGCTGGTAGGCACGTCGTATGAAATATTTTTATTATGGGAGTTTCGAAGTTATAAAAACTGTACACCTCTGAGATGGTTCTCGTGAATAAATACACTTTTAATTATATTATATATTATTTTAGAATGGCATTGAATTACAGTAGTTTTTTTACGCTAATATATTCATTTTCTACAATAATTACTGTAGTAAATTGACGTGAGCAAATCAAAATTATATAATTTATGACATTTGCTACTTTAAAATTTGTTCCAAAAAACTACACTAAGGATCTGTTAAATCAGAAAAAGAACCGCTTTAATAATTCGGCAAATAGCTATAGAGTACCTTACACAACCTAAAATAGAAAATATCCACTGTTTATCATTTGTGCAATAGTTCTTTTAATAAATAACATACGTAACAAAATAACCCCAAAGACTTTGTATGTAGTGTGAATAAACATTAAAATGATCATGCTGTATGAGATACAATATGTTTCTTGTATCCGATATGTATAATAATACGAACACGTAATAAAATAATAAATAAACATATTTGTTACGTATAAAATATGAGATGTTTCATATAAAAGGCTTTATTAGAAGTATATAAGGTTATATGTTCTGATTCCCAACAGACGTAACATTGCTTGAAGGAACCGCTTATCTCATAACAGAAGATATATTGAGTTACCCAGACAACAGAAAGAGATTTGCTGGCCTAATGGACTTCCATTGTAAGTATTGTTCCGAGTATTGACTTGGGTAAAATATAATTTATGGGTTTCCTTCTCTCTTGTGATTTCTGTTTATATTTACACGTGGTACCTTTTAATGGAAGAATCTTTGGTGCCAACACTATTTTGTGGACGGTTATTTAAACAAAAGATGCTTATAATTTTTTTTAACAGAACAATTTCTCTTGTTATCTAATACCTAAACCTAATGGTTTATTTAATTACTAATTCACGTTTTTATTTTGTTAAAATATTTTTCTGTGATAAACTCGTTATGAAATATTTTACTTTGACGCTCTTGGAAAGATAGTTATACAACTCTCGGCCACAGAAGAAAAAGTGTTGCAGCTAACTTTCAGCCTCAATCTTAGAAACTTAAGCTTGTTGTCTTAACGGGTACTGTGAAGGTATAGACTGGAGTCTCCGGCGTAGCTATTGCTATAGCTGTTCCATTTTAGCTGTTTTGTGGATCATACAGAAAGTCATTATTTGAATTCCTTCGGAATGGCAGTTCATAGGTAATACAAGTCCATAAAATTACGCGGCCAAATCCCCGGAGGTAAAACAAGAACCGGACGCCTTAGCTCTGCATTTCTTTATCCATCTCTCAACCCCGTCAACATGATATTTTCAAAGGCTAGATATCATATTAACTAGTGATCAAATCGCTGACTTTATGATTTGTATCTTTGAAAAGTCCTCCAGCAGATTGATTTATAGTGAAAATGACGACATACCTGGCTCTCACACTCAACGTGGGTAAAAATATGATTGTTTAACCTGTTATTAGAGACAATAAAATAGAAAAAATTCATAAACAAACACCTTAGTACGTAAAAGTGAACGTAGCCACTAACTAAAACAATATAAGGGTTAATCTTCTTTAGTCAAATATCTTCAAGGTAAATTATTATTTCCTCTTTGTCTTTTGTGCGGCTAACAACACTAAACCGGACATTACCCTGCACTAATAACGAATAAGAAACGAGAGACTGTTAATGAACTGACTGAATATTAAATATCCTGAGCTGTATGGAGCATAGGTATGCCAGTTGTATACCGCAGTAGTTTGCGTGTAATCCACAAGGGTTTTTTTTCTCAGGATATTGTCAATAAAATATTGTACTTTAATTGATACACTACCTTAACGTACAACAGAAATAAGACATAATTTTCCATATGTACTAAACACGTATTATATTTTAACAAAGTATGTGAGTTGAACATTTATATAAAGCTAAATAAACTCAAAATTTTCAGAGCTATTATAAGTCACGGTTTCCCAGCAGGTTTAGAGGCTCATTTACTGATATCTCCTGTCCGTGCACATCAAATATAACCGTGGCATAGCTTGACAAGTATTGCCTTATATCTTGTTTAGGAAGGGAAATACTCACTATGATACTGTTTAAGTATTTGAACTTCAAATTCTGGGTGCAAGGACGAGAGATGGCTGCCAGAATTAGCAAGAGCATTGCATAATCAAACGTGTCATTTTACCTTCATATGCGAGTCAGACAAAATGTTTAGTACTATAGTAGAAGTATTTCAGTTCTAGGTACTATCCATTCTTTGATTTAAATTTAGCACTTCAATTTGCTTAAGAATCCTATGTTTTTTTAAAAACAATTTTCAAAATGGATGATTCTCTACCTTCCTCTGATTATTTTACAGTTAACGGTACACCTAATTAAATTTTATATCAAATGGAAAAATGTAAATAGTAAAATAGAACATTCACATATTGTATTAAGAAATTCTTATAATGAAAACATAATTCACCACTTAATTTAATATATTAGCTATTTTACGGACAAACACTCAATTATGTTTTAATCATTTTAATCAAACCCGTGTTGTCTAATTACTGTAAGAATGACTCCTACTCCAAGAACACCCTTTTCAAAAGATGGGTGTTGTTATAAAAACATTCTTTCCAATATATGTATAAAAGTAGGTCATATAACGTTCACGCGAGAAATGTAAATTAATTTCTACAGAATTGTATACTTAATAAGCTGTTTGTAACATAGCAAGACCTGTATCCGTAATTGTTGTTAAGTTTCATAATGAACACATTTTACGAAAAAGTTATCTATTTTAGCTTCATTAACCTCCTAGAAGGTTGTACTAAAGATTTCCTAGAATAATATCAATGTTCAATAAACATTGAAGAATAAAATAATTTAAGGTATTTATACCAAAAATATACTTAAAAAGCTTAAAACCTTTCTGTTTTAGGTATAAAAATGAACAAGCCACGTTGTACATAACTTATAACTAATTAAAAGCATGTATGATTTTACAGAACAAAGGGTTTTTTATCAGTAAGTATGGTCAAGGTTAAGGATTTATTCATTATTAGTATCACTTAAAAGTTAGCTTTCAACATTTTAATGAAATTTAACATAAGTGAATAATTATGTAATGTTATTCGCATAAACCTATTGGTCAGTACAAAATATCACTGACAAACTAGAAGGTGTAAACACGACAGTGTAGTCTCTGCTATAAACTGTCTGAGGGTATTGATTTCCGTAACACCTGAGCTTTTACCGGAGATGATAATATTCGAGACTTCATTCAGCAACTGCTTCAAAAAGCTTACTTTGTAGATTTTTTATTGAAAGCATTACAAATAAGACTAAGAAGGAAACAGGATTTTTCCGGACATTCGCCATCGTTCAGTGAAACAATAAATCAGTAACACTATGTTTCGAGATCTGCACCTAAAGGTTAGTTCTTTACCTGAAGAAGAGATCAGATTGCAGATCTTGAAACGTAGTGTTACTGATTTATTGTTTCACTGAACGATGGCAAATGTCCGGAAAAATCCTGTTTCCTTCACAATCCTTCCATCGTCAAAAATAACCTTCAAAGGGAAGACTAAGAAGTTTTGTTTTCTTCTGACAGTTACAATTCTGGAACTTATAAGTGTAAAGTACCGAGATACAACAAGGCTTATTTACATGTATTTATATTTATAATATGTATTCAATACCATATTAGTTCTGTGTTTTACTAATTTAACATTTAAATAATGGAAATGATAATTCAAAACTTTATTTAGAAATTGCTACAATAAGCCTGTCTTTGTAGATTTTGTCATTCACTTAACCCCGTTTGTCAATTGAAAGCATTACAAATAAGACTAGGAGTTTTTTTTTCTTTTGACAGCTACATTTCTGGAGCCTATAATTATAAGGTATCGAGATAAAGCAATGCATATTTACATGTATTTTTAATGTATAATGTGTATTCAATATCATATTCAGTCTGTGTTGTAGTAAATTAATAATTTAAAACGGTTTGATTATGAATTCGCATATAGAACTTCAAGTATATATCTATTTTCATTC
Organism: Homalodisca vitripennis; assembly: GCF_021130785.1. Classification (NCBI taxonomy): domain Eukaryota; kingdom Metazoa; phylum Arthropoda; class Insecta; order Hemiptera; family Cicadellidae; genus Homalodisca; species Homalodisca vitripennis. Next base: position 6,168,068 of record NC_060211.1, on the reverse strand, counting down.
TTGTGATCGGTAGGCAGACAATCATACAGGTAATGTTTATTTGCCCTCCAGCAGATAAAATAGAAATTGTGTCAGACTTCTTGGTGATAGGCTTCATTGTAGAGTATACCACCCAATAACGGGATATATAATATAAAATATATTTGTATAATCGAATCAAGACCGCAAACTCTAAAAGACTTAACGAATTTGTGTCTCAAGAAAATTAAGGGGGTAAAAGTTTAACTTTTGTCTGTCTGTCTACTCTATACATTGAGAATGGGCTGACCTATAGACTTGGAATTTCGCATGTCCCTTCAAATTTATACAACCATCTGTGAGTTTGCGGAAAATGTTAAAGTTCTGTTATAAGGAGTAATAACATTGTGGTACCAATGAGAAAATCGTAGTACGAACATATTTGTAAGTTAAATGAGTGCAATTATAACAATACATAACATAGGTAGCTTAATGATTTAAGCTAGACTCTAATTTTTGCACGCAAATCAAAGGCTATTCCGCAACACATGATGTAGGGTGTACTTCTACTTTTTATATTTACAGAATGACGACCTTATACTAAAAAGTGTTATTGAGGGATTTAGGGGGATATTGAGGGATAGGGATAGTATAATACTCGTACCCAAGAGTATTCATCTTTGCTATCTTTAACTTCTCCTTCGCAGTGCCTAACAAAGGAACAATAGTGACCTTGAAAATAGAGCAGCAATGGTGGACGGATACCAGCAATACTGCAGTGTACACCAATACCAGCGATATCACTGTTTGGAGTTATTGTCCAACTGGGAATTGTTGCAACAATTTAAGATAAAAATGTCAAGCAAATCGATCGGTTAGTGCAGAATAACAAGATGTCAAGATTAGAATTTCCTTCGAGAACTGTAATTTAAACCAGTATTGTTTGGCCCTCTGATCTGTGTACGGGAAAAGGCATGGTTTGAAGACTGCATCCGTTTGACGTTAACATGAATGAGACGCATTTAGAATTAATGTGAATTCTCTAAAATGTTAATTCTCATCTGAAATTCATTATTACTGGACACCTGTCTAGATACCTTTAAATAGCCCTTGATTTCATTCACAAACATCTGATTATAATCTAATTAAAACAAAACGGTTTGTTCCTATATTTCTTTGGTCTTGATTTAAACGACGCTGGCTCACTATCTCGTGCCAACAATAATTCCTTCAAAAATACCAATGCCAATTATATTAAAAATCCATGGATTAAAAGCCACTGAATCTTAATTAAAGTTGTTATTTATCCCGTAATTTATATTCAAAGTTATCTCATCACATTCACAGTATATGAATAATTTTCTTTATACCTCAATAAATCTTTCTTGAGAAATCATCTTAAGCATTACAATGCCTTTAATCTCTTGAACGGTAACTGCGTTAATAAACGTCTCGACAACACATTTATCGAGTTTTGGCAGTGAAATTTAACTAAACTGAGTTTCCTTGTATAACGTAATTGTGTTGACACCCTTAAGCCAATTGTGCTCAGCGTTATAGTTAGAGCGAACGCTATGGAAAGTTAAGTTGCAAGTTGAGCTCGGGATAATGCCAACTTTTAGTGTTACTAAACTTCTTGATGTTACTCAATTATAGCCTCATTTCGCCACCTCCACGACAGTTTCAGGTAATATCTGCCTATAATTGTATTTTATTTACTGGGAGGGTTTACGGGAAAATTAAATATGTTTATCTTATAATTATGTTTACAGTAAATTTAAAAGAAAAATTAATTGTTAAGGCCACATTCAGTGTTTTTTTTAACTACTTAAATAGTAAAAATCTTGCTTGTGATATTAGTTTCACCAGGCGGTCGTAAATAACACATAATTTTTAATAATATTTTAAAGTTTGTTAGTAATGTTCAGTATATGTATTTGTGAAGATCAATTCTTATCTTTGTACACGAATAATGTCTTGATTTGTGATTAAAGGAAAAAATCATCAATACATTATTTACATATTCATAGTCATATTCTTATTTGTTTTCGTTCTTTCGATGAATATTTACAAATGATCATTTTAAAAAACATGGTACATTATATTTCAATTACAGTTTAGTCCTGTATAATTTGAGAATATTTTACTTTAGGTATTTTATTAGTATACGCTTATTCTTTATTTTGACGTGGGTTAATAACTTTAATTGCCTGAGTTGACTAAAAAGTTTAATTTATTCGTTATAATAATAATTTATCTCTATTTACTGCATAGATAAAAAAGTATTTGGCAGTAGGGCAAATTACTGTTTGCCCTAATTATTTCTGGCCGCCACACTAAAAATCAGCTCGAATTATTCCCACACCGGGCTGTCTAGGACCCCTCGGTTTATTCGGAGGACTGTCATGATGAGCTCTCATGGTGTCCCTACGCTGGGCAACTACATCAAGGCACAAGCTCGGCACGTTTTTGACTCGACTCATTCGGAGTAGGATCACATCAGGGCCTCATCTTCCAATAAGGGCTCTGCTCCACTGCACAACTCGTGACACCCCCCCCCTAGCCGCTTCACTCATCTATACTTTCCGCCCATCCTGAAACCCCACCAACCAATTACACCTTCTTCATTCTTCTTCTTCACCTTCTTCATTGTTATAGAATCTATTTCATTAACTACACTTCAGCGCTGCACCTTTCTCCCCCAGCACTGAAGTGTATGCTAAAATACACTGAAACTTTGCTGTCCAGCAGTCATTGGGACATTTGTTTCAGAATCTGCTCTGAAGGGAACTACCCCGTCTTTTACGGTTCAGTTCAATACATTAGGAATATTATAGTACTTAATTATAGTACATTTACCTCTCCATTTACATTTAAAGCCCTTCGCGTCAATAAGTGGACCCCAAGTACCTTAGTAAGGTTTAAGACATCGCGTCATCGTGGGTCTTATTGAGGGTGTAAACAATCACTGTCCCTTCAATGCTGCACAGTCTCTTCTATACGAATCCATGACTATAATTTGTAATATTTTGGTTAAATATTATAAGTACTAACATTATAATATACTAGAATGTTCTTATAACTATATTTAAAAAAAAATCTTGGATTAAAGAAATTAGAAATTCGGAATATTAGGCCCGGTTTTAACTCCACTTGTATTTAACTTATAATCTAACTTGTATTATGCTAAATGTTATATTGTATTACTCCCAGCTTGGCCCATTTTGAAAAACGTTCTTTAACTTTCATGTAACGGCACGAGGGTCAGGTACCGGCAGTTTGACTTGCGCACGTTATGATATTCACGCGACAAATGGACACATGAGTGATGTCAGAAACCATCTTATGAGTGTCGATCATCATTAACTTTCATGTAACGGCACGAGGGTCAGGTACCGGCAGTTTGACTTGCGCACGTTATGATATTCACGCGACAAATGGACACATGAGTGATGTCAGAAACCATCTTATGAGTGTCGATCATCATTAACCACTTATGAGGTTATTAAGAGTCGTAAATCTACACATCCCCATTCAAAACTTCGTAATCCTATACATTATGGGAGCTAAGCAAAATGGGAGTGACGACTATTAAAAGATCCATAACAATATTACAATTATACACATAATATTCACAAAAGGGTACCATAAACTTCTGTGGTTGTTAGTACTAATCAATCTAAAAAAAATTATCCTATAAATATATTTTGAGAAATATGTAATTTAGCTACTAGCCATCCTTTTGTTAAAAAATTTATATCTCTAGAACAATTACAGCTACAGATTACAAACATTACTTATTAATTATTGATTATTAATTAGTAATAAGTAAGAGAAAACTTTAAACAAGTAGTGGTGTGATTTGCTTTAATATTGACCAATTGGCATCTGTTGAAAATACAACTATATAAATTTATAGGATAACTATTTTCTAATTTTTATAAAAGTTCTAATAGTACTTGTTCCAACGGAATTCGTCAACGCCTAAGCGAGCACAAGCCGCATACATACTTTAGATGTATAATTGCACAAGCCAGGACGATCATTTTGTCAGTTGAAAGGTATAAGCAGTTTTGCATTAATTATAACAAACTTAAAAATACAGCTATTTAGATATTGTTACAAAAATTCCAATGACACTTTTTTTCAACGATCAACACATAAGCGAGCACGACCACTTTAAAGACACGCTTGCACAAGCCGGGAGCAACAAACATGTCACAGTTGAAAGGTATCAGCTATTTATTGATACCATCTAATGTAAAAATTGGACGGTTTTTTATCAAAAAAAGTACAATAGGAATTGTTATGAAACTTGTTAAATAGTTACCGTATAAAATCGTAAGTTTACGTCATTGTTTTGAATGAAGCTTTACAAGTTTAATAAGCTTTTTACTTGGACTGCTATTAAGCATTTAGATTTCATTTACATTCGAGCGATGTACACCTTATTCACCCGTAATGTACACAAATATACGAGTTTTTTAATTAGCTTATAGTCCTTTTTAGTTATATCTAAGAAAAAATTCAATCACAAAATGCTAATGTAGAAAACGTCTGGACAGATGCGGCTAAGTATTTTTGTAAAATATTGGTCGAGTCCGAAGAAGATTTATATACCTAAAGAAAAAGATAAGTTTTCTGAAATATCTTAGAATTGCAAAAAACGGTAATACTTATATTTCATTATATAAATTTGACTGATACACATCAGCTTTGACACTTTCCGATGAAATTCACAAATAGCATGAAACATTTATTACGTTTAATTGTATAAGATATTAAATTTACAGTCCTTGGTCATTAGTGCTATGTTGATAACAAATACAAAGTTAATGTATAATTTATAATCCAGATTGCATCAGTTACGAATTTAAAACAGCTGATGCATTTTAAATATTGCTTAAACGCTGTAAAACCAACCTCAATAAAAAAACCTGCGAATGTTTTTATTTATGAAACTCCAAAATAGTGTACTCCTTTATACCGAAAATGTATAGAGAGTGGATAAGATTTCCACATATATCGTAATAGGCATTTTAATCCTACGTATCTATGCATAATTTCTTAATTGGGACAAGTCAAACTCAAATAAGTCACTGAAATACCTTAGACTAAGAGGAAAATATGAGAGCCGGAAGTAGTAACTTTTTGACTGAATTTTATATCCAAAAGCTACATATAAGTTTTTGATCAGGCCAGTAAGGTAACCGTTTTTTAACTCAGGTAATTGTTTGCTCCTTAAGTGATTTCATTTGGTCGGAACTAAACGCATTTCACCGGAGTAGGTTTCTCAGACCTACGAATGTAAAAATATTTTCTTCATCGGGTCAACAAGGCAAACTTTAATATGACACTAGACAGGTCTTAGACTGAAAGAACTTGACAAGGATGTAATTAAACTCTTTTTGACTGAAGTAAATTTCCGAGACCAGTTGTGGCGTTTGATAGATAATTAATGCGAACCAGAAATGCTCCTACAGATGCAAAATATTATTAATAGAGTCAGGTTAAACTTTGATATTCCTACGCATTGACACTGAAACGATATGTACCTGATTTAAGCCTTAAAAATGTCATAGGACTCTATAATGTAATATCATAATTTCTTTCAATAATTGTCATAAAAAATAAAGTTTCAAAATTGCGCCTGAATTTGCGGGTAACAGCTAGTTTTAATAGAAATATATGTGAATAGCGTGTTTGTCATTAGTGGTATTAGATTCCTAACAAGAACAATGTATTACAGAAGAAACAGTAAGTAATGGCTATTAATAACAGCAAATGGGCCAATATTTGAATTATAGTATATTACACTAGGGAGGCGATTACAGTTGTTTATAACAATGTTTGAGCCCATATTGTCGTGCTCATCCTGTACATAACTGCAAACATAGGGTACATACATACACATAAACAACGTCCTCTAAATGTGGTCATTTCAGTAATTGTTATAAAAATTTCTATTAATATTGATAATGCAATATTGTATGATATATTACATGAGTAAAAATATATCAATGTGATAGAATACAATATATTACAATATATCTTGAAACCTAAGTAAACTAAAATAGGAAATTATAAAGATTATATCGAAATTAAATATTCATCTTCGAATATTTAATTAAAAATATGATCTTTGTCTAAACATTGTATTGCACTAAATCATGCACTAAATTAGACAATGAGGACACCTCTTAATATAGAATACATTGAATAACTGGATATTAAATCAGACTTACTTCTATTATAATATTTGGGGTCTCTGATGGCAAATAGAATGTAAAGATATAATTGTATTGTATTGATACAATTCATTGGCGTTTTTTTTTTTCAGACAGACGTGAAATGCAGATTCCAGGAGTTAAGTCTGTGATACTGTCAAATTTCAGTTGATAAAATAAGCAGGAGCTGTGATCTATAATAGTAGTAAAATTTAAATGCCTCTATTATTCACCCAAATCATTTACGAATATATATTTTTGTATTGCATTTTAAAATTGACTTTATACTTAAGCACATTTTAATGTACTTTATGCACAAATATGGAACCGTAAGATCTGCAATGCTTGTTAGCAAAGCTGCACTTGATTTGATCAAAAATTTAACTAGAAAGAAAATGACATTCATTCTCTACTGTACCTGACAAGAGATTACTAATGATGTAGTTATATGTGTTAACATCTTCGATATGAACGTTATTTTGTATTATGGCTTAAAATAACATCCACAATATACAATATACAATATACAATATACCATCTTCGGCTGTGGACTTGAAAAATAACCTGTTGACAGGTACTGGAATGCACTGATGGCGATGAACGTTGTATTAATGGAGATACCTTTGGTTAGAGATATATCAGTGCTACATTCCTGGGAGATAAGTTTGTAAATACATATTAGGTATTAATAATACGACTCTAGCCTACGCACAGGCTGCTTGCCCATGTAGGCTAATTTCCAAACACTATGTTTAATAATTTTAGTTATTTATTGTACATATATTTATTATCAATGTATATATTAATACTAATTGTAATAGTATTGTAATTATACAGGAAATAAACTTTCTTTCATTTCATTTCATTTCATTACAAATAATAGGAAAGTACATTGACAGTATCTGTTAGTTGTGCCTGAATACCACCAAAGTCACCTCAGTTGTGTGAGATGGGCTAAGGAGAGAAACAGCTGATGGGAAGTCTCTGGACCGCGTAGCCACAGAATGATCGAATATAAGTCTACGTGGAATAGAGTGTAGAGGTTAGTGATATAACGAAAGATGTAAATGTATAAAGCTAATACACCTGCATGGTTGAAGAAATGTTAGCGGTTTCCACTCGGAGATCAGGACTTTTAAAAGTGATTGATCGTCCAAACATACGGTAAGTCTATTCAAGTGCCCTTCCACTTCGTTCACCAAGGTGCTACAACTTCAGATTATATTTTTGAAAATTTTTCCCAATAAAAAAAGAACACTATGTTAATAATATTTCTGATTCACGATTGAAATGGTTTTAAAAAGTGATTTGTTATCTATGTCTTTTTGCTTATAGTAATGTAGACTCTTGTTATTCTAAGATGAAATACAAAATTTATTGATTGGAAAATTAAACGTCTCTTTAAAATTATCTAACATAACAATACAAAATGTGTTTATACTATAAGCAGTGATAGGCAGTGATTACTTTAAAAAAGAGATGATTCTTTTCATTTGATATAAATATTTTGTATTGGATATAATTAGTTACAAAATGTCTTAATAATGTGTGAATGTTTGAATGTCCCGTGAAGAAAAACGTTATGCTTAAGCCAAGTGTTATAAAATCAAGAATTTCATAACTTATTAGCGCCAAAAATTACAAGTTTTTCTGCAGAGAAAGATCACACTATTCAACATATTTGGCCAAAAATCCAGATTCAAAACAACTACACCTGTCTAATGCATGAATAGATCAATTATTAATAAAGAAATGTCAGGATTCGTATAAAATAAAGTATATAATCTTAATATAATTTATAAGCGACACTAATTTTAAATATGAAAATTTCAATTTATAATAGTAATAATGATTAGTCTATTAAACGTCCTGTTTATTATTATTTATTGGTAATTATTTACGCTTTGAGACACTTAACTTACCAAACAATGTCTTGATCCACGAGACGCATACAACATTATGGAGATTTATGAAAACAGGTAAATCCCTACCTAACTAAATCTTAAACATTATGACGCTGTCTAGGCAATATAGCATTGTACAGGATTTTGATGATTTTTGGGCTTTGTCAAGACGTATTGATAATTCCTCCATTTATTCCAGCCATGTTTTTATAATTTACTATTTGAAATTTGTGTTAGCTAAGCAAGTTTGACTCATTTTAAATTTGATCCACAATAAATCTTTCGAATGAAAAGAAATAGTGACCCAAGAATTCTGGCTATCACTTATAATAGAATCTAGAAGTATTAATTGGACTTTTCATTCTTTAATTATACTTTTTATAACTTAATTCAGGAACATGAAAAACAGAGATTTATATCGTTTGTTGACGTGACTTTAGTTAACGTATTGTTTATACTCTAACACTTTTCAGCCCCTTAACATTCAATAAACGATATAAATTTAGTTTTTAAGAAAATTCATGTTGTTCATCCAAGTCCTGTAAAGACACTGCAACTTTTCTCTTAAATACGAAACATAAAAAGAGGTCTGATACTTGCCGTAAGACGATTCTAAGATTGAGAATATTTAGTCTAGTTAAGATTTATAGTTATTAATACAAATTTTATAATTAAATTTAACATTTAAGTATTAAATAAAAGCATATAATTATATTTCTGTACATTTAGTGACATAACTTGATATTGAATATTAACAATTGCAGACCTTAAACTAATCTTTTGACATTTTACAATTACTAAGAACAGCCTACAAATATTGTTTTTATAAAAAAATATATTGACTTGATTAAATTTCCGTGATGCTTTTAATAGGTTAAAGCTAACTAAAAACGCCAACACACATCATTAGTAATAACAAATCATCATCTGAAGTATTTCAAAATTGAAAAGAATATTTACAAATGTTGTTTTTTGAGCACGAATTTTCGTAACACAGAAGCAATATGAACAAAATTAGTTCTGTAGAAGAAACATTACTACAGATGCCTGACATGTACACATTGTACGACACTGTATCTCCTCACGTATCATATTACACCTCGTAAATCCCTTGGTGATCCCCTGATAATAACAACAATACTATTGAGTTGTATTGTGTCTAGCTTACACAATGTCACTGCAGATGCCTGACATGTGCGCAGTGTACGAGCCTGTATCTTCTCACGTATCATATTACACCTCGTAAATCCCTTGGTGATCCCATGATAATAACAACAATACTATTGAGTTGTATTGTGTCTTGCTTACACAATGGCTAATATGTTACGGGATGATAATAGATAATACCTTTATAATTTTAAATTATTCTGGTAAATTTATATTTTATTTTGAACGAAACTTCGTATGCATAAGATAAAAAATTATGCTATATAATGATGTAAAACATTAATTATTTTTAGCCTCAATAAAATGTTGACATACTGTTTTATTGTGAAATAGGCTAACCTATTATTCATGATTACATTACATTCAATGTTTATGTTAATGATAGTTTAACTTGCCACATTTTCTGTAAGTAAAAATAAGTAATGTATGTATATAAATAAGTATTATTAACTTAATCGCTTTATTATCTAGCAAACGCAAATGTAGTAAGACTTACTTAATAAGACACTTTAAACAGTTCTTTATCCTTCTTGTTTGACAATACTTCTTTGAGAAAAGTTTTCATTGAGAGTGGAAAGATGCCTCAAGTCGGTAATTATAAGGCATTACTAATACTCCCCTTTAAGTCTCATTGCTCAGGCAGAGAAATGTGCTATCGAACAGATATTTGATTCAGTTTCCTTACACGGACGATAAAAGGTTCATGTCTCCTCACGCTACTCATTTCACAACCTAGTCTAAAAATGTGGTTTCAACAGGTATCGTAGGCGTTATTTAAGATATCGGTAGGAGTTAATTTTACCAAATCCGACTACCTTATAGTGTGTATCTCTGCACCATAGAATAATTATAAGAATAAATCAATATCACGGAAAATCTGAAGTAAGTGTACGTTTTAACTGCATTTTTATATAGAAAACATAGCAGTATTCTCTTTTGATCAGTTTCCAATAACAATCTACTTTTATTTACAACGCAGGTAAGATTCAAGAATATTACATCTTAGTTTTAGTAACACGTCATATAGGTTCCTTATTGAAAGGGCGTTATAAAGAACTTATTATTCACAGATACATTTATAAATTAGGAACTGTTTAAGGATAGAAAAGTTCTGTACATGAGAAGAGTTTAAAAATATATCAATAGTACCGGAGGTTCGTCAATTCTTACAGGCAGGCAACACATATAAACAAGACAAAAGGCAAGTAATTGTCAAATAAAAATCTACCTAACACCATAAGCCAAGCCAAAAATAAGAATAGTATACAAAACTTCGTTTAGAATTATTAGTTTGCATGTTAGTTCAAAGCAATAACAAAAAGAAACATCCACGCAGTATTTTAGGTTTAAACGCCGTAGAAGTTAAAAGTTTGAAACAAATGAGTTAAAAGTTCTCTGCTCTAGGGCTAATCACCAAATATACAAAGTTTTCAACTTAACTTAGACCAAAATCTTTTTGATTATCCTTAACTTGTAGAATAGAGGAAAATATTAAAATTTGTAAATATTTCCAGAAATTTTATTTAATTACAGAATCATTAAATAATCTAATATACCGTATACACACACATATGTATACTACTTTTACACGAAGGTACTATTTTCATTGGAGTAAATAATATTAATATGTTAAAGAAATTTTATATGTATATATATATATATATATATATATATACTCACAGAGCCTGACGCGTTCCGCACGATTACGACATTATCAAACGCACAAACGCACACTCATGTAGATAAAAATACAGTGTTGGCCTACATACACAAACACGTGATTTAAAATTAATTAATTACCAGATCGCCTAGGCGGGTCGTCAAGTTTAAACAGAGAAAAAGACAGTTCAGCCGAGTTGAGTGGATAAGATTTTTACCAGCAATCCCAGAACCAGATCAAAATATACTAAAAGTAGAACTTGAAGAGTAGTTAAGCACATACTACTTGTAATAGTAGTGCTATTGTTTAAAAGAGTGGAAGTTATCTTAGAATAATCTTAAAACAGGAATGTTTGTAAAACAAGGAACAAAGGGGACTGTATTAAGAGTCTACTTATATATTATATAGTAAAAACTATTATCTCATTATTTTACCAAATATTTACATAGTATTAAATTTTTCATTGACGTCTAATATTAGATACCTCGATGTAAATATACATTCAAATGTAATAGGATTATTAAAATGAATAAGATTCATTTGAACGTAAACATATAAGGTGAAATGTTAGACTGGTATAAAAATAAATATTGTATTTACTACAATCGTAAGAATAATTGTTGTTTTAGAAGTTATTTGGTTTTCTTAGGAGTAAAATATCACACAGCAATGTCTCCTTATGAAACATACCAGCGGTGGAATGTTGCCATATAATATACGTGTATATTGGAACAGGCAACCTCCAACTCGTTCACCTTTCCAATTCTGGAATTTCTATCTAAGATAATATTTATTTGAACCCTAAATTACTTATTTCTTAATTTTGTTCAACATTTACATATTTAAGAATCATAAAACACTAGTTTTTAACTAATAAAATTAATTAACTATATTTTAAGTTGTACGTATAAATGAAAAATTTGTTATAATCGTATATTTAGAATAACTGAGAAATGATAAGTGTAACATTATTTAGGCGTAACATTACAATGATTCAGGAAATCATTGTTATCAAGAAACTGAAGAACAAATATATAAGTATATTATTTTATCATTATCTTTTGATTCATTAGGATTATTTTTAATTCACCTTTTGCATTTTATTATCAATATAATCTAATATACAATATTATAGAATAGAGACCTAGCACACTCTCTCGTCAGCGTAGCGAGTTTATAGTCCGGATAGCACGTTTTACATTGTATGACAAAAAACCACAAACGGTAAGACTGACCACGAAGAAATTCACCATAGGGAATAATAGGTAGTAGTAATAATAGTGGAGACGTAATTGGCCAAAGATTGCTGTCATCATTTTCTAGTTTTATAAATATTTTTATATTTTTGTGCAATATAACTATGTAACATAAATGTCATGTAATGATTTTAACGTAGACATCATATAATACAGAATTTACAGATATAGTAAACAATTTATATTAATCCCCATGGTATTATACCATAATCAACAGGCTGATCTAGAATAATACAAAATTAAAATAAATGAATCCTTAATAGTATTTCCATTTTAACAATAAAAATTATTCACACCATTTAGTACCTTGTCTAGGTTGGTTGCCAAAACATTCTAAAATCATTAACATAAAATACATAAATAACTATAGACTTCTTTGTTGTTTACACACTTTGTAAAAACATTTAAACATATTTCCAAATAATAATAATGTAGAATAATTCTTTTATGATTACAAGCAATGATATTTCAATTAAAAGACACAGATTTCAGAGGGTTAATAGGCTTATTATAAATGTAAAGATATTTTACCTGTATCTACAGTGGCTATATACTTGGATTTCAGTAAGTCATTTGTAGTGGTGGTTAAATGTATACTCCTGATTTATACACTTTACGTTATAAATAACGATTCTTCTCTTAGCACGTTAAATATTGTCTATTTAAAATATTAATAACCTTCTCATTCATAAAAAAAATTAGAATAAGAATGTCGAAATTAATGTAGTTATGTAAAATACAAAGCCGTTACCTATTGGGTTCTATAATTCGGGTTGGAGTTTTACGACTATGGATAGTAATTTATATCATTTTTAGACTAATAATTCCCCTGTTTTAGCCTACGCTTCTATTAGTTTGAAGGTAACATTAGGAACTATTCATTATGCCCAAAAATAATGTATATATTTAGAAAATAAAACCTCTTTCTCTAAAAATTCCTGAATTATTATTAGTTTTAAATCTGATGAAATATTCAAATGTTCCATTAGATTTTATATACTTTATGAACTGAAATATATAAAATCTAAGTCTAATTGGGAATTGCATAAAGTCGAAAATGCTTTTACAAGAAATAAATAGTGATCGGCCTGTGATGCTGTTTTCCTCCATTTTAGGAGAAGTTATCATGGAGTGCCGTTTGTAAATGGTAAAGTAAACTATGGGGCATCATTTTGTTTTGCTTTCATGCAATTATCATTGGCAAATAGGCTCCCAAAGACAAAAGTGCAAATTGAGTGATCTGTTCTCGTTCGCATCCGACCTTTCGGTGGTCGCAGGACCACGGCCAGCAGCTGTCCGTGGGGTCGGGGTGAGCGAGCTTGCTTGGCGATACTACGCTGCTAGGGCCAGTCTGACTTGAACGTACCAAGTGATAGGACATAAGAGTGCGAAAATTTTAGTTTCATTTTTCTGTAATATATTCCTGTATTTTAAACTCTAAGTGAAGTTAGGTTAAATTTTGTTATCAAGTAATAATATCTACGAATATAGTTTTATATTCGAGCTTTGGGTATAATGGGAAAGTCTGTCCTATACTTTAATCACTTAAGGGAGTGCAAGTTAAGATATATCTAGTATTAAATATAGAGGCCTAGTTCAAATTTAATACGACTGACTGTCTCAGACAGTCCGGAAATGTGAGGACTCCACAAACAGATATTGTGCACTAAAAATTCTTAAAACCTGGTCTTTGGAACTAAAACTAACTATAGCACCTTAAGTGAATTTATACTATAGTAAGAACATTTTTATTTGGAATACAACCTAATAAAGAGGTTTTCGTGTAAAAAGTAAACATTTTTAATTCATAGCCATTCCTTGAGCGCATGGATTGCTTCAGAAATGCTTATTTATAAAATCTCCCTTATGACTCTCAAACAGCAAAGTTATTCGTTCGGACTGTGGTGTGGTTTTATTGTATTTTTTTGTAATTTTAGTAGCTATTGCTAATTAAATCATACTCCGAAAATATGAATGCTTCACGACTGACTACATTTTTGCGAACCAAAAAAATTATGTTCAAACCTCACTATAGCAAATTTATAGATTGAGCAATAAAGTTTTTAAGTTATTTTTGATGTTTTTAGGTTTTGTTATGGATATCGTTGGTTCTAATAAGTCTTCTTTTCATGTACCAAGTGGGTTGTTTAATGTACCAGCGCACAAGTTTAGTATGCATAGCTTGCGGCCAAATAACAAAAGTTTAGGAAAGTATTTGTGCTCGATTATTTTACGAAACACTGAATCAAGTTTTAAAAATGTTGTAGGCAACATATAATATATGTAATTCTCATAGATAAATCACCAAATTTAATTAGGATACACTTGTTAATAATATTATATAATACGATTATTCTACAGAGATTCATTAAACTTTTAGGTAAGTTGCAATTAATATTGTTTTATATTCTATATGTTTTTCAGAATATTGTTTTATATTATTTATTTGTTTATTTAAAAAATTTACTTAAATTTAAAATAAGTTATTATATACAATTGCCTATTGATTAGATTACGTATCGATAATATATTTGACGTAATTTCGTTTTCACTTATTCATTATAGTCCTAGTTTATCTAAACAAATCATATTATTAAGACTGTACGCATGAAAGCCTTAAACCATATATTATACAATACAGTTCATAAAATGCCGTGTAAGATTTATGTTGTATACTAAAGGAAATACCATATATTTGGCCTATAACAACATAACTTATTACAGCTTTGTTTGAAGTTTGTTATTGACGATAAAGGGGTTGTGATGTTTTAGAGTTAGTGAAGCTGACACACAACATGGTAGTTGTAATTTCTGACTTACGCGTGTCACAACACTATGGTTTGATTTTAACCTAGTTTGTAATTATGTGTTACGTTAGTTATTTACCTGAAGAAAAGATCAGATTACAGATCTCGAAACGTAGAGTTACTGATGTTTTGTTCCACTGAACGATGGCAAATGACCAGAAAATCACGTTTCCTTCAGAAATTATTACTTTAGACAAAAACATGATTTTACTTCTCCGATGCTGGTCCAAAAGTTTTATCAGACGACCGTAATTGTTTCAATACTCATTTTTAGTTACATTTACAAACTTTCAGTTTTTATCAGCGGAAGCATAACTAAACTTTATTACAAGCCAATCCAAAGCGCGAAAACGCTATGAAGCAGCGAACGTAAGAAGATTATGATATAAGTGACAAGCAAGTCATATTAACTTCAAATTATTCTCATCCGTAAGTTTAATGTTCATTGAAAATGTTATTGTATTTTGTATTTCTAAATTATATTATAGTTTGAAAATAAATATACAAAAGCTGACTTGTTTCATATCAAGAGTTGACACACACATAAATCGATAAGGTAATTTAGGACGATGTGTCACACAATTGCATTTTAGTACCTTATGACTAATAGTACCAATAGTTAAGTGCTACAACCATAATTCATTCTCCTTTTCCATGAATAAATTATAAATCAAACTGTTGTACTTTAATGATTATATAAATTAAAATGGTAATTAGTAATATGTATAAAACGTTTTGTAGGTTACCCACTGTTTTAATTATGATCACAAAAATGCAACTATATTTACATAAGGAATTATTATTCAAATAAAATTAAAAATTTATTTTGTATATAGACTAATTTTGTTATATGGCTTTTTCTATCTATACTACAAATAGATTCAATTTATTCAGGTAAGTTAAATAAGAACTGGGAGACAACATTTGGTGAACTAAAGTAGCACCGCGACTCGTTGAGAGGAATTAAAGTTCCTAACATGGTTACATTGTGGAGCTAATTTGCATACAAAATGGAACAGCATGCACTTGTAGTGGTCTCTTGTGAGCGCTCGGATAGTCTAAACATCAGCAGACGAGCAGACCAACAGATTACGTGCTTCTGTGACGTAGAACCCTATCTAATACTGTCACGAGATCATTCAACTTCTGATAGTCCCTCTTCCTGATCAATTTAAATAACGGGGTTTCAAAGTTTCCTTATCCTTCTTATTAAAATGAATCAATCAATGTTTCAACTCTGAAAGGAAGAAATTTAAATTACAAATTGTTATTGAATGTTTCGATTACAATAGGCTATAATATGTTGGCCAATTAATCGGGAAGAATTATTTTATTATTCCACGCCCACAGTAAATATAGACATAATAATCTTTAGAGAATCGATCACAAACACAAAGGCTTCCTTTCAGTTTGTGATGACAAAACTATGGTTATATTTTTCTGTTGCATACCTCCAAAAAAATATATATAAATATATATTAGGGAATAGATGATCATACCCGCTAGTTAATAATGCTCATTCCTCAATGCCATTATGGCTTAGCATGTAAAGCAATTTAGTAATAAATTTGGTCAAGTTATTCATTACGTATATATATATATATATCATTAACTAGCGGGTATGATCATCTATTCCCTAAGTAGATTAGGCGATATATGAACATATTTTTTGTGTTTTTCAAAAACCCACAAGTCACTAAATGAAGTACATAGATGGCTGAGAATTTAATAGATTAACGTCTACTGGCATTGTTTTTATTTGTGAATTCATACATTAATACTAAGTACATTTATCTACAAATAAATTTGTTATGAACCACCCTCGCTAGGAATCTAAGAAGTTGATCGTGATCAGAAGGTATTGCATGAGATCGTGATCAAGGCGAGAGAAGAGACGTGTTTTCAAAGAACACTAGTCAGGTTTGGAGAGTTAATATATCAATATTTTTAGTAGTAAAAATAATTCCAAAATCAAAATACCAAAATTTATTTTACAAGTAAAATACACTTAGGTTTCTAAGGTTCACATATCCAAGGCAAAGTTCAACAGTACAAATAGTATCAAGGTTAACCTGCAGTTCATTGCTACGTGGCAACATGTCTTAAAATTGGGAATATGCTGTGGTTGTCGCTTTTTCAAGAATAACTATGTCAAGAATAACTATGGTAAAATATTTAAAAAAAAAAACTCTTAAGACCTCTTTTGTTTACCGTATAATTTTAAATACACAAAGAGATAAACAATTCAATAAAAATTACTATGAGGCCAGATAGTGAGAGGATTGAGTTGTAAATCAAAAAACGTCCAACTGTAGGATTACTACGAAACTAGGTGTTAACCTTTCTTACCTTTTTCCTCTATTGAGCCTCAAGTTAATGCTTAAACACAATTAAAAATTAAAATATCCTTATTAAAAATGTTTTGCCGTTTTCATATTTACTGAATTTTAGATATTAAAAACCCATATATTAATCTAAGCATTATTAGATATTCTCGTATTACCTTAAAGTTTATAGTGATATTGAGATCCACCCTCATATTTATGAACAGAGAGATTTGACAATTTTCAAAAATATTTTACGTCTTGGAGAATGCTAAACTAAGGCTGTATTGGAATTGGAAAGTAAGTAAATACTTTTACCGCGTAATAGTAGAGTATAATCCACGACACATTCAATCGTAGCATCGCACAATGCACTCACCTCAAAAGAACCCGATATAAAATTCTTTGGTAAAGCTTAACATTTTGGTAAGCACTCTTAGAGATTATATGTAACTATGACATTTTCAAAAGGTCAAATATAAATCACTAACTTTTCACGACAGCTTTTAAATTCTGATTTTAGTTCATTAGTCTCAAAAGAAATATCACAAAGTTTGATGGAATAAAAAAGTATAAAACATTCACAATCACACCAAAACGATATACGTAGAACATAATTGTGTCATGAGCAGATCTTGCGATAAGTTGTATCCTCGTTAAAGCTACAAAGCCTCCGACATTCATACATACAGAGGTCCGGTCAACGTGACATGGTTCACTGCAGATGTTTTTGTTGTTTGCTGTTGATTTTTGCACTGATAGACATAAGTCTTAAAATCTTAAAAGATGAAGTTTCATTACCTCTACAATAATTTTGAATAATATTGTAAAAATAATATTATTTTACGATTCTTTTTGGAATTAATACAAATTGGATTTTAATTTTGTAAAAATCTACATATTTCTTGTAAAGAAGTATTATTTCTTTCCACAAAATCTAAACCAGCACAGTCTTGTTGAACAATAAATTAAAATTAATAAATTGTTATGAGATTTAATTCGTATTACCGATACGAAATAAAAAGAGAAGGAGACTAAAGCCCCAATATATAACAATAAGAACAACAATGGCAGTGGATATCTCATTTTAAAGATATAAATAGTTCTCATATAAATGCGTTTTTATTATTCATATATTATAGTTTGTTTGGAAAACCATTAAAACCGTTTTGCGTCATCGGTTAGCTATTAAAACATTAATCTATGTATAAAAATACTGAAAAGCTTTTGGATGCACGTTAATTATTTGTTTAAAATTAAAAATTTAATATAACGCTACAGTAGAAAAAGGTAGTAAAATTAAAAGAGATTTTACATGGTGCTAATAATAAAATACTTCAGAATTAGATGTTATTGCTATTAATTCGCAGCAATTAACGGTTAAAATATACTAGTACAGTACTCCAGTACTATGTATATAGTATATAGTAAAATATTTGAAACCTTAGTTAATTATTCTCCAAATTTGTTAACTTAAACTTACTTCATATAAAACTTTCTTCTGACTCCTTGTATGAAGTAGCGGGTCAGTGGATATGTATTCAATTTGTTAATTTTTTGCCCCGTAAGTCTTTACAAATTTAAAAAGCTCAATCGTAAATCGTTTCATAAATATATATTCGTCCGGGAAACTTTTGACACCTTGTATAATAATTACTTAATTTTTGCGATGAACAGCATAATAAATTATTCAAGCACATGCGTCAATTCTAATTTTAAATGCAGATTGGCACAACAAGTTCCAATTTAATTTCTCAGCCGCACCTTGTTACTTAAGTTTATGCAAACGTCTCCCTCTCTCGGATCTGCATGTTCTTTAAAGTAGGACACCGATGTATTTATTATTGTTTATCATAAATAAGGGATTAATTCATGGCTATGTGCCTTGCGATATAATATTCTTGCAAAATGGATAAAAAACAATATCCAAATTAAATAGCAATATACACGATAGAAAACATTATTTATCATAGTAATAATTTGGCGATATAATATTTGATGATTAATTATTTTGATTAGTATCTGTAAATTTGTTTACAACAAATGGAATTGTATTTATGTATTTGATTTCACTGATTGACTAATAACTGCTACCAATCCTCACACAAGCCAATTTAGATCTATTAATATCTCGAATCCTCAATAGGTCAGACCGTCAAGTATGCAGCTCTTTAGAAATTTAAGATCTTAAATTAGATTGAGTAATTTTACATATATTTAAAATAGATGAACCCTGTTTCTGGATGTATCCGGCACTTCAATCACGCCGTAAGTTTTCTCAATTCCTCAGAGCTCTTTTGTCACCTACATACCCTCCTCAAGGTTTTTACAAATGTATTTTCCTCTTTCTCTTCTGAATGAATCTGAAAATACTAATTTATTTTCTCCTGGTTGTACAGAAATAAAGATCAATATTGATATCTTATTTCTACAGATAAATATATTTTTAAACACTATACTTTAACTAACGAACCCTTTTTTGCTAGCTAGTAATGTTATGCAGATTTTTATTATCATCGGAGTCTAATTACCAATATACATAACTAATGTAGCTAAAGAATTCTGCAATTGGCACCAAAGTTATTAATTGTTATCCTTATGTGCACATTATCCGTATATCTGTTGTTTATTAATGTATAGCGTAAGAATAGGCCCGAATTCTCTAAAATGTAAGGAATCAGAAAATAGATAAATTATCTTGTAACCTTAACAAATTAGCTAAAGAAATCTGTCTTTCTAAATACACGTGTTCTTTCTAATTCCTTTATCCAGTTTCGGTCAAAGCATACATGAAAAAAAGTAAAGGACTTTAAGATTTTGTTTATATAGTTGATTGAGAATTTTTATGGTCATTATAGTATGTAAAATATTCTAGTCGCTGTTTATATATGAACGGTTAAAAATACGAAGTTATTTTATGTTATCTACTTCTTGTCCTAACTCTAAACAAACTGAAAATCAATGAAGTGGTATTAATACGTGCCACATAAAAGGCTTCCCTAGGGATCAGGGACTAATATAAAATCTATTGCTCATATCATTACTGACAGATAATTCAACAGAAAATCATATGGAAAAGAAGAATGTAAATTTCTTTTTTGTCCGGAAAATGAAATTGAAAATATGTTAGTCTATTGGGTGATAGGCCTCAACAAAGCTCATCCAAGTTCAATTGCTGAACATTTCTTGAAATATATTGCCAAATTATGTATTAAAGTTTTATTCAGTAGCCTAAATTGGTTTTCATATCGATATGTATATGCAAAACGATAGGTACGAATTCACCAAATTGTATTTTGGGTATTGGGATGTTGGTTGTAATATTTTAAATTTTATATATCTAGTGAATTTACTGAGTTTGCTTAACAGTTATTTATTCTGGTATTTTCTCGTTTCCATTATGTTTAATCATAAAACAAATTTTAAAATTATCGATAACAAATCTTATAGACTGAAATTCACCAAAATCTAACTCGTTATTTCTCATATATACGCTTCGTGCAAAATTGCTTTTTTATGCACTACTCTGTTTTTGAGATATCATTAATCTTATATATAGGCAGACAGACGGATAAATACGTAAATCTTCCAGATCTACGAATGATAAGCTTCACTGACATTCAACCAATAAAGAATGTTACAATATAAAAATTAAGAAAATCAGAGTATATCCACAATGGTAAAGGATGTTTTATTGATGCGTTCCCACTGTAAATGGAGAAATATAACGAGATCTATCAGTACTATCTCTAGAATTTTTCTCTATACAAAACACGATTAATAATTGATCTTTTCTCAGTCTCTGTTATCACAGCTGATAACGATATTTGAAATGGAAAACGATGTAATATACAAAAACAGATATAAATTATTTCTCAGTAGAGATGATAGGAAAGCATTCCATAAAATTGAACGGATTGAATTTCACTTGCCTGAAAACACAAAATATAAATATTTCCCCTCAATTACTTCTTTCTTTCCTTTTCAAACTATCTCGAATCGCTGTTAGGGAAAATTATATAACGGAACACAGCATCTTGCGTACATGAGACGTAGAATTGTATAACATACTCTTTATTAGGCTATATAATTTCTATAAAATGTTACAAGAATAATTTATTATGCCTTTTACAATATTATACATTCTTTTTCTGTACAGGTTCAATTGCTAATTTTAGATGATACAGTAATTTCACACCCTCAGGAGAAACGTAGAAACTTACATACTATTTTATAGTTTTATATTTTTTAAATGTGGTTGGATTCTTCAAAAACAAATGTACCATAAAGAATATTTATAAAGAGGAAGAATTCATTTGTTCTGGTATACGTTTTATATATATATATATATATATATATATATATATATATATATATATATTGATTAAATTATATATATATATACTCTATCTAAGTACTTTAAAGTGTACACAAAAACAGAAACAAAAATTCAGTGCTCATGTTTAATTTTCGAGTTCACAGAACCCTTCATCAGAACACACTGAATTAAAACATATAAACAGAACTCAAACCAAGAACAAAAGACATAACCAAAATATTTTATATATATATATATAAATTATGAAAATGTTAAATGGAAGCTTTCCGAACAAGAGGAGGTTTACAGAAGTGTTTTGGAGCAGGATACTGATCTAGGAGGTGGAGATAACACCGGTAAGCCTCTTTAGATTACGTAACTCAATGGTAGGATCTTGTGATACCGGGAACTCTCAGTCGTCTCGTCAAATAAAACAAAAGATCTCATACCTACCGAGGAACATATCTTTTATACAATTCTCTAGAGCAAATAAAGACCTTATTGAAAAATATTAAAACAAGTTACAAAATTTAAATAACTTTTGATAGACAAGATATATGTGGATTCACCTTCACTTTCATACCATGTTTCTCACCTTTATTTATCTAAAGTTTTTTTGTTAATATGCTAGCATTAAAGTTAGTGTCCCTACCTAAAACTGCTTGTTTATTTAATCAATCATTATTGAAATAAAATTGCACTGTTGCCGCATTGTTATCATAGACATAACGATTAGTAAGTATTAATACTTAGTATATTAGTCCATCTGTAGCTAAATCAGTATTACAATTAACACTTATTAGTATAGCGCTTAAAAGTCTTAGTAAAATATTTTAATTTCTTTCATTTTAATCCAGGACCAATTTTAGAACTATCTAAACTTGTATTATTGTATGCTCATTAAAATACAAGTATACCAGTAAAATGCCATTGACAATCACTAACATTATAAACAATTTTGAAGGCATAGTTCAGCAAATCATAAAATTTCCTGCGGATAAATGTGTAAACGATTCTAAATTGACAAGTTTTACGAAATAGTGATGCGTTACATTGAAGAAAAAGTACCGTAGAAGAAGTCACAAAAGTTTAGAGGATGACGTGTGTCGACCCGCAACAGCTTGTTCTCAAGTCGTTACCCGACACAATATTGTGCTTCTCACACTTTAAAAATGTGCTTACTTTACACATAGATAAAGTATTACAAAGCAATAGAGTGACGTATATGTTTTAATTTATATGCCTTCCAGCCAAGAACATTACATTACAGTAAGTTAGCAAAGTTAACTATAATTATGTGGTGCATATAACTAGATATCGAGTTTGTCAATTTGTTTAATTTTAAGTCATGAATATATTTGAGATATGGAAACAGTAAATCTAATAAATAATAAAACCATAGAAAGAGACGTATACATGTACATTTTAAAATTACTAATAAAAAAATATTATAAGAGGCGTTTGAATTTACTTATATAACAATACAACTTGTGTTTTGTTACTTTTAGAACGCTATAGCTACTTAATGGATATTTTAAAACAATATTGATGGAAATGCAATAATTTAAGTGTTAGTTGTATAAACATTTTCAGAAAGCAAGTTGGTAAACAATGAACTTAAGGTAGAACTCTACTGCCCCAATAGGATAGTTTAATATATTTTGAAGTATCAGTTACAACAAAAACATATAACGCATCAACACTATTATTTATTTACTGTGAAAACCTTAAAATCAGGTGAGGGCCACTGGGTAACAGAAGTTATGAGAGATAGGTCGTCTAGTACATCAGATTACAGATCTCAATTATTAGAACACAACATTGTTTAATTAAATCTACTTGTATGTATAGAGTGATCGAGGTTCCCCAATTAAAATTTCCTTAAAGTTTTTCATTTCAAGATACCAATGGTGGCAACTAGTAGGAAAATTTCTAATAATATAACTAGAAGATTTTCTGTTATAATTCGGTCACCTTTAGAATTCATAAGCAAAGAACATAGTGTACTAGAGGTAAAAAGATTATAGTTACAAATAGTTAAATAAAATATATTGTCGTGTAAAATTATATGCGTCTATGTAAATACATTTACACATATAATACATAACACATACATACATATCTCATAAATAAATGCATTAAGCTTGTGTGATTGTTTAAAGTGCATTAAATTATTAAAATATAGGAACAGACATTAAGTAAATTGATCAATAACGGTTACACGATAAGGTATAACGTTCCTCCAGACCCTACTTTGCCCAATAGACCCTATACAATATACGTTAGAAATTAATACCTGCCATCTTAAAACCTTACTAAATAGTATTTCTCGTGAGAAACCAAATTATAATCAATTATTTTAGAATTTTTAAATTTTTAAATCATCGTATAGGATCAAAAAATATTAAAAACAATTATTTACTTTAATTAAAAAGTTTTGTTTTCTTTAGGAAATAATTTACTCGTTATTTTCCAAGGAATAAATCATAAACTGTAAATTTAAAGGGTTATTATAATCAATCATTTTAGAATTTTTAAATTTTTAAATCATCGTATAGGATCAAAAAATATTAAAAACAATTATTTACTTTAATTAAAAAGTTTTGTTTTCTTTAGGAAATAATTTACTCGTTATTTTCCAAGGAATAAATCATAAACTGTAACTTTAAAGGGTTGTCAAAGTCGGAAATATCAAAACAAGATTGCTGTTTTTCGTCCATCCATCGAACTGGATATGCTAAACAAATTGAGGCTTCAAGATTGAGCAGTGAAGGACACTAATGGATGGATGCTCAGCCTGAACCCATTTCTCAAGCGAAGAGACACGACCAATTTAACTTGGAAGTTACATGTCGCTGTCGTTCACTGTAATACGACAAACTTGAAGTATACACCGATAAATGATATCTGTAAAGTTACAGAGGTAAAATGAACGGAAAACTTTATCCCAAATTTGTATCCTGTAACAAAGCCAACAGTGAACAAGGCCACGTTAATTTATTTCTTTCAATGTTTTTTTATGAGTCATAATAAATGGATACTATTTACAAAGTTTAAATTTTTTTAAATAAAGATTCTTTTCAACAGTAAATTTAAAATGAAAAATCCTTTTAAACGGTGTTATATTCATTTATGGGAGTTTCAAAAAAAATGTAATAACAATAATTCTGCTATCCTAAAATTAAGATATTTAAAAGGTTCTTTAAATATGTATATAAAATTCTTACACAAAATATAATATTATTAACTTTTTTCAACAGTTTTTTTAATTCAATTTATATTTTCGAAAAATCTGTTGAATATACTGGTTTGTAATTTATTTTACTAACCTATAATAACACTTCATTAGGTAAGTACAATTCTTTTTTTATATCTGTGAACGATTCATTTTAAATTTTATTTACACTTTTTTTAATATAGGTCGGTTTTATATGCAATACTTGCAGGCTAGTCACGGCTTCACATTGAAATACTGTAGTCGACTTTGTAAAATCTATTATGATGCAATATTATAAAGTTGCATACCTTTTTTTCATCCGCCAACGAAAACGCAGTGAAAGGGTTTATATATAATGGGTAAATGTTTTTAAAAGAAACTGAAAGTTATAGGGAAGAATGTTTTTATATAAGATTACAACTTCAAGGTAGTCCTTAGTGTTAGTATGGATCATAAAAATCCAGTTTTTTTATTGAACATTAAAAAATGATTATTACTAAATTATTTTCGTAACTATATCAATGATAAAGAGTAATTTTCAGAACCCATTATATATTCACTGAGTTGTAAAATCCTTTATTAGATACCAAACTCAAAGTATTTAGTCACGAACAAGTGACGATTTAGAAAAAACTAAAGATTTAATTTCTGTAATTGAAATTACATTTGAATTTCAGGACAGATCGAGTTGAATGTAGTGACGGAGGTGCGGAGTTAAGCGCCTCTCGGACCGGTGATACGCCAACTGTTGGATACACCAACTACTGTAACTCTTCCTTGTAACTTCATTATATTCCATTTAACGAAATTTGATTGTCAGTTCAACTTTTTATCTCCAATTATATATTTGTAATGTTATAACATGTCGCAAGTTTTCAGAATTATAACAGATTAATTTAACTTTTGTGACAATTATAAAACATTTACTAACTGTTACGTCCAATACAATGGAAAACATTATATCGAACCATAAATGGTTCTTCTTATCTGAAGGTTTCTAGGCATTATCTATACACAGTTTGTAAATGTAATGTTTGGATTATATGTTTTGTATTATTTGTAATAACTATAGTTGTATGGAATATGCATATGATGAAACTTAAACCCAATTAAATTGTTTTGGGTTCAGAAATATAAATAATATAATTGATCCACAGGAACAGCCAGTTGCTTCAAGCCTTCATTTAAGAAGGTGTATATCCTGTACGCCTACCCTCAGGCTTCACCTTGTACCCATATGGGAGCTCCATACTGAATATATTGGTTTGGAATTTATTTTAGTGTATTAAAAGGAAATTACATTCTCCACATGTAATTCAGTTTCGTTTTGAATATTTGAAAACATTTACGATAAAGGCCGTTTTATATACATTACTAGCTGTTACACGCGGTGCAAATATCAATTGTGTGGAGTAAACTGTTTGTAAAGTTACGTAATATTATATTTTAAGTAGTTATGTAGTTTTTATATTTGTCCCAGAACAGTGAAATAGATGACCATTCCCACATAAACAAGCCCCAGCTATATAAACGTTCAAAAATACCTTGTTCTACATAGAATTGAGAACTTGAAATTTGAAATATAGAATTTGGATCTTGAGTTTCAACATCCAACTTGACTTGACTGTCGACACTGCTGCGATGACTAGTACACTTTAAATGCAGGAAATCACGAGGCGTATATCATCCAAAATTGTATTAGTTCTGGATTCCATGTGCACTCTGATCATCATTAATAGACATCGATAATGCGGAATAAATGGTTTCACATAATATTTATATTTATACAGTTTAAGTAAATTTATATACATCCCAAAACAGCTTTCTCGGCGGGTTTCCCTACATAAACATCCCTTAGCTATTAAAACTTTCATAAATACTTTTAAATCGACATAGAATTAGGAAGACCTTAAATTATCAAAAATTATGATCTTGAGCCACAAGTTTTTCAAACTAAATACATCTAACATTATTTATAGGTTTCAAGATTTTTAAGTTATTGGCGAAAATTACATCAACAGTAAATTTTAAATTAGAGTCAAAACTTTTCAAGAAATTCACTGTGTTTAGAAACTTTTAACGTTGCTTAGAGCGAAAATCGTTGACATTTGATACATGATAAACGTTTAATCATTTACAAAAAAATTACGCTTCACGTAAATAAAATATGTACACTATTAATTATGACTATGTTAAAACAGGTTTCCAAATTGAACGTATTAAATAGCAAATGTGTTTAACATTTAATAAATTGCTTATTACTTTAACAAGCTGAGTATGCAGTCACAGTTAAGTAACCGGTGCGACATAAGCAATGGACCGTAAACATCTCATTAGCTATTATACAAGTTGCAGAGCTATTTATTGAAAACGTTTGTTACTGTAAAATAATTTTAAAAAACAACCAAAACTATGAATTTAATTATATGCCGAAAAAATGACATTAAAATAACGTGGGACTGGCAATTGAGTTAATATTATCAAACGGATTAAATCGTCACCGCTTTCATTTTAAAGTGAGTGAGTACCACACAATACTGTAACACTGTGTATACCATTCTATCTATATGGATACATAATGCTGTTACGGGTAATTTAAAGTGGTAGTAAGGCACGACATTATTAATACAGATAGAAAGAATTAAAATTCGCTAACTCTAACCAAATGTATTGTGCGGTTGCTTACATCGTGGTATTTAAATTCACTTTCACTTTTAAAAAGTTTAATAAACAATTGCTTACAACGGCCTTTAAATATATTTATTGACGCACTCCGGTTTAGCTTTAAAATGATATGAATATGACGGTATCACAATTTTTCCCAGTGGAAATACGAAGTTTAAAGTGAAAGTTTTTTTCATTTTATACGGGAAAGGGGAAAAAGTTACCGAGGGGGAGTTCATAAATCTTCACTGAAGTACCACTCCCGTAATTGATAACATAGTGCTCATTGGTTAAAGTTTCACCAAAAATATAGAACATAAAAGTAACAAATATGTGACTGCTACGTCTCAGATTAGGACACATTTTTTAAATTTGGTTTCGTATTCCAAATCCAAAGTATGAAAATTATAAAATCAACACCACTGTTTGTTTTAATAATTTCATATTAACCGAACGTTTTTTAGATACCGAAAATCTAGTTTTTAATTTGAAAATCACAATTTATTTTATAAGGATGGACATGCAATTAAAGTAAAGGAAAAACTCTTTACTTTGAAATCAATATCAAGAATAAATTTATTATTTGGACGTTGACGAAGTCTATCACTTGAGGGTCTAAAAACTTCAATTTTGCATGTCTGTTGGTAATACGTATATCTTTAAAACGTACTGAAATTTTATATAGAGTTGAAAAATGACATGAAGGACCATTTTATACACTAAGATTGGGTTCTACGATCATATTATTTTCGCTCCATAAGATTTAGCTGAGCGTTATTCAACATTCTTACAATTTTTTTGTTGGTAATCAAGATAGCAACAATAACAAAGCAAATAGTACAATCATTTAACATTTTAAAAGGTGACGAAGCATTTAAAATAGTTTAAAATAAAATTTTCACTAGCTTTATGGCCTTTACATCATCCACTGAAAATGTAATAACTGTTAAACCAGCGGCAGCTAATGATGCACAGTCCCTTAAAGTGGGGAACTCCTTTCCGCTGACAATCTTATAGCTATAATATACATCAACTTTTGTTTAAACTGTTCATAACTTGTGGATCTAATTTAAAAACAGTAATAATATTTCGTTGTATTATATATTGGAAAATAATATTTAAAACATAAAATTCATGTACTCTTCTAGGAAAGAATTTCTCGTTTATCTTCTAACATTTAGTTTACATCAACGGAGTGGTTCCAAACGGTTTAATTATTATTCAAATCTGACAACAAATACGTAATGTGTTATTTTTATTAGATTAAAATGCGATAATTTAATATTATCAGCGATAAGCCTATTCTTTGTATATAACTAACAAAATATTTACGCTAAAGTGCTAACGCCTTGTGACAATTTTGATTTATTCATGTTTTTATTAAGAAACGGAAAGAGAGATAAAACTCAATATCTGCTATGAAATAAGTGAGACGAAAGATACTTCCTTGGCGGAAGTTTTCAATCATAAACAACTGTAACGAGGCGCAGAGACGAAAATATATGATTTCAAGTTACCAAATGTTTTATAACTATTATGTAAAATGATGCATTGATATTGATTGAAATAATTATGTTAAAAATTAAAAGGTTTTGATTAACAATCTATCTAACTTGTTTTTAAATCGTTTTTAATGACGATTTATTCTTATTCTCAGCTGAGTAAGAAACAAACAGTTATTTCATTTAGTATGTTAAAATTAAAAATTGGTAAAAACCAGAGTTTTATATATATTAAACGGGCTCTAATATACGTTTTAAGATAGTGTTCAATTTTATCTTGCATTCAATATATCTGCATTAACAATCACCCTCCTTCTACTCATCCTGGAGTGACAAAAAAGGGCCAGGATGAGAATGGGAAGAGA
The DNA here is from genome assembly GCF_021130785.1 of Homalodisca vitripennis. Lineage (NCBI taxonomy): Eukaryota > Metazoa > Arthropoda > Insecta > Hemiptera > Cicadellidae > Homalodisca > Homalodisca vitripennis. The sequence goes on along the minus strand of NC_060211.1, from coordinate 6,138,699 downwards.
TTCCGTTGATCGAGGGAAATTCCCTCGAACTACTTTGCATTTCCATTTATTTCATAATATTCTGTTGTTTTTTGTACGAATAAGTCACCCAAATGCACATATTAATTTTTATCATTCAAGCGATTCAATCCCGTACTCTGTCTGGTGTATATTCTGCTGGGATTCTCGTAGATTCTGTCATTGTAGATCATCAGCTCGATGCCGAGGTTGTTGACAGGCCGTGCACACGTAGTGGTCTACTGTGGCGATATACTCTGGTCAGTAGAACTAAAAACCTAAAAACTGTTATAACTATCTAAAACCGTCTTCATTTATATTATGTAAAAACTAAATACATAAAAAATTCATATACCTATGAACAACCATCTTGATTTTTATTATGCAAAAATTAATTTTATGCCAAATTTATATTCTACAGATATATACTTTCTCAATGTGCCCTTCGGATAGTTAGGCTTAGTTAGTTAGATAGTTATTCAAGCCACATCACATAGAGATACACATAGACGTTGCTTGTATAGAAATAAAGCTGGAAGCAAAATCTTTTTGCAAAAAGTAAATTGTTCCTTGTGACAAGCATACACATGTATAGAAAGAAAATACACATTTATACACGTCCTAGAAAAATAGAAGAGGAGTTTTACTACACCTAAATTGGTAACAGAATCCAATTTACAGGTTAATTAAAACCACCAAATATTACCTTATATTTTAGACTTACGTAAATTTCTGCTCAATTTCCTAGAGGGACAGTCTATTACCTAACTCTGTCTTATCTTTCTATAAATAAACTTATAAAAAATAAAGTATTAAAAATACCAAAGAAACCTTAGAAAATTCGTGTTCACCAATCTAACAAACTATACATATATATATATATATATATATATATATATATATATATATATATAATATTTAGTTTGTTAGATTGGTGAACACGAATTTATATATAATATAATTTATATATATATATATATATATTGAACTTAAATTGTTATAAGTCAAATGACTTTAATGTAGTTTATTTAGAAATTTGTTTATTCTATGATTTTCTAATATCCACCGTTTACATAAGACTAACCTACAAATATTTGTTAACGCTCAGCCATATAACATGGACTGACACAAATGTAACCTTGATAGAACATCTCGTATGAATGAAGCTTTACACAAAACATCAATATAAATTTAAATACAGGTAAATACAAAATATATAATATAAGGTAATATATTAATTCATTTTCAAAATAATATATCTTGTAGACCTACAGTAACACAATAATAAAAATTTTCCTTTCCTGAGTATTACGCTTCCATAATTTTCAAACAATATCAATTTAAACTTTTCACGTCTAATATTCAGTCTAAAGTATAAACTATAATCCTACTTTGTTCCAAAAATAATTAATTAATTAAAATTGCCCGTTTAATTTTGAGAATTTTTTTCAATTATTAAAGATGACTTCCATAATTAAATGTTTTATTTGTATTATGACCAGCTCAATGAGTCACCTTAAAAGAGGACACAAATAAATTACTGCAATATTGTTATAAGTTATAAGAAGTTACTGTAAATGAATAACAATCAGCACACAATAAATTATTGTCGTCTATTGGTGGCCATCGCGTTAATCAAAGCTAAGGTTCAACTCCGCTCTGGCTGTAAAATTTATTACACGCTGTTGACACAATCATGATGAAATATTCTGGTATTCATAACCTGCTAATAAGATTGTCCTACATTCATAGGTATATATACAGAAGTAGTTCTGATATTACCTTTGAAGATACTTATTGTTGAATTTTAGAATGTACCTTAATCGAATAAGCATGATTTATTAAATGCCTTTAAAGTCAAAGCTTCAAATCCACTAATCCGTTCCTTGCTTCTAAGAATTTGGAGGTCCATAATTTCTAGTACAGATATTATTGGTATTTATAGCCTACATTTGATACATTTGCACGCGACCCTAGAGTCGGTTACGGACGTAGATATACACTAATTAGTCCAACCAAGTTAGCTTGGAACCAGGTTGAGGGGAATCACGCGTGTCATGTATTCCAAGTTGACTTGATACTTTATTTCTCCGGTGTCACCCCAGAGAACATAATTGCATTGGTCCAAAAGAGCCCAATTAGTGTGGTGAGAGCGATTTTTAAGAATTTTAAAAATATAAAGATAAGATTGGAACTAAATCCTAAGGAGTATCATGTAGAACTCAATATTTCCCTATAAAATTGAGGCTTCATTCACAATTTCAATTCTATACGTGGGTTATTTTTTTGATATCCTGATATCAGCCCCTCAAGTGATTATAAATACTAATTTATATCGATTTGCATGATTTTTAATTTATAAAAGACTTTAATTCTACACTTATATTTGCGTATAAATACTTTAAAACTTAGGAATTGTCCCTATCTTGGATGTTTATAATCATAAATCGAGGTCTCCAGTCACTACCATGGAGCAGATTGGCACAGAATGAAGTCGTAAGACTAACTTTGATCCTGCAAGAGTCTACCAACCTTTACCGTTGATACTTACGAGTTATGTGGTATCATGCTGGTCAACCTGTTAGATAAAAAATTGATAACACTGGCCGAAATCCAAGAGTATAGTGTAGAAATCAATAGCAATTTTCTCTTTCAGCACTATCACTAACTCTGCGATCTCATTATGCCATATGGTTTTCATAATAAACCACAAAAACAGCGATTATTAACAAAGTCCTTTTACGTCCTTTAACAAAACATACTCTTCTCTATTTACGTTCTAAATCAAATTGTGTAAACGGTTTAATATTTAATCCTATTAACAATTACAGTTATGAATTTGTGTCTAATATATCAGTTCTTATACAGTAGAAGAAGAAATATATAATTATTATTGCTACTTTATATCGTTCCAAATTATACACGGTCGATAAAACTAAACCATACCAAATAAAATACTAATAAATATACTTCATATTAGGATATCATATCAGGTACTAAATGTATCACATTTTATATAAAATAAGCTTTCAAATAAAGTAGTATCCACGGGGCTTGCAACAACCGCTTTATATGAAACATGTTGAATTGTTGATTATCAACTTAACCTTCGTAACTGCGATGCAGTTTATTTTAGTTAATATCTATACAAGCAAATCTTGTTGTCATAGTTTAATAATTGAAGCACGTATACACGCTATAGTGATGTGGTAGTTGTAGTTGGTAGGGTGTGTTTGCCATTACACACACTGCATGCATAAAATCACATATTCGAATGTTATTAACATGAACAATGAGTGTAATATTATACCTTGTTATGGTAATCTGTGCTTTTACGCTATTATCCTCAAATTTTACATTACTCGTTTTAAGATGGGAGCTTCTTAAAATATTGTACTTCTTTATTAGTAAGAAGACAAAAAATCTGTTAATTTTGTAGAGTAATAGGATTTATATTAAATTCAGAAGAAAATTCTGTTTCCTGTCTGAGTTATATCTGGTTGCGAATTAGCGTTTTCATTGTTCTCCCGATTGGGGAAATATTATATCTATTGCACCAGAACTATGTTAGACCAAAAGATTACATGCCGAAATTTGTAATTCTGTGACAAAAATGCATATTAGACCAGTAATGTGGATTATTATTTATTGGAACCAAAAACGCTTCTTCATGCACCATAAACCTGAAATGAGAAGAAGTGGAAATGATCATATTTTACTCAACGATGATAACTGAAATATTACATACCTTAAACATGTATACTCCCTATTAAAATTTCTTATAGTGCTTCACTATGTTACATCATAAGGGTAAAAAAGCGGTGGTATCCTGTTACCTTGCGGTACGCCACATACTTCAAAATTGTCCTGAACCACTCATATGCCAAGTAAACGAAAAATTCAGTGAAACATTTTATCTTAATTTAATTAATATCTACAATTTTAGGTGTTAACACGTATAAATAAATAAAGATGTTCGTATTGAAATAATTTTCAGGGTGATTCACGAAGATATGCAGAAACTAAGGGAACTCATTCTACATGTAAAAATAATGAACCTGTTTTAATCAGTTTATCAGGTAAAAAACCATAAGAAATTATTGAATTCATCCTTTAATCTACCTTACCAGAAATTCAGAAAAACCTCCTTTTACATCTTGAGCTCAATTCCGGGCAAAATCTTTCGCTAGTCGTAGCTCGCTATCAAAGCATTTCCGGACCCATGTTCATGTACTCTTTCGTTATATTTATCTATAGAATGAGCTCCCACAGCTTCTGCTCATCTTGGTGAAGCACCCTGTATTAACACAATACATTTAAATAAACGTATTAAAACTATGTGAACAACCACCAAAACTACCAATAATGTTAAAATTAAAAAAAAAATCATTTTATATGTCTATATTTGTTGATATAAGGTTCAAAATAATTCGGGTACAGCTATGGGCACCAGGATGGCTCCCTCATATGCTAACCTATTCATGGGCGAATTCGAGAAGAAATTTCTAGCCTCACAAAATCTTCAAACCATTAAAATGGGTACGTTTCATCGATGATATATTTTTCATATGGCATCATGGACTGGAATCTTTGCAAGAATTTTTGAAGAATCTTCAAGAGTTCTCTCCTTTGAAGTTTACATGGAACTATTCTGATGTTATAATAACTTTTTTAGATTTAGACATTTTCTTAGAATCAGGCTACATCAAAACAAAATTGCATGTTAAAACAACAAACACAATGAACTATCTAAATTTTTCAAGTTGCCATCCAATATATATAAAAAAGTCTATTCCAAAAAGTTTATCTATACGAGCCAAGAAGCTATGCAGCAATAATATAGACTTCCTAAATTACATTGAAAAATTAAGCAACCCTTTTAAACATTTAAATTACCCAGACAAAATTTTAAAAAATCAAATAAACAAACCTAAACATCCAGCAAGCTTCAATTATAAAACACAACCAAAGTTTATTACACAGTTTTTTCCTGGACTACACAAAATTAACAGTATTATGAAAATTGCCCATAATGTCCTACTTTCCTCTCCAGATAACCAAACTTTTATGTCTAAAGAACCTAGAGTAATATTTAGAAAACCTCCAAATTTGAAAAACAAACTTGTCCAACCTAAACTACCTAAATTACACCAACCCGTTACTAATGGATGTGAACCGTGCAACAAACCACGTTGCGGTTCTTGCAAAATTATGAAAAACTCTAGGGAATTCAAAAGTAACGTAACAGGTTTAACTTATCCCATCATTGGCAAAGTAAACTGTGACTCTAAGAATGTAATTTACCAAATTAATTGTAAATTTTGTGACAAACAGTACATTGGACAAACATCTAACCACCTTAGAGTCAGAATAACGGGGCACAGATTTGATATTTTCCATAAAGACAAGGAGAAGCCATTGGCCAAACATGCTGCTGAGCACAAAAAAGACAAAATTGAAAAATGTTATAACCTTAAAGGAATTAATAAGGTCTTCCCTTGTCATGAAGACAATTTAAATAGATTAAAATTAAAAAATCTGGAACAAGCACATCAATTACTTTTAAAATCAAAATACCCAAATGGTCTAAATTTAAGATAATTTTAACTTTTCCAAATTTCCATCTGTGCCATTAATGATATATCAGCTGGGTTTTTGAATGTTTTAGTTGCGTATTTACATTTTTGGTTATTTTATTTGTTGTGTTTCTTGTTTTCTTGATTTATATTATGCTTCCTGAAGATGTGGGTATTAAATCCCACGAAATATATATAGAAGCCTTGTAATCTTCGTTTTTCATTTCAATAAGTGAAATAGTATATATATATATATATATATATATATAAAACCGAGTCCCAATCCATAGCCATATACATATTCTCCACACGTCCCTATACATATTCAGAAGATTTCACATGTAGAGATTCCCTTAATCTAAATTAGTTTCAAAGGCTTAAGTATCCAGAGATGAGCTCCTTGTGTTAATCAGTATATAATGGAAGTAAATTAGCAGGGGATTTAAATATTAAAATTCTTGATATTCGGTTATTATTTAAATCCATTTATTCATAATAAATGGATTTCGCTCCTTTTATATAAATAAACGCGGTTTATATTGACAAATAGAGCCATATTTCTTGACTTTTAATTTCTATATGATTCGTCTTCTTCAATAAAGAGCTTCAAGTTCAAAGACGCTATGGATTCAAGTCTACGGGATTACTGAAATTATATTTAGGATTATTGAAGAGTGATTATGTTTATCATTTCAGAGCAATTAAAACCCCTCATTAAACTACAAGATTTAGAACTAATATACAAGCCCTTAAGTTATTTGTATTGACTCACAGAAAGTAATTACGCATGCTTTTATAAAGGTACAGAAGTTTGTGCACATAACCTGCTTGTATTGTCGTATAATGTTATTGGTACCTTAGAATTAATTACTCAGTATAGCTTTAACAGTTGATATTCGTTAATACGCGTGAAAATTTGTATTGGTTCTTGTGGCCTATAAATAAATATCATTATTAACTCTCAACAGGACTTCGGACCAATCTCAATCATCTTTTACTGTCAGCAACAATCTTTATTAAAGTTATTACCACTGCAAAATTCTCGGCAGCTCTATTGAATGTGAAGTATTTGGACTTCGACGATGTTATAAATAGACAAATGATAATTATTATGGACTGGGAATATAATGTGTACCTAGACCAGCAGAGAAAATCACTGATCATGATTTTATGGAAAGTCACGGCTTTTATCAAAGAGCATAGAAACTATTTATCTCCAAGCATACCTGACGGATATTTTATGAAGTGGGATAATCACTGTATCATGACTAAGTTTTCTGTTTGTAGGACATTCATTCTTGGATCGCAGTACTTCAAGAAACTCTACATATTCTGTAAGTTTTCCCTAAGCAGTCGCAAGGTTAATGCATGTTTAATAATAAATGTAAACCACTATTTTTTGCTAAAATCCTCTCAAATAAGTGCAGCAATAAATATAGTGTTTAAGGTTAGAGCATACTTAACCCTGATAATAAAGTAACAACCTGGGTTCACGTCCTGTTGCCAACCATTTTATTAAGCAATTTCGTGAAATTCTAATCAATTATCCCTTTTTTAATGCTTTCTCCCAGGCTACAACAAACACGTTAGATTTAATATGGGATCTTGTTTGGAAGTAAATACAAAGTCCAACGAAATATGTTTCATATTTTTGGTCGTAAGTGAACAAAATCAGATAATTTCTTTAATCGTTATCAAAGATCCTTTTAAACTTCCTACACTATAAAACTTATCTATATTTTTATATAGCGATTTAATAAAAACGTATTGGTTTATAAGTCTACTGAGGCTAAAATAGGAAAGTATTTGGTTTCATTTCATGCGCAATTGTATGTTCAGTGTGCTGGTCCCCAACATGAAAAAGTCTGACTCAGGGTTCTCAACTGTATAAAATAGAGTGAATTTTAGTTGGCTCAGATCGTTGGGCGTATTACATAGCACCAAATTTCACCCAAGTATTGAGTGTTGTAAGACTTATGTAATTATTAGTAATATAAAATTCATAGAATCAATGTACAGATAGTTGCTGGAAAGGAAGTCTTGTATTACAATTTGATACAAACATCCTCCGGATGTAACGTGTAACGTGGCGTGGTCATGAGCTGGCGGGAGAAGAACATCAAAACTGAAGAACAAGGAGGAGAGGTGGAAGTGGAGGCCGGGAATTCGAAAAGTGAAGTTCGGGAGTGTTTGTGTTCGTGTGCGGAAAAATATCTCTAGGCGTAATAAGTGTGATGTGAAATAAAATGTAAGTAATTTTAAGAACTTAGTATATTTTAGGGTTCATTAATCATTTTCAATTCCATATCTATTTAAATGTTCACAATTTCGAAAATTTAAATTCATGTAAATGTTTAGCTATTTTAAAGAAAGTTTCTCATGTTAGTCCATGAACTCATTATTATTGCAACACTACAAAATTACTAGTAAATGTTATAATGAATTAAATTTAAAATAAATTGTAATGAATAATTTAATATCAAAACATGCTTTCAAAGTATTAAGGTATTAAGGTTTGTGCTTAATATGTCGATTGACGCAATCAATTAATCAATTTAATGAAATGTTGTCACAAATAAATGTGTTGGTTCATTTGAGGGTATTTGTACTGCCAATCTAACCTATTATTAAATCCTCTCACAGCAACCCTTGCTCAAAATATGTCACAACCTTAATCTTAAACTAAACCAAACTACAAAACCTTACATGGTGGAGGCGCTAAACTCGGTTGGCATTCAAATTCCTCACATGGGCAAGCACATAGTTTCATAGGCTAGGTATAAATTAGAACTAAATAATATTCATAAGAAAGTATTTAACTAAAATAGCCTACTTCAGTGACAAACCACTCATTTACCTAAAAGACAAATTAAATTTCCAATAACTCAAAAATATTTTCAAACCCGTAATTAGAGTAACGCCAAGTAAACTAACGAGGTACGTCAATGGACATGTATAATTAAATGGAAACCATACTACATGAAGATTTAATACCATTAGACACATATAGGACTTCCAAAAGTGACATAATAAAAATATTAAATGAAAATGGAATACTATCTAGAGACACAGACACTGTAGCAGACCTCAGACCTATCCTAGCGGCACTTAAGAACTTAACACGTATAAGCGCAAGTCACCCTAATATTAAAACCATATTTAATTATTTAACTACACGAAAAAACTCACCTAAGTGAAGAGGACAGGGAAAACTATAAGGATCTAGCTACAATCGAGGATTTTCTAGTGCAGAGAACAAATTTATATGACACAGTACATAACCCTGAGGCGGACATCAAGACACAACCTTAGCACAACATTACGAGCCACTCACACTATCTGACAGAACTAACACAGCAACCATGGGGGAAAAACATACCGTTAATATCAGCTGGGACTTACACAGGTCTCCAGAGCGAAAATCCACAAGATTTTTTAGACAAATTCCTAGTGGCAGCAACTTCAAACAGATGGACAGATAACACTAAAGTTAATTTATTCCCAGCGCATTTATCAGGCACAGCACTAACTTGGTTCAAATACTACAAGCAAAAACAACGAGGGGAAGTTATACAATGGGATCAACTTGCTAAAAGTTTCATAGAGGCTTTCACTCCATTAGCACAAACCCACACGCATTAGCATTATATTATTCTACACGTCTATTTTAAGATGTCCATAGTATGTTGGAATTGTTTTATTACTATTAATATCACAATATAGAGGATATAGTATATTTATATATGGGTTTACCTGTTCTACAGGTACAAATACCCAAATTATTTCTTTCTTTACAAATTTATATTCGTTACCCATTTTTCGTTACCCACTCATTTTTAGTAAATTAATATAATAATATTAAATAACTACGGTACTCATGTTTTTGAAGCCTGTAAAAATAACAAACAGTTACATATGTCATTACAAAGTAAGTTCTGTTTTAAGCTCGGAGGGCTACAGTAATGTGTTACAGTTCCAAACCCAATGATCATAAAAATAACAATGTACAAGACTAGTATTAGTAAATGTGATACACATATTACTCCCATGTACGAAAAATACTGCATAAAAACTAACGTCGTAGAAACATGAAACAGTATATTATAAAGGCCTCACAGAGTATACAAATAAGTTTAGAAATAGAGATGGCAATACCACACCATCAGAAGAATAAATTAAAAGATAGATTAATAACTTAGCATACCAGGTTAAAACAGTTCAATTTATAAATTATTTCAAAATTCTTGAATCCAAAAATTTTCTTGCTCAAATTTGAACGAGGATAAAACGTCATCATGATTTTGGGAAGGACTATTTTTCTTCAATATCATAACTTTTCAATGTGCTTTAATAATAATCAGAATTAACTTCATATTCAGATAGAATAAGTTGGTCTATGTATAAACACATTTTAAATAATTGTTATCCTTACGTAAAATCTGTGGTAATTATAAGCATAGCAGTTTTTCAAAATTATAATTAGACCAAACCGGACACAAATTCAGACAGAATGAAAAGAACATCTTTCAAAGAACAAATTAAACACGGTTTCATCTAAATCTATTTAACGAAAGTTGCGGGTATGAGAATTATTTATTAAATAAAAATTTAGCAAATAATAATATTTGACAAACATGTTATATAATCAAATCAGCACAAAGACATCAAAAGTCTTGAGGAACCAAAACAGCTTAAAAAATAATAATTCATCTTAATGAAATCAAAGAAAACCTATAATTATTTTACCTCTGACATATGACAACATGACAGCAAACGAGAGTCAATATGAAAGTGCGACTTCAGTAAAAGTATGTTGTAAAGATAATATGATTATCAACTACAATAAATCAGTTAATTTTTTAATTTTTCGTGTAAAACTTCCATGTTTTGTGTTCTTATTCCATATTTATTCAAACTCAAAAACTCAAAACTCAAATTTACTAGCATTTAAGATGCTATTTAAATCAAAGAACCAATAATTCCAAAACTGGGTGATAAAAAACTTTACGTTAACATGATTTATTAAACTTTAAATATTTAGATAAAAAGGCTTCATTTTATCGTGACGGAAGATAACATAATACATGTCTAAATTGGTATAAAATCCCAATAGAGATATTTATTGAAAAGCTATCCCAAACGTCCATAAAACTGTATCAATAAAGTTCTTGAATATTTTAGCAAAGAGCCATCAATGAAACCTCTAATAATGCATACATTATGTAAGTACCATAATAACATAGTACGTTTATTTTAATTAAGGAAAACGTAGTAGCTCTTTTTTGTTAACTTCAAGGATTTTAGTTCCATTCAAATTCATAAAAAGTGTATTTTTATCAACATTAAAGCGTTACGAGATATAATATTTTCCAATAATAAAAAAAGTATTTAACTAAAAGATCTAAACTGGGAAATGTAGAGAAATGATCTTATAATGGAAGAAGATGCTAGACAATTACTCGAGTACTTGTTTATGTGATTACATAAAGATTAGGCAACGTTACTTTCGGTAAACTTTGTCAATATTTCACTAGAGAGATGTTTAAGTTTTTACTCAGTTAAGCTTTACTAATTAACAGTTCAAGTTACAAAGTTGCAAGTCCACCCTGAACTGTGTTTAACTTTATTGGTTGTCATTTCCATATTTTTCACAACTAACTCACTTACTCTCTGATTTATTAATTATCAGAGCAGTAAATACGTTACTTAACGCCTGAGAAATAATTTTCAATAAATAAAAAAGAGTAACAGTTTTTCGTTGTTTAATAGACCCACCTTTATTTCTTTAAATCAATTCATTCCCCCTTAACCCAGGGTACATCAATGTCTTCTTGCATACAACAACCCATAACAGCTTAAAAGCTTACTTACATACTGTGTTTTATAAAGTCTAAAAACCAGAAAAATATGGGCCACCTACTTTAGAAAACTTGGCTAAATTTGTGTATCAACGACTGCAAAGTTGATTTAGTTAATATGTTATTTCCTTTATAGGCATAAGCTTGCTACATGATTTTGGATATTTTTGTTTAACTTTGAGTATTTTAATCCTAATGAAGTTATAAATGCGGGAGTGCCTTTGTTTGCTTTTTGTTTTCACGTGTAAACTGCTCAACCGATCGTATTGAACTTCTAGATGGAAATTTTTGGAGTCCCTGGTATAAACTTTAGACCTATTGTTATTTTGAAATATCTTCGGTCTAATCTTCACTGGTCTTGAAAGTAGCGAGAAATCCTATCTTGGTCTCTAAATATGCCAGATATTATTTGAAAGATCCTATTAAATATAATCAACTGATCTGAGTAAACATTGTTTCATGGCAACATAACGACATGTTTAGTTACTTTAACTAATATGTTAATAATAATATTTATGTTGCATAATCCTAATTTACCTAACACTAAACAGGCGCTGAAAAACTAAACTTCCTTTGATGATTCAGATGAAGTACATTGACTGAAACATTTGTTTCTAATTTAATTTAAAGTTCTGTATTATTTGTGTAATACGTATAACTTAAAACAAAGATTTCATAAAAATTGTATTCCAGATTGAGCCAGTGAAGTCTTAAAAACATAAAATAGATTTTTGAACTTTAAAATTTAACCTATTTTTTGGAACTTCTATTAAAACATTGTTATTAGATTACCTTAATAAACAAAACTCAGAAAGTATATGTGCAAGAATCTCTAGGTACTCAAGACTGGTTATATTCCTTGGCATTCTGTGAAGGCATTATTATACTATCATACTTCAACGAGCCATTTTCCCCTGCTTTAGTCCGAAAAACAAAATACTACAACTCAAAACCTATTATAAATAATTATTAATGAACTATTGCATAAAACCTGGTAAGAACTTTCATGTTATACCGAAAGTAGATATCTTTTACAATATTACATTTCTCAAGGACAATATTAGACAAGGCAAACTCCACTGTGGTACTAGAAATATCTTCAAGTATCTGCAAAATATATTTCAAGATTCGTAAATACACGGTTTTATATAGAAGTAGGATTCTGAAATCTACATATGTATATATTATCTAGGTTAGCACAATATAGCAAACTCAAATATGACACGGTAAATAAAATTAGACCAGAAGTTAATACGGCTTGAAGAAGACACTCTGGCCCAAAGTTGACATCTCATTCCTACTTTTTAACATATATCCTATTTATCTGGATATAAATATTATATAACGGGATAAACTCATCTATGGCACTGGAAATATATTAGACCGAAAAATAATACAAAAAGCTTGATATAAGTGGATTTTTACTAAAGTTGATTTTTTAAACCTATATATACTATACCTATATTCTTGATTAGTGCAATACGGCAAAGTTAGCTGTGCTATCGAATATATAAAACCAAAACTGCTCCTATATGCGAAAAAGTTAATATAAGAACTTTGTTCCTGAACCTTTGATCATAAAACTATGAAAACTCAAATAAAATGCACGTAATCGAAAAGCCCACTTATGTTAAAAATATCATAGGGGACCATCGTATTACATCATGTGCTTTGACTAAGATGGGTAGTGTCTTTGATTTTACAAATTCAAGCCGAAGCCGCGGGTAACTGCTAGTATCTAAATATAAATTATTTACTTAGAAGTTATTACTTCATACGTATATAAGTGTGATTAAATATCTAAAGTCGCGTAAAATGAGTTAGGATATATCCCGCTCTAAACAATGGGTAATATAGAATTTATCAGTCAATCTTGATACTCGGGTATTTGTTTAATTATAATAGGTGTATTTTATCAAGGTCTGATTAAACTAGTATAATTATAATTGAAATATTTTAGACAGGAATTTCACAATATCCAAATATTAGATATTTCTGTTACAAAACCGAGACTTGCATGGTTATGGATCTCGCTGAATAGCATTAATGCGTGTTTCTTATAATAAAAGGATTTTCAATGCAAATTTCTAATACTTATAAATTATTTAGTTCTGAAAATAATTTTTCTTGAAAATATTTATTCTTCATAACTTCTTCTTGTTAAGTTCCAAGCAAGGGAATTTTATAAGAGTGTTTGAAAAGAATATTTATAATTGCTGAATATTTTTTCCGTTATATGCAGAAAATTGGCTGCGATATTTTTTAGTGTATTTATGATTTTAAAAGTAGGTTATAAGGCTAAATTTGTTACTAAATACTAGAAATAAAAAATATTTTTAAATAATAATACACAAAAATTTTAATTTATTTAACATTTTAGAGTACCATTTTTTCACAGGATTAAATTTATATTTTATTTGTATTTTAACTAAAAAATTTTTTAAAGTTTCAAACAAATTTTACATGTATTGTAACAATTTGTGTAGTTTTTCTACTACAAGAAAATGTACGTATATTCTAAAAATAAAATTATGTCTGATTTTCTAGTACATTATTATGATTGGCGTTATATCATTTTTACGGTTAAAACCGATTAATAGTTTTATGTTAATATTAAATATCTTTATTTCTATATTTTTATTGTAGAATAAATATTTCAAATACATTTTGATGGATTGAGGTTTATTACTTATATTTAAGAACAATTTGCGATCAAAATTAATACAAAAACCCTTAAGGTAAATGGTATGATTAGCAAATATATTGAGAAATTATTTTAGGACGTAAATTATTTAAAATAAAAAGTACAAAATAGCAAAAACGCAACCACACATTTAAATAAAGACTTATGATGATTGATTTCAACTACAACAGCTTGATACAGCACGTTTTATCCGAGTATGCAAAACTTTCTTGACTACCCCAAAACAGTTCCTCACATATTATAAATACAACATTTTTAATGCAACTAAATAATTACGCTAACTTAATGATTAAGCAATATGAACCAACGATACAGTAAGTATCTTTAGATTTCCTTTAGAGAAAATAACAGTTTATGCAGGAGGGTGAAGAGGGCGAAAGGTTGGAAGGGATGTTGAGAGGGTGACCACCCTTAGCCGTAAATCTAACACCGCTACACTGTACATGAGTTGTAGGAAGTTTTTACTGTCTGGGAGACTTTGTCTCAGGCCAGTCATGTCGTGGTTTTGATTAATTTTGCTATAAAATTTTCAGATACTAGGCGTGCATTACTGTCATAAATTGTGAAATATGTCCAAATAGAGAATAATCACAATAAATAAATTAATAAGATATGTCCCTCAGGTGGAAACATAAATCTTGAGTCTTGAGGACTATTATTCTCAGGAGTATGATATTTTTAAGATTTTGGGAGGGCCGTATATGTTGGGGAACTTTGGAATTATTAGTAGATTAACACACAGGTATTAATTTCTCCGGAAAGTTTTCTATGTTTTCTTCAGAAAATCCCCATTTTATGTTCAATGGAGCTAGTTCCGCCTTTATTTAAACTTTATATTTACTAAATTTAAAGTTTCCGTAATCTTTTCTTTAAGCGCTTCATAAGGTATAGTATAGTTACCTTTAGTAGTTTGTGTGAAGAAGTGACTATGTCGTTTTCCACAAAGGATCGACACAACAGTTTTATCCTCTTTAGTAAAATTATGCTTTGTGGTGGGGGATTTTGCTAGTCTCCCTGTTTAACAGCCAGCTGTAAACCAGTTACAAAATCTATTTTCTTTTACCGATTGTTTTAGCATGGACAATGTTTGTATCTTAACACAGGCTCTGGCGGCTAGTAGAATGAGGCTAATAAGTCATCGGGGCCTCTCCTTATTATTCAACTCTCTCTTCCAGGGATTGAGTGAAAAAAGGTCTAAACAGCCTTAAATCTGTCTCAAAAATAAAGACATACTTCATTTCATTTCTTACGTGAATAACTAGGTCCTCTAGGAAGTTTTCAAAGGTCCCTCCAAAATTTCTTCATTACTAGTTTTTCACAAACATTATTAAAGAATTAAGACAAAATATTGTTATCACCAATTTAATACTGTTTTGATAATGGAAATATTGCTTACGTTTTAGTATAGCATTAACTAATATCCAACATATTCGTGATCGTGGCATAATTTGCGTAAATTTTAAAACATATCTTTGGAGCTGTGAAGGAAATGTACTTATTTCTTGTGGCCAGTGAGTTAAATACTTTCCATCGAATGGACGAAACACGTGGCCTTGGAGATCTCTGAGATCGCATTAATAAATAATCGATATTACAAACATAACTCATACGTTTAATTATGGAAGGAAAAATCCACTAGCACCAGTTTTCATTAGTTTTAATAATCTTTGGACTATTTCTACGAACTTAATCACTTCATACAACCTTAAATTGGCTCCCCTTCACGTCGATGTCGACTTACACACCGGGGCGTCAGCCTGTTGTTTTAAGTAGCAACTGTGACACTAAGGAAAATTAGATCAAAGTAGTCCTCGAAGACGAATTATTCTAGAACTCAAAACGAAATTAGCCATTTATCGAAACAACGTGGTCTCGCTATAAGGACATCACCGCTATATCTGTATTTTCTGGCTAGTAAAACATCATCGTAGGTAGGTTAATTTACTATTTACAGATCTACTTTGTATTACATTCCAAATAAATATCTCACAAGTATAGGCTAATTAATAATACTAAAAATGTAAATGTTCCTTACAGACAGGCGTTCGAGGTGGTAACCCGTGAGCTGTCGAACGGTTGAAAAGTTCAAGGGAGCAATTACTACAGGTGCCTATTAGTTTATTATCCCTCCAAGAATTCAGTTCCAAGAATGTCGGAGAAAAATATAACTAACCAGTAACTGAGTAACAGAGTTGCAAAAATATACATAATATATAATGCAACTAAATAATGGCATACAACCTAATATGAGTAAAGTAGTAATATTTCTAATAATTAGAGGACTAATTTGATAATATTTCAATAAAAATTGCAATTTGCATTTTATCGAAAGTTTTAACAGTAATATCCTTTTTAAGGATTCCTATGCATAATAATATAAATCACTTTTGGCATGTTACTATATCTGAACCATATAAATAAGTCAACGTGTGAATTTGCCTTTAAAAACGTTTTTAAAGAGCAAACACACATGTACACAATTCTCTTTGAAAATCAGACTGTCGAATCATTACCCTAGTGTTACTTTTTTGAAGACGAGTGTCTTGCCTATATATTGAGTTTTATGGATGTTTTCGAGATCTATCGATTACATTCGCGTATGCGTACATTTTGACAGTGTTTTTTTTTTAATTATAAAATTAAAATAAACTTAATAATATTAAGTTACTTTTCTACAGGCGACATTCTGGAAATAAGGAAACGTACACCTGTACTGAATACCGTACTGGTCCTCCTGAGTCCTGATTTTGTGAATATTTAAAGTGCGATGTTAATCAGTCAATTATATTATGAATTTACTTTTTCGTTAGATACAAGAATATCACTCGAAAAGTAACATATCTGGTTGGACATGGAGATCACTAAATATTATTCTCAAAATCTATAATACGAGTATGTTGAAAGTAAAAGTAGAAACATTTATCGCAATGTGACGGTGAGTGTGAGACTCGCTACTGACTTGTACCAAACGTGACATCCTTTAGTCACGCTAAGCCAAATGCCAGAATGGGGTATTTATCACAACTTAACTCAATCTATTCTAAGTAAAAATAAAGTTTAATGCAAAGTTTTACGTCTATAAAGAGCATCGTATTCAAGATATCCTGAGTATATAGAGCTAACGCCCAGCCCAATCCGGCGAAGGGGCATCCACCACCATCAAACACAAAGTTTTCAATTCAAGTCAATAGTTAAATTCCTTCTTCATTTATATACAGTGAAAGCAGGAGAACAAAAATAACTATTGCCATCCCTTGTATAATATTTAATACAACTGAGCCAAAAGACGATAAGAAATGTATTGCGCGCCACATTGTTTCCTTATAAATACACACAGTGTAATATTTTGTTTAAATGTAAATCTGTGCGACATTTCATTCATTTATGATGAGAAATTAATGAGGCCTGCAAGTAGTGTTAATATTATTTAAGTATTAAATACTATATATAAAACTCCGTATTTAAATTTGCTAGTATTATATAAATAATACTTTGCCATTTAGTGCATTATGCTATAAAAGCTGCGAACCGAAAATGAATCACTATACAACGTTTTCTGATTAAAAACACTCTCCTAACTATTTTATAATAAATTTCAATTACTTACGGTATAGATGCAACATTTGGTAAACTTAAGCGGCACCGCAACTCGTTGAGAGGAATTAAAGTTCCTAACATGGTTACACTGTGGAGCCAATTTGCATACAAAATGGAACAGCATGCACTTGTAGTGGTCTCTTGTGAGCGCTTGAATAGTCTAAACATCAGCAGACGAGCAGACCAACAGATTACGTGCTGCTGTGACGTATAACCCTATGTCATGCTGTCATTATTTTTAGAATTTTTAATAATCAAAAATTAAATTTCATGAACAACAAGATAGGATTTCCTTTTAAACAGTTGTACCAATATTTAATACAATAGATACGGAGCATTGAACCTAAACAAAACGTTTTCACATTTACATTTCCATTTCCAAAATAATTGTCTTCGTGTAGGCCATTTTATGACAATATATTATGTTTACAATATAGATTTCTAATACAAATGTTTTTTAAAAAATGAGCATAATTAAATTACGAACACGAGAATTCGTTTTTAAACAAATCGAGTTCTTATGTATATTTTGTTTGATTGTATATAAATAAGAAATTGTATAGATTTAACCTACAAGGAGAATTTAATGCGGCATGCTAATGGTATTACTATTATTGAAGTCTAACCTTGATAATTAAATTTGCCAGGACTTGGCTGGAAGATATAAGGTCAGGAATTTTAAAGAGCTACGTTTAAAAGATTAGATCACACTAAGATACTACGTTTTCCAGATCATATGTAATTTTATCTTAGTAAAATCTATTACAGAGCCATACACTTTGTACTGTTTTTATATTTCCCCACATATAAAATGCTGTTTGTGCCAAAAAAATAAACCGTCAGGTCAGTACTAAATTGGGTGAGATGCAGTGGTGTTGAGCCAGAACTACTTGTCTAGTTCAAGCAATATGCCGTACACGCAGTATAAACCCTCAACCTTGTTTAATCGTTCAATACCACTCAATTATCCGTGTTAGGTTTCTAGACAAAAAAACGATCATCATATCCGATCCAAGTGTGCTAGGCCCGAGGGTTTGTGACCTCTAAAGGTGATGATGTTGTGCATCCTCACACGGACTAAAACATATTACTCAAGCATTCTACACATACATTGCAACAAACTTAACCTCGAAATATATCTCTTCCCTTTGCATGTGACCCTGGCTCCCAAAACACCCCAACTGTTAAACTAACGATTATATTTCGCTCAATGCCATGTTAATTACTGCAATAAGTATTAAATATAGAACAATACCATTATCCTCGCACCTCCAACCATATCGCTATACAATTAATAAGAACTGCAGATTCCATCATTTGTCATATATCACTTAAATCTGTATAACAGATTGTACAATCCTGTGATGCCAAATCTTAATACGAGAAACCCTTAAAAGATAATTCTATTTCACTGCAGTGCATATATATATATATAATCTTAATACAGAGAGAGAGAGAAGAGAGAGAGAGAGAAAGAGAGAGAGAGAGAGAGAGAGTGAGAGAGAGAGGGAGAGGGAGAGAGAGAGACGGAGAGAGAGAGAGAACATATAACGGTACATTTACATATCGTTAAACTCAAAAACAAAGTTTGACATATGTTGAAACACAATTGCTTATCTGTGAATCAGTGTTGAGGTCAGAATAAAGCACTAAATACAAACGAATGCAAGCATGGATTTACCGCAATTGCGAGGGCACCAACAACATCTATTTCATTTTGGTTATGGTTATTTTTATATTTTATCTTATAATTCTGAATTTATTAAGTATTTTTATTGTTGACGTACTATATCGGTCTAAAAAGCTATGTATGATATCGATTTGTGTCTAGAATCACACTGTACAGAATAAAAACTTCATTTAAATGTTTAAGACCCAATTTACCAAGTAAGTATTACGCTGTAAAACACTTACAAGCAGGACTTAAATTGTGTGTCACGAGCAGATCTGGCGATACGTTGTAACCTCGTTAAAACTACAAAGCGTCTGACATTCACCAGTACAGATGTCCGGTCAACTGGTGGTAACATGACACGGTTCACTGCACATGGATTGGTTTCGTTGTGTGACGTTGATTTGTTCACTAATTGGACTTATGTGAGTCTTATAATCTGCAAAGATGATGTTATCGATACGAAAATATAACACAATACAAAATGTATACAGATTAATAATTTTCAAGTTTATTGTTAAACTAATTCAAAGGTTTGATCCAAATTTCAGTATCAATATGAAAATTAAAGTTATGTTTAATTTATTAATATCACATAAAACACAATTTGAAGGGATAATTACTTTCCAATTCACTTTTTAAACGGATTCCAAATATTTCGATCCTCATATCATTAACTAAATTACAAGCGTTTTGAATGTTTATGCAGATGGTAGTTATGGCATTCAATTAAATAAATTAAATAATTGAAAATCACTAATCCAAATTCTTTCAGACATTTCAACTTGTACATACATGAAAGTTTTAGCGCAGCTCCATTCCTGTTATATACTGTATGTGCGAAAAGGTTGTATTTCTTATTTCATTTTATTCTCAAGTTTTTTATCATTTCCGATATTATGAACTTAAGTGTAAAGGAAGAATATATAGAAGTATTATTGCAGATTATTAGATTTTGTATAATGTTAGACTGTTAACCTTGGCTAAATTTCAAAAAATCCACTTTGCTAACGC
This sequence comes from Homalodisca vitripennis, assembly GCF_021130785.1. Taxonomy (NCBI): domain Eukaryota; kingdom Metazoa; phylum Arthropoda; class Insecta; order Hemiptera; family Cicadellidae; genus Homalodisca; species Homalodisca vitripennis. The sequence continues at coordinate 6,118,281 of NC_060211.1, read as the reverse complement.
AGGAATCAATCGTAAATCCGTAAATGCTTAACACTAAACCCTTACATTACAATATAAATGCTGGGACACAAGGTTCCACGGTCAGAATAAGCATAACAAGTGGTTTTAGTGCAAATAGCAATAGCAATAAATCATGAAAGGCGATGTTATAGCAATTTGAATTCTTTCGTTAGCTTTGAAAGTTTATTCCATACAATGCCAATGTAAATATTAATCTACATGTTATGATTCTTGGGGTGGATTAAAATATATGCTTATAAATCCAAGATGGTTTAAAAAAACTGAATTCGTAATTTTTCTCCAGCAATATTTGATTTATTTTTGTACTAAGTTTATTCTAATTTTAAAGTAAACAACATTATGCTTAATTAAATTGATTTAACAAGAGTAAGTATTCTAAAATTCAAATGCAGCAAATATATTATACTATGAACTAAAATGTTTTGGTAAATCTTTTGTACGCATGTACTGTGTATTATTTTATTTTATTTTAAAAATGGCAACCTTCAATTTTCACTTTAACCTTTGTTTGCATAGATAAAATATTTAAATATTATTCTAGGAAATTTGCTAATCTCAACTGTAGTACTCTATTTATATTTGTCTTTGATTCAAGAACTGCCTGGTGAAGCTAAACGAAGGCCTTACATGTTATACGTTTTGTACCTTCTAACGATTGTAAAATGTCTGAAACCCTACTATATTTATAATAAATTCTGATATACGTTACTTACTTCATTCTGCAGATCGCACCTTAGGACTAGCCTAAGTGTAAACTATCTAATCGGCCAGAGGATAGTCTGCTAAACTGCTAAACACAATATGAGACGCTTGTAACACATTAACACAATAATTTAATTATGAAAGGCTTCAGGTTAGGAGAGGAATATTGATTATAAACCTCACAGTCAGATGATTCATTCTATGGCAGCATTGTAACGAGCTCTTGGGTGTCGTTGATGGTAAAGGAGTAGGCAGGCTCTACTATAGGAACTGGAGTATAAAGGTTAAACCTTTAGGAACAGCAAGTCTTGTATACTCCCTCTAATCTTATCAAATACAGCGACTGTATATAATACATCTATTGGCTGAGTTCTAGAGAATCCTATCACCATGGTATCTGGCTGAGCTTAAATGTTTGTCAACTTCTGCTTTTTATAATTATATGTCTGTCCATCTGACCGCATAACATCTCGAGAATTAAATTAATTATGCACTATAATTGTGCCTAAAACTACAGCAAAATGTGTTACTTGACACGTGTTGTGGCTTACTATAACCTTGTTTACTTACAAACTTGCAAATCTAATTCGTCTATTTGCGTCGTATGTATGAAAGGTAATAGCCATTCGATGTTTCGATAGTAAATAGTTTCGTCCAAATAAATAAACATTATATGCAAGATTGGAATTATATTTATATTCTCTATTTATTTAAAAACCTTTCTTTTCGTGGTTTGATATTTTTTTAAGTAACTGGGTCTCATGATGGTAGTCGATATTTGAAATAACGTGAAAAATTACTAGAAATATAAGTGAATATTTCGATACTATGTGATTACATTATACAATGGTACTAATAATATTGCTTGAGGCCTTCATGTCTATAAGTACAGGTTTAATATAAAGTTCAAATGACCTGGTGTGCGGTACACTTCGATGGAGGTGAGGCCAGCTGTTATCGTTATTTCCTCATCAGACTAGACTGTCATTGGTAGAATTCTCAATCTTAGTACTAAACAATAATTCTAAAAAAATATATTATTATTTATCACTTATCAATTTGATATCTAACTGAATCATTCGTTCAATCGTACACTTTTAGAAAATTATCCATGATAAGTATCAGTATATCCTACAAATTATCTATTGTATGAAAAAAGAATGTGTTATAATTGAAATAGAGTTCGTTACTTATATTTGTTATTAATTTTTCCTTAGCTGCAATTGAATGCTTTTTAATTGTTTATATATATATATATATATATATATATATATATATATATATATATATAGATATATATATATATATATATATATATATATATATATATATATATATATATATATATATTTCTCTATAAGAAGCTAAAAAATGTTTTCTATCATTCTGCCAATATTACTTTATAAAAAGAAATTATAGTGCAGCATTTATTAGGTAGGTACTGTAAATAATCGTTAAATGTTAGAGTTGTATTCATAAAAATTAAGCTTTTGTAATATCAATATCATCCTCGTTCTAAAAACATTAATTAAAAAGAAAGATTTTTTCAAAAAAATACACGTTAACCAATTCAAATATTTTAATTATTGTAAGTACTTTTTCCAAATATTAAATGGCCAGCAGGATATTGAAAAAGACTTTTGCTAATCCTTTTACGCTTTACGCAACACATTTATTTAAAATATTTTTAACTAACTTTTGACTACACCTTAAACCAACTACACTTACTTACTTGCATCCGCTTAAAAGCTTACACATTACAATCGATGAGTAACTAATGAGTATTGCTGTCAAATTCTTGATAATATATTGAGTGAGATGCTTTAAAAACTTCTATATTCTATCACTAATTGGTGCTTATATTTAACAACTAACGGAATAGTTGCATGTATAGATGTTTGTGACAATGGCAAATAAATAATAAAATAACTGTAATAAAAATGTAGCCCACGGTATTTTCATGAAAATTATAGCTTTTTAACTATTAAATTTAAAATTTTTCGAATAAATAGTGTCATTGATGGCATTTCTATGTCCTCTCCTGTACAAGTTACTATTTACTTATTATTATTTTCAATGAATTATAATGTTCATTGTTTAAAAGACTCAAGCAAGCAACTCAGATGTAGCTCAAATAAAGAGGCTTGTATTAATAATAGTGTCTTAGGTGATGAACGGCATAACAAGTTCCTCAAGCACATGCGTCAATTCTAATTTTAAATGCAAATGAAAACAACAAGTTACAATTTAATTTCTCAGCCGCACCTTGTAACTTAAGGGTAAGCAAACATCTCGCTCTCGCGTATCTGAATGTTGTGTATAATACAGTAACATTGCATTTTAATACTTATACATTATCATAAATAAGTTTTTATTTGATGTTATAGATTTGAATTGTGTGTAAATAAAGAATTAGTCTGCATGAGAACTTAACAAAAATAATTCATGTGTAAACATTTGACTGAAATTACATAAAACTATAAATGTGTGGAATATTGTTGAATTAGCATTATCCAAACCTATAACCAAGGGGAATACGTCCCTATCGTCAGTCGATCTGTCTATATGTCGTGCGACAGATTAGAAATTTGTATGAAGATTCATTTACATACATGTTACGCATACAGTATAAATATACAACATCAAGTCCAATGATGGCAAATGTCACTGTATGGAAATGAGCTTAGCCTTTCGTTTTTACATAGTTCTAAAGTGTAACCAAGATGAAAACGAGAAAATTATATATTTTACATTTAAAATGTAGCCTAACTGTCACAATGAATTGAGCAATACACTTGAAATGTTGCACGCCTGTTACGTGACAAGTGTTACCATATGAGTGTAACCTTTGCAAGAACTTGTAAATTTAAATTGATTTCGATCATTTGAATTTTAAAAATATTTTCTTTTTATTGATGTTTTCCTTTTTTTTTAGTAAGTTTGAGAAATAAACATGAACTGTAACTAGTCCGAAAAATACAAATATTTATATTACTTCCCTCACATGGATAAGCATAAGAATACTTGTAGGAGCCATGGTATATAATCATCGAATTCCAAGATCATTGATAATTTATACGGTAGTTATATCTTATGACATTTAATACTTTAGCTGAAAGAATCACATTCGGCTAGAAAGGCAGTTTATATTAAAGCTGGTTTATTATGTTGTTTTTATATAAATAGTCATGTAAAGAAAGCAGACTGATAAATGAAATGTTACAGTATAAGAGGAGGTTTACAAAGTGTTTTGGAGCAGGACACTGATCTAGGAGGCGGAGATAACACCGGTAAGCCTCTTTAGATTACGTAACTGAATGGTACGAGCTTGCAATACCGGGAACTCTTTTTCGCCCACTTATATAAAACAATGGTATCATATTTAACCATGAACATAGTTTTATAATCCTCTTCTTTTTATCAAAATTAATAATTCTAAAAACTTAAATCAAAATTATGGATTCAACGTAGTTTTGGGGGAAATAGAATGTGTATATTTAATACAGCATTACACCAAATCGTTTTACTAGATTATTAACGTAAGAAAGTAAATACAATAATAGGTATTTAATATTTACTAAAAGAAAATATTTAGTACGATTTAAGTTTTTTTGTCTAAAGAGTTTTGTCATTATGAGATACGTAAGACTATTTAAGTTTTAAGGAATTTAGTTTTAAATTGAAGTATCAATAATTTATAATATTTCCGAGGAAATAATATTACAAAAGCAGATGTCAAAATGACAAGTAGCATAGCAATGCCATGGTACCGACACCCAGTTTGAACGAACATGTGTTATGCAATATAATTTATCTCATCCAATTATATTAAGATTTGTCACTTTATCTATTCTTCTTACGGTTACGTTAGTTGCATGTTATGTGTTGTTAATCCAAATAAATATTTCATACAATACCTCTTGCTTCTTTTAATACTATATGAGTCCCTATTAAATAAGCCTATTCTATTAAGGGTGCGCTCTACCAAAGGCCAGAAATCGCAAGTACGATGTTTCAAAAATCCGCTTGGAGCGCTGGCAAAATCGGTTGTAGGGAGGGCAATGAGTAGTTGCTGTGGAAGGGATCGGAACTTACCGAGCGCCTCCGACATTTGCCGAGCGAGGGACCCGAGTAACGGGGACTACGGAGCATCTCAGCTATTTGCCGAAAGAAAATGCGTTTCGGCTCGTAACAACGCACTCGCGCCACGTAGTGTGGAGATCGGCTAAATCAGTATAAAACTGTAACCGGTACTTTTTCTACCGTTACTCGTTGGTACAACATACTTTTATTATTATGCAATAAATCGTTTTAAGTAAAATATATTTAATTTTTTGTTAATTTAAATTTGGTTTACTGAAATATTTGAAAACGAACAGAAACGTAATCATTCCAGTGATATTGTCAGGTCAGAGTGTCTACCGATCTGGAATACGTGGAAAAACTGGGCAAGGCAGGAATTGTTATGAAAACCATAGAAAATTTAAATAATTGTAATGTTATCAACAAACCTAACATAATTTTTATTAATTCTTTGATACATAATGTAAACCCACACATTTTCTTGTAAATATAATCATTCTTTTCACATGTTTTTAGAATTATCAGATCACATAAGATTTTTTAAGACTAAACATAACCACGCTACACCAGCAACAGTATAATTAAAAAATATTACATATTTTATGAAGCTCAGTTCATATATTTACGACTTATTACACACAGCTACATGTCACTCTCTGTGCGTCTGCCAAATTAGAATGTAATTATAACTTTGTAACAACAATAAACTTTACAGAATTGAACAATAGTAACATAACAAAATTCAGCAACAAAAAACAAAATCACAAGACATTAAAATTAACAATCAAGCAAAATATCACAAGACCAACATGAGAGAAATTACTGTTTTTAGTTAGCAAATTGTATAGGATAAAAATTTACCTGAGTATATTACACTGAGTATAAACAGGATGAGTGGCTCTTGGTTGTGACAACATTTTTTTTGGGTTATAATGCAATGTAAATGTGATACAATGGTGGTTATAAAAAAGTCTAACTCCAAAAATTAGGTCTAAAATTAATTATTTTCAGTTTTTCTAAAAACCCCGTATTTTTGTACGTCAATCTGTCATGCAGTTCAATGCGCAATTACATTACAAAAACCCGTAAATAAAGTGCATATCAGCGTATTCTCCAGTAGTGAACTCCATGGCCAGCCTGCACTTGACTAAATTGAGCAGAAAAATAGTTTATTGGAGATAGAAGTAATTCATGCGGACACTGGTCTTACAAAACAAGATAAGGAATGAATGTACAATACTGTATAAAAGTGATAAGATAAGGAATTAAAACATTGATAATCTAAAAGTGATGCAAGTTTGCTCACATACTTTGCTGAGAAATAATCAGATTTAACGTACAACAAAAACACGGGTTTTTTTTAGAAAAACTGAAAATAATTAATTTCAGACTTAAATTTTGGAGTTAGTCTTTTTATAACCACCATTGTATTACATTTACACTGCATTATAACCCAAAAAGTTTTGTCACACCGAGAGCCACTCACCCTGTATACTGGATTAGATGCAAAATGAATTAAATGTCTCTAACACTTTCTTCAAATTTTGGAAACAACTGATTTTAGTTATAAAAATACAATTTATATTACCCTCATTACGCAAAAATATTAATGTTGCATTGGAATTAATAACACATACGGACCTATCTGTTATATTTAATTGTGTAGTTTTTTTACCACTAGTCTCCATGACTGTAAGGGATAATATAAGTATACATGTGAATTAAATGAATTACTATATCAGTTGCTCTCAGTGAGGTAGCGAATGGGGGGGGGTCCAGGGGGTCCGGACCCCCCTCCCCGAAATTTTAAGACATATTAAAAAAATAAAGCATAGAGCAGGAGAAAAAAAGGAGAGTTATCATTACTCTTGTCTACAAAGATTAAATTGATTGATTTAATTGATTAAATTGACCGCTGTTAAAAATATAATTGTCCTTTCGTTTAAATCATAAAGTATCAAACGAGTAAAAGTATAAAATCGCAAAGTAACCTGAACCGTAAACACGGCGAACAGTTTTAAATTAGCGACCACTTCGTTCAAATTCGTCTTGGGGGACGTAAAATGACAGCTTAGAATTAAGTTACGACGTTGATTTTAGGATGTCATTAAACTGTAGACGTGTATTTAATTATCGAAAAAATATATAGAAAATCACTTTTCGGTCGGAAAATACACTTGAAAAAACTCAACTGATTAGAACTTCAACTTAATTTGAATTTGGACTTCAGTGTTTGAGGTAAACGTGGTGTTTTCAATTGAGTTAGGACGACGATTTTTGCTATCATTAAACTGTACACTGTACCTATATAATTATCGAGAAAACAATCACTTTCTGCCGGGTAAATGCCGAAGAAAAGCTCTCTATAGATTAAAGTTTTGACGATTTTGGATTTCAATAGTTGAGTGGTTGAGGTAAATAAAAGTAGTACTTAGAATTATGTTAGGACGTTGATTTTATGTATTAATTCTACGCCGTCTAATACATATATAATTATCGAGAAAAAACATTAAAATCACTTCCGGTTGGAAAATACTGAGGAAAAGCTCTACTGATTCAGATTTTGACGATTTTGGATTTCACTGGTTGAGTCGTTGAGGTAAAAGTGGTTACTTAGAATTATGATAGAACATTGATTTTGGATATCAATTGAACGCCGACTGATACCTATATAATTATCGAAGAAAAATTGAAAAAAATCCCTTCCGGTCGGATTAATACACCGGAAAAACTCTACTGATAAGAAGTTCCGGCTACTTTGGATTTCATTGACTGAGGTATTATTTCATTTTTCCTTAGTATATTCCGGATCGGAAAGTGATTATTTTGTTTTTTTTACTCGATAATTATATATTTATTAGTTGGCGTAGAATTATTACATAAAATAATTTTACTAACAAAATTATAAGTACCACTTTTACCTCAACCACTCAACCAGTGAAATCCAAAATCGTCAAAACTTGAATCTGTAGAGAGCGTTTCTTCGGTATTTACCGACCGGAAGTTGATTTTTTTTCTCAATAATTATATAGGTAGTCGAGTACAGTTTAATGATAACAAAAAATCGTCGTCCTAACTCAATCAAAAATACCACGTTTACCTCAATAACTGAAGTCCGAAATAGTTGAAGATCTAATCATTAGAGTTTTTAAGGTGCATTTTATTGCACTGTTATCTAGTCTGTCTCTCACAGGAAGCCCTCAAGGGTATCTTGGGTTAACTGGTTTCTGGCAATATGCATTTGGTAGTAAAAATTAAAAAGTGGTATTTTTAATTAAAATGTTAAAATTTTAATTCCTTTATTTTGTAATGGGTAATAGCTGCTCATGTAATGAGATTTGTTTAACAATCAAATGAAGCAATCATACATTAAGTCAAATAAAACCTATTATAGTTAGACTATAATATTGCACTAAACAAAATACCTCATAATGAGGTATGTCACTCATATTTTGAAAATATTGACATTATTCAATAATTTATTGTTCCCAGGAGGTAGAGGTAGTTGTTAAACGTTACGAATTTATTATTACGGAAAGAGTTCGCCAACACTATTTCGGTGATTATGGAAGATGTATATGAGAGCTTCCACACGACACGATCATTCATAGCATGGGCGCGCAACGGTGGCGCGTAAGTAGTGTTTCGTCCATGGCCGCTGGAAAGACCCGGCGCCGCGCGGGGTAGATATTATAAATCAACAAATTGAAGGAACACCAATACTGAAAGGCCACACGTTATAACCTAGCGAAAAGCGGGTGAGGGGAAATATCCAGCAGGTAGTGGTGGGAGAGTTGCCTACAGTTTCCAGCTGTAGCCGCCACGCGCGCCACCTGACAGAGCGTTGAATAGCGCTTGCAGACCTTTCATTGTCTGCCTTATTGTACCTTAACTTCAGAACTTTTTAATAAAAACCGTTTTGCAGTTTTACTCTTACTATATTTGGGGGGGGGGTGGGGGGGGGGGGGGGTGGGGGGGGGGGGGGGTGGGGGGGGGGGGGGGTGGGGGGGGGGGGGGGTGGGGGGGGGGGGGGGTGGGGGGGGAATTTCCGGGCTTCCGCCTGCCTTTCACTTTGGATCATATTGCTTTGATCATAGCTAATGATCTAGGCCTCTTAACTTTGAGATGTAATACCTAGCTAACGTATACGTAATAAAAGTTTAAATTTAATTGATTATTTGTTGTGTATTCAGTAAATCAACACCTATATAGTTTTAAACAACAATTATAATAACAGCAGTATAATAACAAAATTATGCACCAAATAATTGCTATGTTGTTAGTTTGTTATTTAGTTACATATTAAATATATAACCTGTTGGTAGAATATCTAATTTAAAATTAAAGTAAGATGTAGTAAAGATTTTACAGTTTAGTAAAAAAACTCCATTAGTAGGCTCTAACATCCAGTTCATAAACAAGGTGATGAAGCCAAAAAAATACCTTTCGTGTTATACATTTTGTAACATATAATGATTGTAAATATCCAAAATCCTAACATATTTTAAAATAACTTATGATTTAGATTATTTTCCAGCATTCTTACAGTTCACAACCTTGGGACTAGCCTAAGTGCAGACTATGGAATTAGCCGGAGGAAACTGTTAAACACATTATGAGACGCTAGTTACACATTAACACGCTATCTTAAATATGAAAGTTTTGATGTTAGGAAAAGAACCCTATTTGGAACGTCATAGCCAGATGATTATTTCTGTAACATCATTGGACAGAAGCTGTTGGACATCGTTGATGGTACAGGAGTAGGTAGGCTCTTTTAGAGTAACCTGGAGTAATACGTTAAGGCTTTGGGAACAGCTAATCTTGTTATCCCCCTCTAATAGTATCCAAATGCAACGACTGTATGTACTCAATCTACTGGCAGAGCTCTAGAGAATCATATCTTTCGAGAAGCTACAACAATTTATTTTCTATCTGAGTCTCTCGTTGTAACTATGCAAGATAATGGACACTCAATGTTTCGAAAGTAAATAGTTTCATCTTAAATATTAGGTATCATAGACAAGACTGAAAGTAGATTTCTATCCGCGATTTATTTAGAAACATTTTTGGTGGTTTGATTTCTCGTTAAGGCATTGGGTTTTCATGATGTGTGTCGATATTTAGAAAAATGTGACAATATACTAACAATACGAGTGAATAGTTCTATTATATGTGATTATTACTAAATACAACGCTACTAATAATATTGGGTCATGCCTGGAAGTACAGGTTTAATATAACATTCAAATGACCTGCTATGCGGTACACTGCGATAGAGGTAAGGCCATCTGTTGCCTATATTTTCTCTCAAGGATATGCTGTTATTGATAGAATTCTCAATCTTAGTACTAAACAATAATTCTAAATATATAATTATTTATTATTTACGGATCTTATATGCCACTGCATCAGTTGTCCAATCGCACACTTAAATAACCGTGGTAAGTTACATCACATACTACAAATTATATATTGTTGGAAAAAATGGATTTATAATGAAATACATTACATAAATATATTTCTCTATAAGAAGCCAAAATATTTTCAATCATTCTATAAATAATATGTCTTAAAAAGAAATTATAGTACAGAATTTGTTTACGAATTGTAAATTATCTTGTATCTTTGTATTCATAAAAATTTACGTTTGTAATATGAGAATAAAAATCGTTGTAAAAAATAAATTATAAAGTAAACTGCTTTTAGGAAATACACTATAGCTGATTTAAATATTTTTACTATTGAAAGAACCTTTTACTCATATTAAGAAAAGGCAACAGAATGTTAAAAAAGTGTTTTTTTAATCCCTTTACGCTTTACGCAACATATTTATTTAAGATATTTTTTAAACTAACTTTGAAATACACTTTAAACCAACTATTTCTTTCTTCTGTTGAAAAAGCTTATACATTACATTAGATGAGTAACAAACGTGTATTGTTACGTGCTTTAAATGCTTTATCGTGTTTTGAAACGCTTTAAAAATGCATATAATCTATCACCATATGGTGCCTATGTTTTACAACTAACGAAATAGATGCATGTAGAGAGGTTTGTGACAAGCGTAAATAATAATATAACTATGTAATGAAAATGTAGCCCATAGTGTTTTAATAAAAATTACAGCTTATTAACTTTTACATTTGAACTTGTTTAAGTAAATAATGTCATTGATGACGTTTTTATGTGCACGAGTTACTATTTACATATTATTATTTACTCGAATAAAGACGCTTGTATAATAATAAGTTGTTGTTTTAGGTGATGAACGGCATAACAAGTTCCTCAAGAACATGCGTCAATTCTAATTTTAAATGCAAATGAAAACAACAAGTTCCAAATTAATTTCTCAGCCGCACCTTGTAACTTAAGTATATGTAACAGCTCGCTCTCTCGGATCTGAATGTCGTGTATAATAGCCTACCGTAACATTTCATTTTTATACTAATTATCACAAATAAGATTTCACTTGATGTTACAGATGGAAATTGTGTGTGTAAATAAAGAATTAGTCTGCTTGAAACCTTAAAAAATATTCATGTGTAAACATTTAACTGAAATGTACATAAAATTAGAGATGCGGATACCTAATACATGTGCAAAATATTTTTAAGTGATTGTTAACCAACCCTATATCCAATTTTGTCAGTCAGTCTGTCTATATGTCTCGCGATATATCGCAGACGAAAGAACTAGAGATTTGATTTTTTTTAAAGATTCATCTATATATATATAATATATATATATATATATATATATATACAGAGTGAGTTTTGTGTCCCGGCACACCTGGATATAATTTAAACGGCCCGAATTGTTATCTCGGGCCGTTTAAATTATATCCAGGTGTGCCGGGACATAAAACACACTCTGTATATGTGTGTTTTGTGTAGCGTATACATCGTTTATAAATTTGTTTGTATATATGTTTTATACAGGGTAACCATGGTGGAAATGAGAAATTTACATAATCATAAATTTTTATATGATACTATATATTTAATATGTAGCCTAAATAGCATAATGCAATGAGATATAGATTTGAAATGTTGCTTGTTGTTGTGTTTTTGTCGTAACAACGCAACACGTGTTAGGCGTATTCACATCTTGGCAAGAGCGTGTAAATGTAATGCTTTTTTAGTCATGCTTTTTCAATATTTTTTCTTGGTGTTTTTCGTGTGTTTATACAAAAGTTTGACAAGCAAACAGAATCTGTATGGCCTATCTGGTATAAAAATTGTTAATATTTATTATTTATATTTATATTACTTACATGGATAAGTATGAAAGTACTTCTAGGAGCCATGTTTGGTAAACATCAATATCGAATTCCAAGATAAATGATAATATATACAGTAGTTATATCTTATGACATGTAATATTTCAGCTGAAAGAATAGAATTCTACTAGAAAGGCAGCTTGTACTAAAGGTATTTTATTTACACTATTTTGATAGAAATAGATATTTATAGAAGGAAGACTACTAAATGAAAATTTTCAGAATAAAAGGAGGTTTAAAGAAGTGTTTTGGAGCAGGATACTGATCTAGGAGGCGGAGATAACACCGGTAAGCCTCTTTAGATTACGTAACTGAATGGTACGAGCTTGCAACACCGGGAACTCTTTCTTGCCTACTTATATAAAACAATAGTATCATATTTAACCGTGATCGTAATTATATAATCCTCTTGATTTTTTTGTTAATAGCGTAATTTTGAAAAATTAAATAAAAATCATTGAATCAAAGTAGCTTAGGGAAAATATAGAATGTGTATCTATCTAATACACCACTACACCAACTCGCCATTCTACATGAAAGTAAACAAAATGATTTGGTATTTAATATTTACTAAAAGAAAATATATTTATTTCGGTACATTATGAAACCTTACAGCAGAGAAATCTTGGGTTCCAGAATATTAATAGACCCCATTTTTACCAATGATTTTAACGCAAATAGCTCTGTTATAGCAACCGCTTTATCAGGCCACCATGTTACAGATTATTATTTTTGAAAATTCTTCCCTTAAATCTAGCCGTGATTTAAAATTTAGAAGTAAACTTTTTATGAATTGCCGAAGGCTTGATGATGCAAACTTGAGAGTTTTTAGAAGTTTTCTTTCAACAGGAAAATGGCTTAACTCTGATAATATGAATTCAAAATATAAATTGTTTATTGATAAAGTGAAATACTATTTTGACTTATCCTTTCCTGAATTTACAAAAAGAGGCTGCAAAGAAGAAAGCTAAGAAAACCAGACTCAACCCAGATACACTAAAACTTAAGGACGAATTGAATGACATCTACCAACGAACAAAGGATTTGGAATCTCCACACTTTTTACCGTGTAGCTACAAAGGGAGAAAAATCTAGTGAAATGCTACATAAAACTGAGTCATCCTATTGTATATCAAAAGTGGCAAGTAATAAACAATAGAAGGCGTATGAAGGGAAAAGACTCCAAAGAGTTCCTTTGAACATTGCCAATAAATTAAATGATTATTTTGTAATGACAATGAATACAATGCAATACCTATAAATAATTCATCTTCAAACGCAAATTTAGCAGAACAGCCTAAAGCTTCATTTTTCGTATACCTAACATAAAGTAAAGAAATAATTGATGTCATTACAAATATAAAAAATAAAAACTCTTCCGTTATAGATGAAATATCAGTTAGAATGGTAAAACATATAACAGACCTATTAGCAGAACCAATCAGTCACCTAATCAATTTCTCATTCGCTTCAGGTTGTTTTCCAAATGCTTTAAAAAATTTTAATACTTAGACCAATATACAAGAAAGGTGACAAAAAAGACCACAAAAACTATTGCCACATCTCAATTTTGACAGCTATTTCTAAGTTATTTGAAAAGTAGTTTCACTCAGTCTATCTACATTTTTGGAAAAACATGAAATAATTTGTAAAAATCAACATGGGTTTGTAAAAAATAAATCTACAACCAGCGCAATGTTTGCTCTTATAGATGATATCGTCTGCACTCTTGATGAGGGAAATTACTCCACAGGCCTATTTTTTGATTTGATCAAGGCGTTCGATTCCGTCAATCACGATCTCCTACTTGAAATATTGAGTATTATGGGATAAGAGGCTTGGCATTAGATTGGTTCAAGTCTTATTTGAAGGGAAGGAGACAATGTGTAAGGGTATCGGCAGTTGATGAGTGTGGATTTCAGCGGCAGTATAATTCGCGCGAATTTCCTACATCGAGTGGTGTGCCCCAGGGCTCCATACTCGATCCTACTCTTTTCCTGATCTTTACCAACGATCTTCCTGTAGGTACTGAGTCGGCCAGGGCCGTCCTCTACGCCGATGACACATCTCTTTTGCTGCCTAGCCCCACTGTGGAAACTCTTTAACAAATTACTTTTGTTGAAGCCAACGGTTTAGTACAGTGGTTTGATAGTAATCTGCTCACAGTGAATTCATTTAAAGGTATTTAAAAGAAAATCTGTCGACGGGCTTTTTTGACGGCGGTCGGAACGCCACTCGACACGGTCAGATTCCGGCGGGCCGAGGTTCATATCGGATTGCAAAAGTGTGGAAACCCGGAGTTTGGTCCTTGTCCCGGGCAAGAGGACACGTTCCAGGCCTGAAACGTACTTTGATGATTTTTCGTAGAAATTATAATTTTCGAGTTACGGACTTATAAAAAGAGTCCGAGGTGCATATTGGTTTGTAATAGGTTTATATCGGTCGAATCCGAGGTGCATATCGGCCTAAAAGAAGTGCATATCGGTTTTTAAAATAAATTAATACCGATAAAATTACTAACACCCGTCCGAGTAAATTTCACACCTCTCTAAATGGCCACCCTCGTTCCCAACGCATTAGCACGGAATTTCAGGGCGTCGATTAACTGGCCAGCCGCCTGTTTTAGTAGCCAAAAGTTGGCTTCTGGGCTGTCCTTAAAATCAAGGAAATCGACGCCCTGAGAGACCGTACTTCCAACTGTGTATCTCTCTGGGTGTGAGAGGGAGCTGTAGTCCTAACCATCCTGCCTCCCTGCTGAGTTCTTGCTCTTCTCTCTCTCTCTCTCTCTCTCTCTCTCTCTCTCTCTCTCTCCCCCCCTCTCCAATACCTGGATAATTTGTTACTAATCACGTATGCCATATTTCGTCAATGACGTGATTAGTAGCTTCTTACTAATCACGTATGCCCTATTTATATATAGTAGTAGTCACGTACGCCCTATTGCACCATTGACCTCGGCCTGATGGCTTTGGAAGCTCGATAGTAGTCGCGTACGCTCTATTTCAGCAATGACCTTCGCCCAACGTCCTCTGTAGCTTGTTAGTAGTCGTCACGTACGCCCTATTTCATCAATGACCTCGGCTTAACGGCCTCGGTAGCTTCTTAGTAGTAGTCACGTACGCCCTATTGCATCAGTGACTTTGGCCTGCCGGCCTTGGAAACTTGTTAGTAGTCTCGTACGACCTATTGCGTCAATGACGACGGCGAGCGGAATCATAATTTTGAATTTTTTGACGAGTTTTAGGCCCAAAGACCAGGGTCACCTATTACGCATTTCACTCTAGTTTAGAAACCCAAATTCAAACGTATCCCGTGATCCCAGTATATTAACTAAAAGAAAAAAAATGGCATTTTTGTCCATCGACTGGGGCCGCCATTTAGGATTAGGACCACCTTCGGAATTTCTGTAAACGGCGTTCAGCGCACAAGTCCAGTTTTGAAATGTAGCTGGCGTCTCGTAATTTATGCAAAATTATATTTATTTTTTTCAGAGGGTAAGTGCCTTTCTCACTAGCATTTACTTTTCTCATATCAACATAAAAACTGTATTTACTGGCCGTTTTCTTTATAAGAATTACTGGTGAGCTCCACGGACTCTCTGAAGGTTCGATAACATCATCTCTAAGCTTGGATTCTATTTCTTCGTCCATTATTTCTGCATAGCTGGATTCAAAGAGTAATGTCTCTGTTTAATCTGAATATCGCTTTTTAACTGTATAATATGTTCTACTAGATTAGTTCGACCATTAACTTCGTTAAATAATGCTAATTCCTTGTTTAGAAATAAATCTAACCGTTTATGTTAATCTGCCCTCAAGTTTGCGATTAAGTTTATATTGATATCATTGACGCCATTTTGCGTTTCACTTTTTGAAGACGGTGTGTTTATATAAACTAAATTTAACTCCTTTATTATATCCATCCCCAAAACTAAGGACGTACTAAGGTTTGTAACATACAAGAGTTTTGCCTCAATATGAGCTTCGTTAACCTCCAAGTTAACCAAATAAAAGTGTTTTACATAGGGTAGCTATTGGCCATTTGCAAAGGTATATTTGTATTTTGGGGTTTTATAGAATTATATTTTAAATGACATACTAAATCTTCGCCTACTATGCTAACCATAGCACCAGCATCAATCCGAGCCTCAAATGTTTTTCCTAGAACGTTAACAGTTATATATGGTCGACAATCACGTAGCTTCCCAAGTCTGAAACTACCCGAGTAGCGTGTTAATTGTTCGACACAGGAGTGTTTCCCGATTGTGGTCGTGTTGGAAAAATGTATCGGGATCTCAGCTGACCTCCTTGGTCTGGTATCCACAAGGCGTTTTCCAAATTAAATCGGCAATATGTTGTTTTGATACCTTCCGTTTTGCAGTTATATCAGCGGAGCCTCTTAGGTTTAGTACAGGCACTGAATCTGTGCCCAGTCTCTTCGCAGTTCCAGCAAATTGGAACAGCCTCTCTTCGGATATTTCCGATAGGAGGGTACACTGTAGGACCTTGACCTGAATTTGACTTTACGTCGCCGGGTTTGTACTGTTTCTAAAAGTCTTGTAAAGTAGCCGCTTGTGAATATTGAACCGTTTGAACCAAATTGGTGCCGTTAATGCAAAAATATTTAAAGCACGAATTTGTATTACAAAACTCTTATAAAATTAAGGTATATACACATTATTTACTAATAATATTTTTCCAACTCATTATAGAATTTAAATTCTGTGAGGATTTTTAAACTGTAAAACAATAATAAAATTTGCTTCCTTAATCAATGCTTGACAATGAAAACAGTGACGGCGTAACAGTTTTTATTGTAACCTGTTATTCATTGGTGCAAGATTTCCAGTCATTATGTTTAACATCCCTAATTTCCTAGCATTTTCTACATTGAAAATTAATCTATAGTGTTAATTTCAGTTATTTTCAAAAACGGGCCAAAGTCCGGCAAACTATATAACTTTACCTATGGCATGTTTTTTGTTTGTTTTGAAATGAAAATTAGCTAAATTATTATTCTTTAATATACTATCGTTGACTTATCAACATATCTTATCACATAACCTAGTTTTTTCATATAAACGACTGAAAAAACTTCCCTCAATAAATTAATCAATTGCCAGGAACAGGTTGTAATACACTCGTATAGTTCGGTCTTCAGTCAAATGATGCCAACACAGAACATAGTAATCCTTGTCATACTTAAAAGAGTAATCATCAGATAAGGAAGTAATTTTTGTATTCGTCAATATAATAAAGATACTGAAACTGTCTAAATTCAGTAAAATGGCCATTATGCATGGTAGGTAGACAAAGGTTTTATTGAAATTAGGTTTATTCATGGAAGACTTGTAGTTTACCTTAAACAGTGTTATATTAAATACACTTGTCGCAACCTCTAGTTGAAATCTCCACAAAATATTAACGTGACCGACGATCGATATTTTGTTCTTCAGGCATTACACACAAACTTTAAATAGTGATTAAATTTGTAGTAGTTAGTTAACATTGTTGAAACCAAATGGTATTATATCATAAGCGTCTTAATTTTTAGTATAAATAGAACCTATCAAAAATACACGACGTTGTTCACTGAAGAAGGTTCGTCCCATTGACTATGCCTCACTCTCCAACTCTAATAGACCCCTGAACACTCATTACAGGAGATTAATGTTGGACCACAAGGATAAAATGTTAATCTCTCCGGTTTTATGGCTTCACTGGTCGTTCATCGCCTTGCATATTAGCTATTAGCTCTCAGATGCTTACAAAGAACGAGAATATAATCTCCATCATATTTGGGACTAAGCAATCTGCCGTGATATTTTTAGTGAGTAGATAATACCAATGTTCTTAATTAACATATTATCATTTTGACTCTGACTTTTTATAAGAGTGAACATGTATTTACAACATTCCAACATCTTTGCTACAGTTTTGCAAGTCTCTCATTAGAGAATCGAGTACATCTGTCATGAGTAAACAATTAGATTGGACAAAATACACAACAAATCACCATACACCCTCCAAATCTAATGTACAAGCCTGAGATTCATTGCTCTTTTCAAGTGCTTAGTTAAAAATCTGTGCAGGATCATTAATTAATAATTATATTTCATGTTTACAGATTTATAAATAGTACAACAACTTTCTAAATTATTGTGAGATTCGTCCTTTATCAGAGATCGACCAAGTAACAATCTAGTTTCCCGGATATTTGAAACGACTGCAGTTAGATGTTTGCTTCCCAAATGTTTCTGCAACGAATAACCTTTTACAAATATAGTTAGTCCCTAACTAACTGACATATAAACGATTGTTTATTATGCTTTGATTTTATTATTTAATCATTAGTTATAGTATGTAACCTATTAGAAAATCCCTTATGGGTGGTTCATTCCTTCCAGTATAAACCACAAGCAAAAGCTCATGTGTCCCTTCATCTGGGACGCGTTATGGATGTCCAGCAGCGGCACATCACTAACCGCAAATGTCTAGATTTTGGTGCGCAATGGTAATTCGATAGATCTCGTCTACAGCGGGTATGACTGTTGGAGATGGTGGGGTTTGTTCCCTAAGATCCAAAGGTTCTTGCCTGCCTAGGCTTAAGGGTATTCCTACCCCTCCCTGTTTTGACTGCATTGGATGGTTCAGAGCTGGCTTTTCCTTCCTAGGTAGACATAACTTGAGATTAGTGCACTAAACTATTCCTTATGAATATTGACTTGAAGCGGCCCCTACTCCCAAACATCCACATCCAAAATATCCTGTCACATCGGAATCAGCGCAATGGTCCTTAAATTACTAGGTAAAATGTTTAAGCTTCTTCTCTTAAGAAAACAAAAAACTTATCAAAGTTTAACTTTATTCACTATAAAGGAATGAGTTTGCTTAACATTTGATTAATGCTACTAGCAATATAAGTTAACGTCTAAAAAAACTATATCATATGAATGTTATGTTTCATGTAAACATTTCTTTTAATGCATTACAAAAAATAAAAATAGGTTTAAAAATTAAACTGAACTATTTCACACCTATAAATATTACATTACCAACCTAATTACATTACCATTAAACACGAAATTATAAAAGTTAAAAGTGAGTTTCAAAACCTGCAGCCTACATTAAATAATAAGCATGCAGTGGAACAAATTTTACTGTTTGCAGTGTTCCAAGACAATTACTGCAGACTGTACAATATTTTTACACTGGCGACAGCCTGCTCGGAAACATAAAACATTTGTTCGTCGCGAACAACAAAAATACTGTGTTGTGTGGAAGTGAGTGGAAAGTGTTCACTCTAGCGTTAAACAAAACCTCCCCATCCGCACAGCACACCGCACAGTACACCGCCAGAACAACGTGTAATCGAGCATCACTCTTGCTTATTTCCAAATACTAATTTACAATAATCATGTAAATGCCATGTTATTTCAGGTCTGAAGACGTATTTACGACCGTTTTATTTATAACAGTTTATCTATACACTAATATAAATAGTAAGATACTAATCTAATACAATTTATTATAACTGTAAAATATGAGTATTTAAAGGCAAAACACATTCTTGAAATTTTACTTCTTGTTCTAGGTTCAATAAACGACGTCGTGTTGTAGTTCTTCATTCAACATGTGTAAAAAAATTAATCTCCTTTAACACATCGATATTTAAGATTATCGCATTTCGAGAAGAACGTCTTTCATCTTCTTTACCTCCGTAAACATGGTGTCCGCCGCATACTCCATGTTCTTCCCATCAGGGAAACCAAGGGAAAAGACATTTCCTGACTTCTGACTGATGTCTCCTCAGACTGAGACTCATTAGAGACAACCGGTGTACCCGTCTCTTGTGGGGCTCAGGAAGCCATGGTCTGAAGAGTCGCCGAAGGCGGAGTCTCTTTTGAGGTCGCGAAGGAGGGGACCTCAATACACGACTACTCTTACCAAACGGGTCTGCATTGGTCGAAGGGAGAGGGTGGAATTCCTTCCTCAACCTCTCTGTATCGTTGTCGATGGGTTTTTCCGATTCCATAATTTAAGTTTACTAGCGCATCGTGCGGCAAAGGCGGCCCGGAAAGGTCGGGAACGGGTGTACCTTCGAGGACTGAGCCTCTAGCCCAGTTCCCTCGGGCCCTGCCTCCGTACTCCCAGCACCGCAAACCAGACGTGCCGGGGGCCGACCGTAGCAATGCAGATTCCGACCTCTGCATTCATGACGCACTTCCTGACTAAGGCCCGAAGGGGCTGGCTCCTGGCGTCATCAGAGTAAACACTATCGGCAGTGGAAAGCACACATCAGTCCCTGCGACACTTCAGGGACACTCCCCGGGTTCTCCGGTATGCGCCGGTCGAAAAGAAGGAGGAAGTGACACCCACGTGGAGTCGAAGAAAAGGAGAGGTGGGCGAGATCAGCCCAGAAAAGATAAAATATGTCTAGCTAAGATCCGAAAGAGAGAAGAAAGACCTTAGCTCTAGAATAACTGTGAGGAGAGTCTCACAGCTAGGCTCAGGTAGCCCCGCGGTCGCCAGCCTCCCAGAAGAAAGGGGAGGCCTCCCGTGTACTCGAAAGCCGACACCCCTGAGGATATAACGCACTACTTTATATTAAATATGAAAAATTATTGCAGTTCATATTTGAACTGTAAAAATGGACAACGTTTATTTAAGCACAGTTCCCTACAAATTAACGTTGAAAAATGAGACCAAATTTCCTCCTCCCCATTATTTATCACGCTGCAAACTTTATTTACGTTTCCAGCACTAATGAATTTGTGAAGTACGAAGTCGCTGCTCATTATAACTTTTGACAATCCCTGTTTTAAGATATGATTTTTCACAAACCCTTCCTAGAACATTTACAGCATTTACCATCTCAAGTTTCATTCCGTTTGGATTTTTACCTTATCCGCAATACCAATAAAATATAAAATTAAAAAATTATTAGATTTAGGCATAAATATAGGGTCTGATGTATAATGGTCAAAACTAATAGACGATAAAAGATTCAATTCAAGTTATTGTTTTTCATTTGTGAAATGGATTGAAAAATATAAATTAATTATAAGAAACTGTTCATTAACAAAACATTTTATCATACTACTGCCTTAAAACTATTGAAATCATCTTGTGGGAAAATGGTCTGTCAGATTTTCATTCACTATATAGATAATTTGATCTTAAGAACATCACATTTTTCTATAAAATCATGGGTTGTATCTTATATCTAAAATCTGTATTTATTAACACACTGGATATATATGAAGGTGGAGAAGTAATTTTCTAACTAGATTAATAAGAAAATAAAAAAATAAATATAGCAATACTACTTTTTACAAAAAAGACTAATCGTAAAGAATATAAATCTAAAATATACATATTGTTCTTCTCTGAATTTGCATAAAAATATTCCTGTTAATTTTTAAATATCTTCACGCTATAAATTACGGATTAAAAATCTTATTTCTTTCATATTATTCATTTATTGGGATTTTAGGAATGAAGCTATAGTTTGTACTAAGACACATTATCCATACAACTTGACGTGGACTACAATGTTGTGTATTAATAAAATGTGCAAGTTGACTTCGTATCAAAATCAAAATTATATAAAACCTTGATCGAATAACTGTCTCTACCAGCTTGAGACAACACATATTTCAGTTGTCAATGAACACGTCATTTAAGACATTTTATTTCCTTGGTAAAGGAGGTTTTATTCATTGTTAACACATTTTAGAAATATGCCATGCTAAATGTTTATTGAGTTTTGTATACTGTGGTACAAATACTAATTATACATACATGCTAATGCTTTTTGTGCTTTAAAACTGATTAAAGACATATTACTTTCATGTATTACACGCATTTTGAAGTGGGTTGAAGTTTTCAAAGGAAACACCAAATTAAATAACTTTGATTTATATATTTGATTGTATTAATTTGATATAATTTAAGAACAATATTGATAAGGTGCTTTTCTCAGATTATATACAAGATACAAAACTAAAGTTCGTGGCTTCCTGTTATCATGGTGAAAGGAGGAGCAATGGAAGTGATAACGGAAGAGTAAACTCCATCCTCTCGCTCCACACTACACATTATTGCTGTCGTGCATGAATGACGTCACAGCGGATATTTTGTTCCAGCGGGGATCACTCACACGTCCCAATGGAGACATTTACCCCTTTACATTTTAATTCTTTATTTTCTAATTTTTATTAACCTCGAGTTTGACTACTAACTCAATTTTTCCTATTTTAGTTTTCGTGTCCCTTTATTTCATTTTAGACAGGTATCTGTTATCTACGCATTTTGTATTATTATCTTTAATCTGTGTATTATTCACCACTTTCCCCCTCCGTTAAATAAGTGTTAGCAACGTGTTCAAGTCAACATCATCAGTAACATCAGGATTTACTATTGACTCTAACCACTGTATTATTATTTTTTCCAAATTTACCATCATTTACACATGAATTTTTGTTAAAACAGTTCTAATTATTTTATCTATTTTATTTTATTTGATTCACTTGTGCAATATGTATAGAAATTAAAAAAATAAAAATAATCAAAAGTCCACGTATATTGAAATTGTTTGGGTTTTATTTCCATAGTATTTCGTTAATAAATCAATGGTAAGGTGTTCTTTACTTTAATTAATTTTGTTTCCCATATGCTATGAAATAAAATGATAAAGTTAAATTCTTAATATTATTGACGTAAAATCAACGACTTACTTTGCAAAGGTTCATCAATAATTAAAAGTTTGTAGAATAATAAAAACTTGCCTTAGGCCGATACATCGGTAGCTATATTATATTAACTAGCATTAGTGGAAACCTAGTTATAGATAACATAATGGTATACACTGTTGGTAATGGGATCCTACTTCGTACAATATTAGCGGTACTTTACATTTTACAAAAAGTGTGTATTTACAACTGATATTTAAGCTAAATTTACACCAGTTTTACACATCAGTGATTATAGAATAATTTATTTTGGAAACTTAAAATTTATCATAACAAATTATTATTGACATAAAAAAAATTTATATTGTTATTTTAAGCCACACTATTTAAATACAACTACCATGTCTAGCTGAACACCACACCCACTGTGTGAGATATGCCGTAGAAGTAATATAATGCCTTTTCATGTCGTCAAGTAATATTTATTTATTTCAAGTTATATTAGATCACACCTTAGCTTTATTCGGTTTTATTATGAATTTGATGAGCATTAGAGGTGCCTATAATACAAGAAGCTAAAATTTATTTATTACCACGGTCTCTTTGACTATTAAAATTATATCTCAAGAAGGAACTGATCTATAAATGTATTATTGTAAGAACCATTTTCTACAGTCAACATAGAGTCCAGTGATGATGCATGTCAATAGACGGGCTTTTTACTTTGGTCTTATGTGTAAATATGGTGACATCAAAACAATTACAGAATGGCACCAGTAACATGTGTGAGGAGGTTTGACATTTTGCACGCAACCTGCCGTTAAACCTGTTACGCATCAAATGTTACAATTAGTCAGCAAGTATTTCGAGATCTAGCCGACATCTTTTATTGTTTTTAAAGGTAGCATCTTCTTGTAAGATTTTTGTGTAAATTATATATTTCTAAATACATAAATTTCAATTAATACACAGCGAAATTTAGCAAATTGGATACTATCAGTACCCTCTCTCTTAATAAGAGTATAGCTTTGCCTAGCTCTCTTATTAATAAATAATAAATACCAAAAACACTAAATGTAATAAATATATTTTTATTATAATAAGTTTTTTGTGTAAATGGTCTTTTTTAATTATAAGCTCTGATCCTTGACACAACCATATTGCATTGTAACTCTAGAACGAAGAAACACTTTTTAATGGGGTAAAGAAGTAAGGCACTAAGGTATATCCTAAAAGTATAACTGGGTTATGTTTACCCGTATACATTTCTCATATAAGGAAATGTTAGCATGTCGAGATACCGCACGAAAACATGAATAGCTTTAGTTCTCAAGAGTTTGGTGAGACTTGGCGATGTAACTCCACATCGTTGCCTTGAAACACACGTTAAACTATGTTAACTATGAAGCTGTCACTCTGGAGAATTGCGACCATTAACCAACATTCTCTAAACTTTGGCATAAGATTTGATTCGGTGGGTTTAACTCGTGTTAAGCTTTTATTACAAATCTTTACTTGTTTGAAAATCAGTGAGGTGTTTAAAAACTTAGAATATTATTTATAAATTTCTAATTAATGTTAAATCAAAACATTATGACAGTTTACTGAAACACCGCGTGTGTATTAAACTAGAATAACTTTAAATAGAATTTACTGTACAGTAAATTCTATTTAAAAATTTAGAACATTTTCTTTTAAAGGTGAGATTACAAGTATGACATCAAGACCTTCGTCTGACCGAATAACCAATAGTGCTATTATTTGCAATAATAATCAAAAATCCAAAAATACCAATTTTTATTGTTAAAAGATATATAAAGATGCATGCATAGAACGTATTCATTAAATATTTGTTGTTATATAAGATCAGAACTATGAATATATTATATAGTAGGAGTATATGTTATTAATACCATTAACGAAAATATGAATTACAATAAAAAAATTATTAAAATTAAAGTGATCATCAATACGCATTAGTTAATAGCCTAGACTTCGGGGTCCCTTTCAAAAGCTTTGATATTTATATAAAAAGCATATATTTTTAATTATTGCTTTAAATTCTTTCAAGCATACCTTAGTTGAATAAGTCTTTAAACTTCACGACAGAGCGTTGAATATTTTGGGACTAACACATAACATGGACCTTTTGAAGATGTTGCAGTGGTGATGCGGTATGATGAGTATATCTCTATCTCGGGTGGTTTACAGGATACTATATGTAGAGAAAGATTGCAGATGTTTTATTTAAACATTGACACAGAAAATATAAGAAGAATAATTCCATCGACTTTTCCATAACCGAGATATTATTGCCACTAAAAGTATCATGCAATGTGCTCGTAAGTGGATAATTAGAGCATGCCATAATACAGATGTGTTTCTAAATTATAGTTCAGAAGAATTCAACTTAACAACTTCATTTTTCGTTCTGTACTTATCACTAAACTGTCATTAGCTAACTTAGCTGATTATTCTTAAATACGCTGCTGAGACTGTACAGTTCTTTGGTTTGATTAAACATCATCTGAGTTTAAGTACTTTAAAGAACCTCATAGGCCTAACCTCCCCTCCAATAAATCCAAATTTCCTTAACATTTTGTTTAATGAAAGTTAAATGCGTAATGAAGTCGTTTGTGATTGGTATGATTAATCTAAATACACACATTCCATCCAAATTTTTGGAAACATTTATAGAGAATAACTCATATTACAGTTAATGAATAATTTTATATTTATAATAAAGTAGTCTAAGCAATCTTATTACGGATGACTATTTTTTTTAACTATGTACCTGTAATAATAGTATAGATTTTAAAATTAATTAATAGAGAGTGGTGAAGGGGTTTTTATATAAATACTGTGTCACTCTTCCAGATTACTCTTTTTTCTTTAACATAAAGCATCTAGTGACATTAAGCAATCACCCCTATAAATTTAATATATTTTACCAATTATGTACAAACTAGTTATTCACACTATAAAAATGAAAATATTATCATGAATACCCAATCTGTACGTTTTTTAGACAAAAACAATTTTTTATCAAAAACATAGGTTTACATTGTTTCCATGTAGGTGTTATTCATGGAATTAACACAAAAATATTAGTCATAGTTAAATTTTAGTTCTTATATATACTTTGTATTACATTATAATTAAACGCGTCTTTGATACGGCATGTATTGTAATTTAAATGTATGTTCAACAGAAAAATATTTTTCACACGTTTTAAATTTATATGATATTTGTTTTTGAAAATGAGTCGACTCTGCGCATATTGTTGTCGTAAATGTAAATATTAATCACCACGGAGGATCCTTGGTTACCGGGCAATTAAATGTGTCCACATTTAAGTGAATCTATAGATTCTCGCGACTGGATTATCACCGTAACAACCTTTATGTAAAAGATTATGCTTTCATGAATATCTCTTTATAAATTGTCTACGACATTACACGTCATTTAATCTCTTTAATGTTAACTGCGTTAATTAATGTCTCTACAAACATTTATCGAGTTTGCTAACGAAATTTAACTAAACTGAGTTTCCTTGTATAATGTAATTTTCTTAACACTATTCAGCCAATTGTGCTCAGCGTTATAGTTAGAGCGAACGATATGGAAAGTTAAGTTGCAAGTGGAGCTCGGGATAATGCCAACTTTTAGTGTTACTAAACTTCTCGATGTGACTCAATTATGGCCTCATGTGCTCATCTCAATGGCAGTTTCAGGTAATAACATCCCAGAATTCTATTCAGTCGGATGCAGTCAATGAGATTTATCTTTCATTTAAATAAGTATATTTAGTACAAAAAGGGTAATTTTAAAAGGATTCTTCACTTTTGGAAAAGGCATGTGTGTATATTTCAATCTTTTTTAAATATATAATCTATATCAATACTTTATAATAGTATAATAGTACTAAAATTAGGTTAGTAACTTGCATTAACATTAGTATTAGTATAATTATTTTTTTACAGTAGAATAAAAAACAGTATATGCCTCTTTAACGAAAAAGTATCAAGCAAAATTTCAAGTCAATTTAATTGGCAACAACATCGGATTACCCAATTAAGACTTTTCACGGTTACTCACAATTTTATATACGTATATAATATATACGTATCAATCTTTTCAGAAAAGTTTCATTTGACTGGTCTTTATCTTTTTAGTTAATTGTGAATTAACTATAAAAATTATTTGTATAAATTAATTATTATATAATAAATATACTAATAATAATATATAATATAATAAGTTATCAATTAATGCTAATTAAATTTCAAAATTAATTTTTAACTTAATTCTTTTGGTCTTTATGGTCGACCGGCTAGGGAAAACCTCGCATTATGAAATCAGTGATCCTGATAAGATAAGAAAAAAATATTACAGTACAAATTACCAGCTTGAGGATATTTTTCTAGAAAAAAAAAATATATATATATATATATTTTGAAAACACTGCTAACTTAATGTAGTCATAATTTAACTGACATCGATAAATAACATCAGATTCAACCAAGTAGTGTATATTTAAGTATCGTAGCTCAGTAAAAACTAAATATTCAACATTTGAAGTAGTTTTATTTATATAAAAGCGAGTGGATGATAGTATATAATGTAATGTACGATTATCTCTGCGCGGGTGACGTCATGATCTCAGTAAGTGGCCCCTCAGGACCGATATGCGGATTGAGAGGTTGTCATGTATCATCTTGAGCTCGTAAATAATCAATAATTACATCTTGAATTTAGCACAAACACAAGTCTCTTCTTTAATATTTATTAGGCTTTGTCAGGAATTTTTATTCAATAAGTTTTGTAGTAAAACGAAGACATTTAAATTTATATAATTTTGGGTAGATAAAACAATTACCATTATTTTAAAACAATTATTCTAGTATTTTAATAGTGTAAAAATTAATAATATTTTGACATGTATTGACCGGTTGATTATTTCTTTATGCTAGAATTAAGGAGGCTGGCCCAGTAAAAAAAAATTTTTTTTGCAATTTTTTTTATATTTTTTAATTTTTTATTGTTTATTTACAATTAATTTGATGTAAATATCATGGGCATACGATTTTTTTGGTGGCTGAGTTACAGGTAAAAGTGTAAACGTATGTCAGACAAGACTTTGTTTTGATTCTATTTTCCAGTCTTTTATACCAACAAGCAGTTGCTTCAAACAGTCTTGGGACTTTTAAACATACAAAAAACTATCCCCAAAGCCATCATGCTGGAGATAAAACCAATATTTGTAGACCTAACAATGCCAAACCTCCTCCAAAGATGTCTTATGGGAAAAACACAACTCCAACGAAAGTTTCAACAGTATTTTGTGGTCACTGTGTCCTAAAAAAGGATTTGCAGGAAGGGATATTGTGGAAATAGCTGCTCATGAAGCTTCCCTGATATTTAATGAAGGGAATAATGCAAAGTCAAAAGTGCTAGACCACTTGAAAATCAAACCCGGAAAACACTTCAACAGCTGCATGGAGACTTTTGACGTTCGACGAGTGCGCGACGCAAATAAAAGAACTATGTTGGCAAGTCTGGAAGAAAGGAGAGCAAGTAGAAGGCTTAGAATAGAAAAGGAAAGTCAAGACAAGGAAAAGGAAGGTGTTTCTTATGCTGCTGGAGGATTTTAGAGTACCATTTTAGTAAATTTATCAATAAAATATGTTTGTTTGCGATTTCCCGAAACATTTTTTTTTTTTTTCCTATTATTTACATCATAACTCCAAAAGTATGGGAACAATCTTCACCAAATTTTCACCAGATCTTCATTTTAGCTATGTAAATGGCTTGAACTAAAATTAAAATGGTGAGTAAAGTATTTCTTATATTCCAAGCCTACTTACCTTCTAAAAAGTCAATTTTTATTTGGTAAAACTACTTTAAAATTCAGTAATTTGTTTTGTTTGTACATTTTTTTATATATTTTTAGTTCAGGCCAAGAAACTATTGCCTAGGAACAAGATACATTTTATTTTGTGAAATTATCTCATAAGGTAGATTATTTATCATGTTAAAACCATTAGACTAAAGATTTTTTTTGCAAAAAAAAAACAAAAATTAAAAAAATAATAAATTTTATATTTACAATTTTGTTTTTTCTTAAGTGTGTATAAAAAGTCTATTTTGACTTAACCTGAAAGTTTCAAACAAATTGGGCAATATTTGACTGAATACAAAATTGTTTTCCAAAACCATGCAAAAGTGATTGCGATACTGGGCCAGCCCCCTTAATATATATAATCATAAATAACATAAAATAATTTCCAGTTTCATAAATCATAAGCCAGGAGACATTCAATAATTATTTATAAATGTTTCGCCGTATATTATCTATACTTTCTTCTGCAAAATTCTGCTTAATTTTTTCTCCACTGTAAAAATATTCTATTTTTTTAAGTTTTTTCGCTATTATTAGTCATGCTTAATATCTGCTTTATATGCTATGTATCTATTTTTAGTGTTTATGTCCTGTTTCGCCGTTTTTATTAAGTCTATAAAATAATGCTGTTTTAAAAATTTTGTAAACATACTTAGAATTTTTAATAAGTGTTTTAAAAAAAAGATAATTCTGTTCTATCCCTTTATTTTATTTTTACATTTATAATATTCTGTTATTGGTTTTCAGATTCGTGTTACATTAATGCTTCTATATTCTCCTCAATTGACTATAATTTTTTGGGTGTTTTCCCCCACATTAAAATACTGTTATAATAAAGCTGTTCGCTTCTTTTATACTCGATATTTTATTTTTTAATTTTTTGAGTAATTAAAAAAATTCTAATAACTTGATTTCATATTGTATCCAATTGAATCGACTTTACAACTTGAGAATAAAGGATTCACATGACCCTTGCAGACTGCCTTAAAGGTCTTATCATTTAATTAGTGATCGAATCAACGGCACACAACGAAACCAATCCATGTGCAGTGAACCGTGTCATGTTACCATCAGTTGACCGGACCTCTGTACTGGTGAATGTCAGACGCTTTGTAGTTTTAACGAGGTTACAACGTATCGCCAGATCTGCTGGTGACACACAATTATGCTCGGCTTGTGAGTGTTTTACAGAGTAATACTTATTTGATAAATTTTCCCATAACATGGTATATGATGTTTTTACGAATATTTATATTCTTTAATATTTCCAATGCAAGTTTTCATTATGACCTTGCTTTTTATATATATACATTTTATATATATATATATATATATATATATATATATATATATATATATATATACGAATAAAACAGTACAAATGATCTATACATGCAAAATTATAAGGTACATAAATACCGTAAACATTACTTAATAGGTCTTTTTGTTGCGTGCATTCTGTATTAATGTGATATGTCTATGCTTGTTATGGTTTTTATTTATTGTTTCTTCTTACAATAGCACTGGTTCACAGATAAACGCTTGCGATCTTATGCATGTCAAAACGTTGTTGTTAACTTCTAAAGATTTTTAAAAGTTGATATTTTTACAGAATTTTTATTTTTTGCATGCTTAACCTTATAGTATACGAATTGATACTTGATAAGGGTAATATAACATTATTATAGCAAGTGTACAGTGGTATATTATTGTAGTAAGACGGTATCGTGTAGGTAAATAAATTGCACATAACAAATTATTATCTCAGATTACTAATGGAACGCTATCTAAATTCTAAGACTAAACTAAAGGCAAAGAAATACATTAAAATATGTATGAGGATTTTCAGCACGTGTGAAGCGCAGGTACTAGGGAAGTTTGAAGGAATAGACACTCCTCTCCATGTAAGTAACTATCGTGACATATGTTTGGAGACAGTATGCTGTTCAGTGTTTCCAGTATTAGACTATCGAGGATCAGGATCGTACGTATTTCTTGCAGCAAAATGAATATGAAGAAGATATTACTACAAATTTATTCCCGCAGTATCCAGAAAAATCATACCGTACTTATAAACGTGATCTATAACATATGATGCAGTAAGTTATTTGTATAGATTGATGAATGAATGAGAATATATATTCTTATAAAAGTTACTAAATAATACATTTGAAGAATATATAATATAAATAATTGTTAATAAGTAGCACATACCTGAGGGGTCGTACGCAACTTTTTATCAGTTAACAGAAGGGCCATTGGCATTAAATGGCATACAAAAGAGTTCACATATTTAGCTTAATGATAACTGAAACATTTTGCAATCCACTTACAAATTTCAGAATAACTCAACTTTAATTTTGGATAACAATGTTTTGGTGCCCTGAAATCAGATAATGAAGCAGTTGTTATAAGTACATACTAAATAAATCAAATTTATCTGCATCATCATATGAATTTTATTAAACTGTTCTAACAATTTCAGTTACACTTCAGCTATTTTAAACAATGTAGAAGGACCATAAAGTCGAAGTCAGTAATAAAATGATACTTATGACGTAATACGTTGGGATTCTGTGATTTTGAACGGAACTATACGTAATTTGTAAAGGCGTATACCACGTCTATCGAGGACATATTTATCAGTATTTCTGGAGCGTAAAAGCTTAAAAGAAATTTCTATTAGGAATTGCTTCACGATTTTTACTATTTGCAGTAATTAATTATCTAATTAATTTTGTATCTGACATCATAATTGAGTTTGCTCTTTTAGTACAACTAAGGACCCACAATATCATCACTTTTGGAGGTCACGAACTTCCAGGCCTATGGCGGTAGGATATGATGTGATGATAACTATGATGACCCAACAAGGATGTGAGATATTACTGGAAATAAAGTACGTATTTTAAAATAAATAGTTTGCTGGCTGATGATCATGGCCTCTCAAGCATTCCACAAATAAATGGTGTCTATTATACTATGTTAATTATTCGTGGAGGCATATCGAAAGTATAAAAATATTATGCTTGGACAGTATTTCTCGCTGAGCCAAGACTACATAGTATATGCAGGAAATTTTATCTTACAGTGAAGTTCCTTAAACATTGCGTACCCCACTTATCCTTTGAAAGTTTATCAAATTGAAATATTATATGTTCTATTCAGTATATATGGTCCATTGTACATCGTGTTAACCTTGTAAAATCTTGTGTTTTAGAAGCAGAAGAGTAGATGTGCGTTTGTTTTAGAACTGTCATATAGTTCACTGTCATATAGAGGACTACATTAAGTAATTTTATATTTAAAAATAAATTTTTGAAAAGTTCTGGTTTTAAAAAAAATAATCTGTTTTTCTAGTATAACGTGTGGGTATACCTTTAAAAAACTCATCATGTTTAATTGTTGAGATTTAATTCATAGTTTTTTAATCATAGTAAACTCATTAGTGTGAATATCTTTAAAAACTATTTCTTTAATTAGTGTGATTAATAAATACACTAAATGTGTTACATAAATTGAATAGGAACATTCGGAGAAAAGTTTATTAATAAAGTAACTTTAAGTAATTGTCTAATACATGAAAGTAGCACGTAATCAGTTGGTCTGCTCGTCTGCTGATGTTTAGACTATCCAAGCGCTCACAAGAGACCACTACAAGTGCATGCTGTTCCATTTTGTATGCAAATTGGCTCCACAGTGTAACCATGTTAGGAACTTTAATTCCACTCAACGAGTCGCGGTGCCGCTTAAGTGTACCAAATTTTGTCTCTTTGAAATTTGTTTTACAAGTAAATTTATATTTAAATCGTAAATGGAAAGAATTTTTTAAGAAAAAATTGCATTAAAAATTATAACTCTGATTTCTGAATTTTTTTCCATTAATGCATTACATGATATAGCTTTCATACTACACATACCTACTACCTAAACACGTACCTACACATTTACATGAACATGTATAAATGGTTGTTACCTAACAATATATTTTAAGACACTGTACAAAAACGCTGGTCAGGAGATAGAAAGAATTATGTTTTGTCTGCTTGTATTAGCAGGATATCTGAAGAAGAAATTGAGTATTTTATCGAACTGTGAACGTGTTATTCTTATTTGCTGATGCTGATAAAACTATTATTTAGTTGTGTGATGGCTGGGTACAAATATTCAAATAAAAAAGATAGATAACGTGTTTTATTTGGTATTTGTATACACCTGAGTACCTACGATCCGTCTTCTACCAAAACTAACAAGGCTTCTTTTCTTTGGGGAATGTTTTCTAACAATTTCACAACAGTATTTTATACGAGTACAGTCCCAATCAGCTCTCAGATTATGAATAAAGTTGTGCCACAATGTAACATAAATACAGATTTATTCACGCAAATGAAGTGCAATAGTTGGATTATAGAATTTTGTAGTAAGACAGAGATTAATTTGGTATTTTTCGCCAAATTGGTTACAATAACCTTCTGGCTCATTCCGATAATTATAAGCCATAAAATATTACTTTCCTCTTATTAAAGACCCAATAGTGTATTTATTTATTGAAATCGTCCATATTTCAGTCCGCCATCCATCTGTTCTATGACTATAGGTAGAAAGGTCATACATGCATAAAACATAACACATAGTTTATGTCTTTGTCTAACACCTCTGATCCTAGAAAAAAGTCTGTCTGTCGGTAACAATATCAAGAGGTATAAGGTTCATATGCTGTCTGTATGTGAAAGTCCTAAATAATTGAAATTTGCAACATGCGTTCCTCTTATTTTCTACTTTCTTTAGGGTCAAAGAGTACAATGATAGACTCTCCTTATGTGTTGCACTATTCCGGGTTTTACGATTTGTCGTTATATAAGTTAAATAATTGTTAATTATTGCTGATAGTATGTATAAATCTAACTGTTTTATTTGTAATTAGAGGCTCAAGGGTTGCTATGAAATATATGTTCTATTTGCAACTTAAATCTGACAGCGTAACATGATTAGTTTCAAAGTGTGGTTTTATACTAATAATCTTTAAGTATAATTATTGTTGGACGACTACATAAACAGTTTATCAAAGTTTTCACTTTTGATGAAGCATAAGACTATAAGATATAATTGTAGAAAGACATTTAGTTGGAACTTCCGACAAAAATGGGTGTTCGGCTCCTTCCCGGTACTTCAGAGTCCTGGGAAAGATAAAAATATTCTCGAAAGCTGAAAAGTCAGTGATCAACATTTTGAAACTTTGTGAGTTAAGACTGACTAAAGAATTCATCTAAGCTACTTACAAATACTATCTATGTGCCATGTTTGTTCTGAATCTATAGAGAACTACAGTGGTTATCGTGATCACATTTATCCCCACACTGTTGATTACTAGCTAAAACTGGAAACCACATATAGTATCAAAAAGCACGTAGGAAGAACATTAATTTACAAGACCGGAGAGTTTGAATACAAAATTTGTTTGCGAAGTAATGCATAGTAACTGATATATAAATTATATATTATCCATCAGTGTGATACTTCACAGAAACGCAGATTCTTATAAAAAAGTAGGAAAATTAAATACTGAACTAACAACAGAAACAACACTTCCATTAATATTACTAAGCACAGGTTTACAATAAAATTTTTATTAATTAATGAAATATTAAGTGTATTTTGATTAATAGAAAGTGATAACTACAATAAATTTAAACTGTAACTAATCTAATTATATAAAAATGTAATGATGACCTTATAACTGATCAAGATAGTCCAAATCAAAACATAACAATATTTCGTTATAAATTAATGCAATAGTTAAACTGTAACACTGTTCAGATTCGTTTGTTTCAGCCCAAATGCTACTATTTCACAATATTTCATATTCTTTCTGTAATTAAGTAGTTGTATTTTCCTATTGTGTTGCGAATTACATAATAGAATACTCCGTAATGCTGAAGGTTATAAAACACCAAGGTATATGGGAACTCAGAAGACATGATCCCTTATATCATCCCGTAACTTATTAGCCATTGTGTAAGCAAGACACAATACAACTCAATAGTATTGTTGTTATTATCAGGGGATCACCAAGGGATTTACTAGGTGTAATATGATACGTGAGGAGATACAGGCTCGTACACTGCGCACATGTCAGGCATCTGCAGTGACATTGTGTAAGCAAGACACAATACAACTCAATAGTATTGTTGTTATTATCAGGGGATCACCAAGGGATTTACTAGGTGTAATATGATACGTGAGGAGATACAGGCTCGTACACTGCGGACATGTCAGGCATCTGCAGTGACATTGTGTAAGCAAGACACAATACAACTCAATAGTATTGTTGTTATTATCAGGGGATCACCAAGGGATTTACTAGGTGTAATATGATACGTGAGGAGCTACAGGCTCGTACACTGCGGACATGTCAGGCATCTGCAGTGACATTGTGTAAGCAATACACAATACAACTCAATAGTATTGTTGTTATTATCAGGGGATCACCAAGGGATTTACTAGGTGTAATATGATACGTGAGGAGCTACAGGCTCGTACACTGCGGACATGTCAGGCATCTGCAGTGACATTGTGTAAGCAATACACAATACAACTCAATAGTATTGTTGTTATTATCAGGGGATCACCAAGGGATTTACTAGGTGTAATATGATACGTGAGGAGCTACAGGCTCGTACACTGCGCACATGTCAGGCATCTGCAGTGACATTGTGTAAGCAATACACAATACAACTCAATAGTATTGTTGTTATTATCAGGGGATCACCAAGGGATTTACTAGGTGTAATATGATACGTGAGGAGCTACAGGCTCATACACTGCGCACATGTCAGGCATCTGCAGTGACATTGTGTAAGCAATACACAATACAACTCAATAGTATTGTTGTTATTATCAGGGGATCACCAAGGGATTTACTAGGTGTAATATGATACGTGAGGAGCTACAGGCTCATACACTGCGCACATGTCAGGCATCTGCAGTGACATTGTGTAAGCAATACACAATACAACTCAATAGTATTGTTGTTATTATCAGGGGATCACCAAGGGATTTACTAGGTGTAATATGATACGTGAGGAGCTACAGGCTCGTACACTGCGCACATGTCAGGCATCTGCAGTGACATTGCTTCTACAGAAACACTTTCTTTTTATATTTCTTATCCAAAATCGTGCTAAGTGCAATAACGAGATTTATATCATCTTCTTGTTCTAAATGAACGAAAAATAAGAGTAAGGATACTTCCTTCATATACATATTAATACTAGTTAAACTCCAAAGTTTAAATCCACAAATAAGTTGTAACACTATTTTATAATTCAGTTTATTAAAAGATGCACGTTAGCGTAGTATGGTATGAAACACAATTACAATAAACGTTTGCATGTATCAAGGATCCTATAATTATTAAAATAGCCGGAAGAATCACTGTCATAAACTGTATCTTAAAAACTGATAGATGAATGTTCTGTCTGTCTAAGGTAATATTATATATTTTGCTGGCTAGCGGTTTTCCGTCTCAATGGAAACAATTTATTTACCGTTTCACATGGATGGTATTTTTGTTATTTATAGCGGTCAAACTGTCAGTTTACAGTTGTTCATGTCTCCTTTTCCAATGTGGATTAAAAGGAAGTTTTGTCGAGGTTGACATTTTAGTGTGACATAGTGGAAATTCCGTTTGAGGTAGAAAAATGTAGACAGTCTGTAGTCCATAAATATAGCAATATGATTCATACTCTTGTATTTTAATATATATTTAATATATTTTAATATTTTCCATCATGCATGATATATTTCAATGTTATATGAGTAAATAATTGTATTTATTAGTATATAAAAGCGTGACCAGAAGACAGGGATGTGCCTTATATACGTATATGTTTAGATGTGGAGGTACATATTGCGTTAAGATGTACTTCTAAAATGAAGCAATAAAAACACCAAACTGGTCTATAACTGTTCAACTGTCCTTTTTAAACATCGTGTTAAGACATCACAACCATGTGGTTAATTAATTAACAACAACTTTCAATTTGTTTACATTTAGAGTCTTGAAAAAAATATGGTACGCTTGATAGTTACAACACTTCTTACTTCAATCTTTTCTTCAAGTGCAGTTAAAAACAGAGTAAGAAAACCCCTATATGAAAAATTACAAGTTTAAGTGTAAATTTACTTTTAGCTGTACATTTTAGAAAATAAAATATTACGCATTTAGTGCTTGGTCAGTATTGTAACGCAGATATTAGAGATAAAGTTACTATCTAACTTTTAATGTGAATTAATAGTATGTTATAAAACCCATTTTAGTTACCTTTAGACAGAAGTAGGCTTCTTATTCCTGTTTCTATATGTGTATTTTTTATTGAGAAAACCAGACAATATGAATTATGAATGAAAATTCCTATATACAAAGAACATAACGAGTTGTAGGATGGTGCATAGCCATCTATGGATTTTAGCTAGGAGTCTTTGAAGCATATCACTAGGTAGGCTAGTACATTTTTAATTTTGTCCGAGAGGGTGATGTAAAATTTTAGTCTTTCTATGATTGCATGTGTAGATGTCTGTCTGCAGGGTCCGTCTGAAATGAAATAAACCTGACTTAAGTTTTTAATTCATCAGCAAAACCTGTTACGTGACAAGTGGTGTGTTGTACTCATACTATGTAAAATAATCTCGATATAAGTAAAGATTACATAAAATATAGACGTATTTCTTATAATTATGTCGTAAATATAAAGCATTACATTACAATAAATGCAAATGTTAAAGAGAACTTACAGACCTTTTAAAACATACTTTTATAACAGAAATTTAATCTCACAACCTGTATTTTGTAGTACCATGATTTGAATACAACATGTTACTAGCATAGTAGTTGTTTAAGAAAGCCCTAATCTTATAAGATCATAATCTTTAAAAGCAAAAATTAAATTCACACAATAATCATTTTACTAAATGTTTTGCTACTAAGCAAGGGCCAGTGGTAACCAAGAAATTCTCACTAATCCCAGGCCTCACCTATCGGACTGTAATTTATTAAAATCTACCTAGTACCTTTATACATAATAACATTTATTCATACGCAGTAATTATCGTAGGTGATAGTACATATATTGCTTATCACATGTTCATAATTAACTTCTTTTGTTTTATTTTATTACTAATATGTACTATATAATGTCATACAGGACATATTATAACTAAACTATCGAGTACTCAATTACATTTTAAACATAATTAATCTCTTTTATCTAAATTTGTAAAACCTCAGAACAATTAAGGTTTAGATTAGAACAATTCATGACACTATGCTCACGTCTTACATAAACTCAACAAACTGTATAAATAATATTGTAGTTTTAATATTTCAATGAAGAAAAAAACAAGGACGTTGTTTACATGTAGCATTGTACTCAATGTTTACAGCCCTGTACAGGATGAACACGGCAATATGGACTCTAACATTGATATAAACAACTGTTATTGCCTCCCTAGTGACACTTTTGTTCGATACCCTAATTCAAATATAGGCCCATTTCCTGTTATTAAGAGCCATTACTTACTGACGTATCGTTTCATTTATATAACTAATACTAGTAATAAAAACTACGGTTTAAGAACAGTAACATGTAAAAATATAACTATACTATCATAGAGATAAAGGATTTATAAGGAATCATAACAATACTTTTCATTTATTCTATGTACATATAGTGGAATTGTTAGTCAAAAATAAAGTATGTATAATCAACTGTAACAGTTTTATATATTAAATTTTTTTATTATATATATATATATATATATATATATATATATATATCTTGTCAGTAACTAGTTATCTGGTAATTAAGGATACACAACAACAATTACAATTAATGAAATAGCTATAGTTTTTAAATATTAAATGTAGTGATAACCTTATTTAATATTCAAGCTAAACAGTTTTTTCACGAATAAAACAATTACCTCCGATTTACCAGCATCTCGTTTCATATGCATTAGGAAATATAACTATATTAAAACCAAGAAACAACATTTCGGAAAGTAACGGATCTCAATATGCCTTTGAATCTTTAGAGTAGTATCTCGATTCAACAACCAATGAGGAGCCATTTATATATATATATATATATATATATATATATATATATATATATATATTATTAAAGTTGTCTTTGTAGTGGCACTTATCTATCACTCCAAATGTTTCAAGACTGGATATAAAAGATTTCGGGGTTGCTTGGAGACATACCACCTTAAGAGAGGAGGTGTTAAGAGGAAGAGATGACTTTTTAGTCCTAACTCCGCCTCTATAAATAAACATATATAATTTCATTTCAATCTATTCGTTTCACCATGCAAGCGATAAGGTTCCCGATGATTATTTCTTCCAAGTGGAGGCCAAGAGGAGTAGGATGTCTAGTACAGGAATAGTAGAGAGAGTCCGGAGTACTTCAATTGTTTATTAAGCTGCCACCTGTGGTAAAACTGTATTCTGATGTATATTTAAACATATATGTTAGAGGATACGAGCTTCGGTGACGGGCTTAACGAAGCGGAAGATTTTTAGTAACAACGGAATGACTTTTAACAAGGATTATCAACAACTCTAAGGGTGCTTGAAGATAAATATTGCTCTCAATTTGGGTGAAATAGTTTACTCACATAGCCTGTACTTATTGGATCCCCTAACTGTTAGACAAGGTTAGAGGGGAGGTCATTTGTCAACATGACTTCAAATGATATCATAAATTACTTATAATTCTCACTGAACGAGACTTAGATAACTCTTGATTAGACTTAGACCTCTTGATTGGGTGATATTCTCCGAAATGAGTATCTGGTCGAGAGCTCTCATGGATTTTGAAATTCCGGATGTTCTACAATTACTTATGTAATTAGTTAAGTTTAATTGCAATCGCAATGTTGGGGTAAACTTTTACAACCCATAATAAATTCTAAATGGATTGGTATATCGCTAGAAGAATCAGTTGTCTTTTTAACCATGAAGAAAAATAAGTGTATTGAAGAAATATTATTAGTATTATAAAACAAAGATAAAGTATTATTATATGTACACAAACTTTAGCCCTCATTTAACTATCCTATTTTCTCTCAAATCCTCTAAAAAGTCAGGAATTATACTAATAATTTTTAGAAATTCATAAGTAACGTTATAACACTTATGGCTGTGTTAATTATCAAATGCGAAGTATTATTATTACACTACCCGCATAGTACCAGAAAAACTTCACATAATGGCTATGAAGATCACACTCTGTTGACAGCATAAAATATTTAATAATTTTATTTAAAATAAATACAAAGATTTTATTTTCGCTTGCGTATTGATAAATTTACTTGGCTTTGGATCAGTAATACTAAAATATGTTAGCTTTCAGGTAGCGCTTTCTGGTTAATGGTTCAATGGAATAAAATTTTGATTTGTAATTTCACAGTAACAACAAAACATAGATATTTAAATATGTTTTATTTCGATAGTTTCATTTATAAACCCCTACAAATAATTATAATGAGGCACCCAGTAATGATAGTATACCGGGAATCTGTAACATGAATGTTAGGTAAAATCATATTGAACTACTGACAAGTCAAAAAGCTACTGAATTGTAACAACAATAATAAAATATGATATAATTCATTGCAAAACATTTCCTACGCATATTTGGCAACTTAAATGACTGTTTTCAAATTTAAGGTAGAGAAAACACTGCATTTCAAATGGTAGCAGATACTAGTATAGTATTACTTTAAAATTAAAATTAATCATAAAATACTTATTTTATGTCTCACCATTGGAAACATTACTCGCAGGTTTTAAAGACGATATATTTAAAAACAATATAACATTTAATTATTCAGGTATTTTTCTCCTCTCCATCGAAATAATTAAATCAAATGTAACAAAAAACGAAAAAAAATTGCTTTATTATAATCAATGTTTGAATAGGGAGGGAAAACAAGAAAATAACAATTGTAATACTTAAAAACGTAGATTAATGAAGCACTTTTTAAAAACGTGTCTGTGAACAAATAGAGAGCATAGTATGAGGGTATAATATTAAAATAAAGATATGAAACAGTAAAGTTTTACAACAAATTTAACTACATTAAAAATAATATTTAAGGGATTATAATTTTAGGAATTTGAACTGAAACTGAAAAAAAACATGTAATATAAAAGAAAACAATATACATAAGAAAAAGTAACTTAAAATCGATATTTTTATAGGGAACATTAATATTTAGTAATGTTTTAATCAAAAATATGAATTAATAAATTTGGTAATGACAGAAGATTCCCAATGGAAATATATTCTTTTATTCATTATTTAAATTTAAATTAAATATAGCGTACTGAAATGATCGACCGTTTGAAATGTGACAAGTAAATATTAATTACAAAGCTTGACATGGTTTTAATCACATATT
This sequence comes from Homalodisca vitripennis, assembly GCF_021130785.1. Lineage (NCBI taxonomy): Eukaryota > Metazoa > Arthropoda > Insecta > Hemiptera > Cicadellidae > Homalodisca > Homalodisca vitripennis. The sequence goes on along the minus strand of NC_060211.1, from coordinate 6,077,130 downwards.
ATTTGTTTTAATCGTCATTTTAGATTATAACTTCAGACAGGTTAAAATCCGATATATATTCTAAAACGCCACGAGATATCTATATCACAGCAGTAAAACGATATAATATTTTCAATTTTCCTACTTATATGTTCAGGGTACATTTAATATTGTTTGGAATGTATCGATTGCTTTGAGCGTTCACATGGTCTGAACTGACTGATGCAAGTTATTCTATTGTTTACTGTACAGGCGAGTTAGTAGAACGCTAAAGGACAATTTTTGTTAACGAAATAGTTGTTTGCTTTATATTGGAAGTTAACAAAGAACATCCATAAAAAGTACTCTAATAAACCGATACTTGGGAGTATTGAAATATGTATGTAAAATGTCACAAAATCCATTATACCTATTACTAATAAGAACCATCATTCAGTCAGGCTAGCCTGAACATTTTATGAATTCTTGGATTTCATTAAAAAACTTTAATGTGAAGTATAATCCAAATATTTTTTATCTCTTGGGGTAAGGTGGCATATCTTCCGGGAATGTCTAGTTGAACATCTCAGTTTGGCGTCTTTTAAATGCATATGTTTTTATGAAAAGGGTATGAATGGAATATTCAATCAAGTTTCATGTTGGACACAAAGCACAGCCTTGTGCAAAGGGGATATTGAATAAAAATGGAATGAACGTTGACAAATGCACACATTTTTACTGAATCCAGCATTCTTATTGTCAAGACGAAATATTGCTAACAATAAACCGTCTTAGAGAATGGGGAGAAACCATTATAAACAAAATGGTTTCATCCATTTTTGAATTATTACGAGTATTAGGTGTATGACAGTTTTATACCTCGTGTTGACAGGTTTAAAAACATAAATGAGATCATTTTTTGTCTATGAAATACGCACTCAGACTAAAACGCTGCAAAAGATGAAGGAATTGCATTTGTTGTGGTACACCACGTTATTAAATAATTATAATATTGTATTTAAAACGATATATAAGGGAACTAACCCACTTTAGTAAAATGTGTACATTATTTTTGATACATAATATTGTATGTATACAGAACGTACTTGTATTGAAAGAAGTAATTCCTGAGTAGGAATTAAATTTTAAATTACTTTATCAATACTTTTATCTTTAAATTTTTAATCTAATTTCTCATTTACATTTTTTTACACAATTGATAAAATATATTACATTTACAAAACTAATCACCATTTTGGAGTTTCGTTGTAGAATAAAAAGAGCAATCTGGAAGAGTGACACAGTATTTATATAAAAACCACCCTTCACCACTTAGCCTGGGGTTGACAGGGTCTGTTTGATCCCTTGTTGTCATTAGGCGAACTCTTCAACCCTTTAATATGTAACGTAGAAGAGCCCTTGAATGTCTACTCATCCGTTTCTTGTTAAACGCCTGTACATCAAAAAGTAATTTTATAGGTAATGTTATAGAATACTAATGATAATGTAACTTATTCGATGTGTGCAAATTTTGTAGTCAACTCTAATTACACGTTTAATTGTTCAATAGAAATTATCGTGTAGTAAAATCTTTTATTATTAACGAGTGAATGTTTTAATATGAAAGGACTAGAAAAAAAAACATTTCAAGCAATGAACAAGATGTAACAGTATAAGTGATAGAGTGATAGGACATCATTAATATAGTTTTCTGCCATTCACATAATTTTTATACGTAGTAGGAGTACGTGAAAGGATTAAGCTTATATAACCCCTGATAGCATATTCGTTTCAGTTGCAATTTTACTTAAATGCCTAATGTTAAGGTAGACGTTGACAATTTAATATATGCCTTACATTAATCCTAAAAATATATCGAAATTTGTTAGCATTTACAATTGACTTATAACCACACAAACTGAAACAACTTGAGAAAAACAGATAATTTTAGTAGCAGCGACAAAAAGCAGAAAATTATTATTTATTATCAGTTAAGTAATAGCATATTTAGTAAATTCTAGTAACGAATCTTAAATCAAATATAAATAGTGGAGGTCAGAGAGAATCGATGTAAACTTGGATTAGACATTACCACTATTAATACAAACAACACTAATTTATGATCAGAGAAAACGGTATTATTTGGAATGTTTATAACTTCACCACCACCTAACTACTATAAATCAATAGTTCATATTGAGTATTTAAAAAATTCTGCTTGATCACCAAAATATCTATCTCATGTTTGAAATATTTTTTTTGTTTCTATATTTATGGTTCGTCATGCACATGTCACTTCCTTTTACAAATTCGTTAAGAAGCTTAATTATTTTGAAGGAAATATTTTTAAAACTGAATGTGGGATATTCAGTTTCAAGATTTTATAGCATAATGATGGGTTGAATATTATTATCTAATTCAGTCATTTCAAAATAGTTTTGTTTTTTGAAATCAGTATACGGTTTACAGTTAAGTTAAAAATATAAATAAATCTACTAATAATATGAATAATAGAACCAAAATGCTAATTAATCTGCTCCAAAAATAATATTCATAATTCAATAAAATAGATAACTCAATAATTAATTCGTAGATGCAACTACTAGAAATAATAAATATAATAACACAAAAGAAAATACAACAACAACTTGGCTTAGCAATCACCATTTGTTAAAGAATACAACAGCCGGAAAAAATAGAACTATAGAGTAAATAAAAGAAGAGGAAATTATTAGAGATGTAGCCTCGTAAAGTGTTTGACATATAAAATAAAACGATACACCTTTTTACACTTTTTGATCGTTTTATTGTGTACAATGTACATTTCGAATTCAATGAATTTACCTTCAGGTACTTTTAGGTTAAGGTAAATAATGTAATGTAGTAAATAAATAATTAAAATAAATTCTTATTTGTTTTTACTACCTTGGTGACCTGGTGGTGGTTAGTATTTATTTTTGAATAAATATTTTTTATATTGCTTCAAAGTCTATCAAATTATACATTTTTTTAGAAAATATTTGTCATTTATTAATACATGAGGACTAATTTTGGAAATTCTGTTGTTGAATTTTTTGCATGTGCGTAAAATTTCAAGATTTTTTCGATGTTTGTGTAGTATGGCCTGTGTTATTTAAATGGCAGTTATATAAAAGCATACTTCAATGCTTTTGCTGGTTTGCTGAATATAGTGGTCTTAACAATCATTACAATTTGTATACTCCACTCATGTTTTAAATTTTGCATTTTGATTTTGGTTTGTTGAATTACTTTGGTTTTTGATTATAAGGCCGAGGTTGTTAGAAGTTTTGAATACCAATTGATATCCTTGTTTATAAAATGATTTGCTAATTTCGTGGCAATGATTTCCAAGGTGGGCTGATTGATTTTATTTGATATCTCTTTCATGTTATTTTCTTTCTGTGTACTTCTTTGATAATACATTAATTAGGCTTGGCTTGTATTCATTATTTAGGGCGATTTATTTCATAATATTATTATTGTAATGTATTATTAAATGACAAAGATTTTCTAACAAAAAATGTATTATTTGATAGACTTTTAAACAATAAAAATGTATTAAATATGAAAGTAAATACTAAATTTATCCACCAAGATAGATAAAAACTTATAACAATTTGGTTTCCATTATTTATTTACTGCATTACCTTAACCTACAAGTACCAGAAGATGAATTCATCGAATTCGAAATCTACATTGTACACAATAAAATCAATCAAAAAGTGTAAAAATACTACATATATAATAAATTTCTCTGCTTATATTTATTCTATAGTTCTAGTTTTATCGGCGGTTGTACTCTTTCTTCAGATTAGAACTGCAATTGATTTCCATTTTCTAAAAAGATTTTTTATATATCGGGATTTGATGATGCAAATAAACATACATAAACATAAAGTGATCATCCAGTGAGTAAGGAGACAAATTACTTCTGCTCAAAAACTGTTTATTCAATCAGTCCAAATTTGGGTTACTTTACAAAATAGTCGTCAGGATCGCTTATACACATGTTCCATCTTTGTGCAAAGTTTGAAATATAAAACTGTAAAAAATAAACTGGCGTATTAGGTCCTCGGTAAACCAAACACTACATCAGTATAAAATAAAACTCTGTTGTGACATTTGAGTAAAACACTGGAACAAAATATCCGCTGTGACGTCATTCATGCACGACAGCAATAATGTGTAGTGTGGAGCGAGAGGATGGAGTTTACTCTTCCGTTATCACTTCCATTGCGTTCCTGTCACCATGGTAACAGGAAATCACGAGCATTATGGTTTTGAACATTCATGTATAGAAAATATAAAAGAGAAATATATATACATAATTTAATACAATCAAATATATTTTGCCTTTTTATTGAAAACTTCAACCCACTTCGGAATACGTGCAATGAAGCAAAGTAATACCCCATTAAAGCTGTTTGATGTATATATAGCTTTGACTAATACTAACACTCACACAGAGTATGAAATACATGTAATGAGTATCCATGATACAGGATCATGACTCTCACTACAATATGTGCATGGAATATTTGGTAACTTTATAAACAAAGTAATACCCCATTAAAGCTGTTTGATGTATATATAGCTTTGACTAATACTAACACTCACACAGAGTATGAAATACATGTAATGAGTATCCATGATACAGGATCATGACTCTCACTACAATATGTGCATGGAATATTTGGTAACTTTATAAACAAAGTAATACCCCATTAAAGCTGTTTGATGTATATATAGCTTTGACTAATACTAACACTCACACAGAGTATGAAATACATGTAATGAGTATCCATGATACAGGATCATGACTCTCACTACAATATGTGCATGGAATATTTGGTAACTTTATAAACAAAGTAATACCCCATTAAAGCTAAGTGATTGTATATAGTGCATGGAATGTAATACAAAGTACATTATACTACACTAAGAGTATAAATACATGAATACATGATAATGACTCTCACTACAATATGTGCATGGAATATTTGGTAACTTTATAAACAAAGTAATACGTACAGATAACGCATCAGGATCATGACTCTCACTACAATATGTGCATGGAATATTTGGTAACTTTATAAACAAAGTAATACCCCATTAAAGCTGTTTGATGTATATAGCTTTGACTAATACTAACACTCACACAGAGTATGACTATAATGAGTATCCATGATACAGACTCTCACTACAATATGTGCATGGAATATTTCTTTATAAACAAAGTAATACCCCATTAATGTTTGATGTATATATAGCTTTGACTAATACTTTAACACTCACACAGAGTATGAAATACATGTAATGAGTATCCATGATACAGGATCATGACTCTCACAACAATATGTGCATGGAATATTTGGTAACTTTATAAACAAAGTAATACCCCATTAAAGCTGTTTGATGATGTATATATAGCTTTGACTAATACTAACACTCACACAGAGTATGAAATACATGTAATGAGTATCCATGATACAGGATCATGACTCTCACTACAATATGTGCATGGAATATTTGGTAACTTTATAAACAAAGTAATACCCCATTAAAGCTGTTTGATGTATATATAGCTTTGACTAATACTAACACTCACACAGAGTATGAAATACATGTAATGAGTATCCATGATACAGGATCATGACTCTCACTACAATATGTGCATGGAATATTTGGTAACTTTATAAACAAAGTAATACCCCATTAAAGCTGTTTGATGTATATATAGCTTTGACTAATACTAACACTCACACAGAGTATGAAATACATGTAATGAGTATCCATGATACAGGATCATGACTCTCACTACAATATGTGCATGGAATATTTGGTAACTTTATAAACAAAGTAATACCCCATTAAAGCTGTTTGATGTATATATAGCTTTGACTAATACTAACACTCACACAGAGTATGAAATACATGTAATGAGTATCCATGATACAGGATCATGACTCTCACTACAATATGTGCATGGAATATTTGGTAACTTTATAAACAAAGTAATACCCCATTAAAGCTGTTTGATGTATATATAGCTTTGACTAATACTAACACTCACACAGAGTATGAAATACATGTAATGAGTATCCATGATACAGGATCATGACTCTCACTACAATATGTGCATGGAATATTTGGTAACTTTATAAACAAAGTAATACCCCATTAAAGCTGTTTGATGTATATATAGCTTTGACTAATACTAACACTCACACAGAGTATGAAATACATGTAATGAGTATCCATGATACAGGATCATGACTCTCACTACAATATGTGCATGGAATATTTGGTAACTTTATAAACAAAGTAATACCCCATTAAAGCTGTTTGATGTATATATAGCTTTGACTAATACTAACACTCACACAGAGTATGAAATACATGTAATGAGTATCCATGATACAGGATCATGACTCTCACTACAATATGTGCATGGAATATTTGGTAACTTTATAAACAAAGTAATACCCCATTAAAGCTGTTTGATGTATATATAGCTTTGACTAATACTAACACTCACACAGAGTATGAAATACATGTAATGAGTATCCATGATACAGGATCATGACTCTCACTACAATATGTGCATGGAATATTTGGTAACTTTATAAACAAAGTAATACCCCATTAAAGCTGTTTGATGTATATATAGCTTTGACTAATACTAACACTCACACAGAGTATGAAATACATGTAATGAGTATCCATGATACAGGATCATGACTCTCACTACAATATGTGCATGGAATATTTGGTAACTTTATAAACAAAGTAATACCCCATTAAAGCTGTTTGATGTATATATAGCTTTGACTAATACTAACACTCACACAGAGTATGAAATACATGTAATGAGTATCCATGATACAGGATCATGACTCTCACTACAATATGTGCATGGAATATTTGGTAACTTTATAAACAAAGTAATACCCCATTAAAGCTGTTTGATGTATATATAGCTTTGACTAATATACTAACACTCACACAGAGTATGAAATACATGTATTGAGTATCCATGATACAGGATCATGACTCTCACTACAATATGTGCATGGAATATTTGGTAACTTTATAAACAAAGTAATACCCCATTAAAGCTGTTTGATGTATATATAGCTTTGACTAATACTAACACTCACACAGAGTATGAAATACATGTAATGAGTATCCATGATACAGGATCATGACTCTCACTACAATATGTGCATGGAATATTTGGTAACTTTATAAACAAAGTAATACCCCATTAAAGCTGTTTGATGTATATATAGCTTTGACTAATACTAACACTCACACAGAGTATGAAATACATGTAATGAGTATCCATGATACAGGATCATGACTCTCACTACAATATGTGCATGGAATATTTGGTAACTTTATAAACAAAGTAATACCCCATTAAAGCTGTTTGATGTATATATAGCTTTGACTAATACTAACACTCACACAGAGTATGAAATACATGTAATGAGTATCCATGATACAGGATCATGACTCTCACTACAATATGTGCATGGAATATTTGGTAACTTTATAAACAAAGTAATACCCCATTAAAGCTGTTTGATGTATATATAGCTTTGACTAATACTAACACTCACACAGAGTATGAAATACATGTAATGAGTATCCATGATACAGGATCATGACTCTCACTACAATATGTGCATGGAATATTTGGTAACTTTATAAACAAAGTAATACCCCATTAAAGCTGTTTGATGTATATATAGCTTTGACTAATACTAACACTCACACAGAGTATGAAATACATGTAATGAGTATCCATGATACAGGATCATGACTCTCACTACAATATGTGCATGGAATATTTGGTAACTTTATAAACAAAGTAATACCCCATTAAAGCTGTTTGATGTATATATAGCTTTGACTAATACTAACACTCACACAGAGTATGAAATACATGTAATGAGTATCCATGATACAGGATCATGACTCTCACTACAATATGTGCATGGAATATTTGGTAACTTTATAAACAAAGTAATACCCCATTAAAGCTGTTTGATGTATATATAGCTTTGACTAATACTAACACTCACACAGAGTATGAAATACATGTAATGAGTATCCATGATACAGGATCATGACTCTCACTACAATATGTGCATGGAATATTTGGTAACTTTATAAACAAAGTAATACCCCATTAAAGCTGTTTGATGTATATATAGCTTTGACTAATACTAACACTCACACAGAGTATGAAATACATGTAATGAGTATCCATGATACAGGATCATGACTCTCACTACAATATGTGCATGGAATATTTGGTAACTTTATAAACAAAGTAATACCCCATTAAAGCTGTTTGATGTATATATAGCTTTGACTAATACTAACACTCACACAGAGTATGAAATACATGTAATGAGTATCCATGATACAGGATCATGACTCTCACTACAATATGTGCATGGAATATTTGGTAACTTTATAAACAAAGTAATACCCCATTAAAGCTGTTTGATGTATATATAGCTTTGACTAATACTAACACTCACACAGAGTATGAAATACATGTAATGAGTATCCATGATACAGGATCATGACTCTCACTACAATATGTGCATGGAATATTTGGTAACTTTATAAACAAAGTAATACCCCATTAAAATGTTTTGATGTATATATAGCTTTGACTAATACTAACACTCACACAGAGTATGAAATACATGTAATGAGTATCCATGATACAGGATCATGACTCTCACTACAATATGTGCATGGAATATTTGGTAACTTTATAAACAAAGTAATACCCCATTAAAGCTGTTTGATGTATATATATAGCTTTGACTAATACTAACACTCACACAGAGTATGAAATACATGTAATGAGTATCCATGATACAGGATCATGACTCTCACTACAATATGTGCATGGAATATTTGGTAACTTTATAAACAAAGTAATACCCCATTAAAGCTGTTTGATGTATATATAGCTTTGACTAATACTAACACTCACACAGAGTATGAAATACATGTAATGAGTATCCATGATACAGGATCATGACTCTCACTACAATATGTGCATGGAATATTTGGTAACTTTATAAACAAAGTAATACCCCATTAAAGCTGTTTGATGTATATATAGCTTTGACTAATACTAACACTCACACAGAGTATGAAATACATGTAATGAGTATCCATGATACAGGATCATGACTCTCACTACAATATGTGCATGGAATATTTGGTAACTTTATAAACAAAGTAATACCCCATTAAAGCTGTTTGATGTATATATAGCTTTGACTAATACTAACACTCACACAGAGTATGAAATACATGTAATGAGTATCCATGATACAGGATCATGACTCTCACTACAATATGTGCATGGAATATTTGGTAACTTTATAAACAAAGTAATACCCCATTAAAGCTGTTTGATGTATATATAGCTTTGACTAATACTAACACTCACACAGAGTATGAAATACATGTAATGAGTATCCCCATGATACAGGATCATGACTCTCACTACAATATGTGCATGGAATATTTGGTAACTTTATAAACAAAGTAATACCCCATTAAAGCTGTTTGATGTATATATAGCTTTGACTAATACTAACACTCACACAGAGTATGAAATACATGTAATGAGTATCCATGATACAGGATCATGACTCTCACTACAATATGTGCATGGAATATTTGGTAACTTTATAAACAAAGTAATACCCCATTAAAGCTGTTTGATGTATATATAGCTTTGACTAATACTAACACTCACACAGAGTATGAAATACATGTAATGAGTATCCATGATACAGGATCATGACTCTCACTACAATATGTGCATGGAATATTTGGTAACTTTATAAACAAAGTAATACCCCATTAAAGCTGTTTGATGTATATATAGCTTTGACTAATACTAACACTCACACAGAGTATGAAATACATGTAATGAGTATCCATGATACAGGATCATGACTCTCACTACAATATGTGCATGGAATATTTGGTAACTTTATAAACAAAGTAATACCCCATTAAAGCTGTTTGATGTATATATAGCTTTGACTAATACTAACACTCACACAGAGTATGAAATACATGTAATGAGTATCCATGATACAGGATCATGACTCTCACTACAATATGTGCATGGAATATTTGGTAACTTTATAAACAAAGTAATACCCCATTAAAATGTTTGATGTATATATATATAGCTTTGACTAATACTAACACTCACACAGAGTATGAAAATACATGTAATGAGTATCCATGATACAGGATCATGACTCTCACTACAATATGTGCATGGAATATTTGGTAACTTTATAAACAAAGTAATACCCCCATTAAAGCCATAAAGCTTTTTTATTATAACAGTATGAAATACATTGTGTATCCTACTCATGACTCTCACTACAATATGTGCATGGAATATTTGGTAACTTTATAAACAAAGTAATACATTAAAGCTGTATGTATGGACTAATACTAATGTATGAAATACATGTAATGATATCCATGATACAGGATCATGACTCTCACTACAATATGTGCATGGAATATTTGGTAACTTTATAAACAAAGTAATACCCCATTAAAATGTGTTTGATGTATATATAGCTTTGACTAATACTAACACTCACACAGAGTATGAAATACATGTAATGAGTATCCATGATACAGGATCATGACTCTCACTACAATATGTGCATGGAATATTTGGTAACTTTATAAACAAAGTAATACCCCATTAAAGCTGTTTGATGTATATATAGCTTTGACTAATACTAACACTCACACAGAGTATGAAATACATGTAATGAGTATCCATGATACAGGATCATGACTCTCACTACAATATGTGCATGGAATATTTGGTAACTTTATAAACAAAGTAATACCCCATTAAAATGTTTGATGTATATATAGCTTTGACTAATACTAACACTCACACAGAGTATGAAATACATGTAATGAGTATCCATGATACAGGATCATGACTCTCACTACAATATGTGCATGGAATATTTGGTAACTTTATAAACAGTAATACCCCATTAAAGCTGTTTGATGTATATATAGCTTTGACTAATACTAACACTCACACAGAGTATGAAATACATGTAATGAGTATCCATGATACAGGATCATGACTCTCACTACAATATGTGCATGGAATATTTGGTAACTTTATAAACAAAGTAATACCCCATTAAAATGTTTGATGTATATATAGCTTTGACTAATACTAACACTCACACAGAGTATGAAATACATGTAATGAGTATCCATGATACAGGATCATGACTCTCACTACAATATGTGCATGGAATATTTGGTAACTTTATAAACAAAGTAATACCCCATTTAAAGCTGTTTGATGTATATATAGCTTTGACTAATACTAACACTCACACAGAGTATGAAATACATGTAATGAGTATCCATGATACAGGATCATGACTCTCACTACAATATGTGCATGGAATATTTGGTAACTTTATAAACAAAGTAATACCCCATTAAAGCTGTTTGATGTATATATAGCTTTGACTAATACTAACACTCACACAGAGTATGAAATACATGTAATGAGTATCCATGATACAGGATCATGACTCTCACTACAATATGTGCATGGAATATTTGGTAACTTTATAAACAAAGTAATACCCCATTAAAGCTGTTTGATGTATATATAGCTTTGACTAATACTAACACTCACACAGAGTATGAAATACATGTAATGAGTATCCATGATACAGGATCATGACTCTCACTACAATATGTGCATGGAATATTTAATAACTTTATAAACAAAGTAATACCCCATTAAAGACTCTCACTACAATATGTGCATGGAATATTTAATAACTTTATAAACAAAGTAATACCCCATTAAAGACTCTCACAACGATATGTGCATGGAATATTTGGTAACTTTATAAACAAAGTAATACCCCATTAAAGCTGTTTGATGTATATATAGCTTTGACTAATACTAACACTCACACAGAGTATGAAATACATGTAATGAGTATCCATGATACAGGATCATGACTCTCACTACAATATGTGCATGGAATATTTGGTAACTTTATAAACAAAGTAATACCCCATTAAAGCTGTTTGATGTATATATAGCTTTGACTAATACTAACACTCACACAGAGTATGAAATACATGTAATGAGTATCCATGATACAGGATCATGACTCTCACTACAATATGTGCATGGAATATTTGGTAACTTTATAAACAAAGTAATACCCCATTAAAATGTTTGATGTATATATAGCTTTGACTAATACTAACACTCACACAGAGTATGAAATACATGTAATGAGTATCCATGATACAGGATCATGACTCTCACTACAATATGTGCATGGAATATTTGGTAACTTTATAAACAAAGTAATACCCCATTAAAATGTTTGATGTATATATAGCTTTGACTAATACTAACACTCACACAGAGTATGAAATACATGTAATGAGTATCCATGATACAGGATCATGACTCTCACTACAATATGTGCATGGAATATTTGGTAACTTTATAAACAAAGTAATACCCCATTAAAATGTTTGATGTATATATAGCTTTGACTAATACTAACACTCACACAGAGTATGAAATACATGTAATGAGTATCCATGATACAGGATCATGACTCTCACTACAATATGTGCATGGAATATTTGGTAACTTTATAAACAAAGTAATACCCCATTAAAATGTTTGATGTATATATAGCTTTGACTAATACTAACACTCACACAGAGTATGAAATACATGTAATGAGTATCCATGATACAGGATCATGACTCTCACTACAATATGTGCATGGAATATTTGGTAACTTTATAAACAAAGTAATACCCCATTAAAATGTTTGATGTATATATAGCTTTGACTAATACTAACACTCACACAGAGTATGAAATACATGTAATGAGTATCCATGATACAGAATCATGACTCTCACTACAATATGTGCATGGAATATTTGGTAACTTTATAAACAAAGAATAAAACCCCTTCTCTTAAAAATTTAGTATATTAAGCTAAATCGTTTGTGATTTCACAAATAAGTAACGTATCAAGCTCTTATGGGCAGTTTTATGATCATGGCCTTAGATATTATTGATTTTATATGAACATGTATAGATTGATGAGAGTGACCTTGATTTTACAGTTGCACAGATCATTAACCCAGAATAGTGTAGTTCACATCAAGTTGTGTGGAGATTGTGTCTATTTCAACTTATATATAGATTTATTCCTAAAACCACGAAATACAAATAAGTTTTGTATATACGAATACTTTATAGTATAGCAATACTATATTAAAAGTAAGTTTGTTATAAAAATAAACACAAAAGTAATTGAAAAAATTATAAATTACTATTTTATGTAAATTTTTAAAACTTTAGCCAAAAGTTATTTTTCAAAATATTTCTTTATTTTCTTATTCGTATGGTTGCAATATATTTCTTCTTCATCCATATAAACATCGTGGGATAATAAATATGAATTTTAAATAATCAAGTCAAATAATCCATTAATTTATAAAAAGTAAGTTGTTAAGATTAAATTATTTTAATAACTAGTAATATATATTACGCCCAATGTTCCCTAAAAGTATGTTTAGTACATTTAGAGTAATAGTATGTTATGTATTTAAATAAATATGGTCTTTTTCTACTCCTTTTTCCAATTAATCTGAAATCGGATACTATCTTCTGTACGAATATGAAAGTGGGTTAAAATTACTTACTTACACAGTTTTAATAGATTTACGAGGGGGCGGGTGGTCCAGAGTGTTTGTGTCGCCAGGACAAGTACTTCCGGCTGTTTACTCTCACACCGGAAGTTCTACATCAAGTGCTGCAATAATATATCCTGCTTTATACTTTCACTATCCATGTGGTTTACAAATTCTTTACAAATAGATTTTCCTGTAATTACTATTTAATCTTATTATACAAAAAGTTTTACATGTGCCGTCTAAAGTAATAAACTTAATAATACCGTGAACCTTTAGTATTTATACACACCTCGGTTTCAAAAGTTGGTACAAATAAAAGGCATAAGATGGAAAGGTTTTATGTCACCAAAAAAGGTAACATTAAGCGTAACTCCTTAACTCTTTATGATAAAAAAAATATGTGCCATCTAAATTAATAAACATAATAATACTGTGCGCCTTTAGTATTTATATAAGCCTCAGTTTCAAAAGTTGGTAAAAATAGAAGACGTAAGAGCGATAGATCCTATGTATCGAAAAATGGTAGTATTAAGAGCAACTTCTGATAATTGCAAAATTTATTATTAATATTATTATAAATTTATATTTTTATGAATTTATATTTATATTTTTATTTATATTATTTGACTGAAACTAAAAAATCTGAACTAATCTTATACATGTAAAATAAAATAGAAAGCCAATACTTGTGTCAACAAATATATGTTATAATTTTGTGAAAGCATAAAAAAGAATAGTGGATTTTTTTAGAGTTAAACATGATATTCCGCCTTCCGCATGCCGAGTTTCGTGAGGAAAATTCATGTAGACTGAGAATTCCTTTAATATTAGTGTGTGTAGCGTTTTTAAAGCTACATTCTTTTTATTAAAACTTAAATAAAATTAAATTTTTGGGAAAGAAATATTGGGATTTAATTTTTATTAGATTGTGAAATGTTAATAATGTTATTATAAATACGAATATGTAATCCTTTGGCAAGTTAGTGCTGGTAACTTTAAATTATTAGGAAGGCGAATCACTGCCTTGAATTGATGAGAACTTGTCTTGTGTACTGCAGTTACGTCAGATTTGAGAGGGCTATTGTTTCTCAAGTTGGATACGGCTGGGCCAATGAGAGAACGCCGCGGATGTCCATCAGAAGGGAGTGGAAGGGGAACTATAAAAACAGCCGGTTCATAATTTTCGGCCCTTTTTTGGTAATTATCATGAGATTAGTTAATGACAGTGCACGCC
The DNA here is from genome assembly GCF_021130785.1 of Homalodisca vitripennis. Lineage (NCBI taxonomy): Eukaryota > Metazoa > Arthropoda > Insecta > Hemiptera > Cicadellidae > Homalodisca > Homalodisca vitripennis. The sequence continues at coordinate 6,062,112 of NC_060211.1, read as the reverse complement.
GTGTTTCTAATTTTTTTCCGTGAGGAATTTTGAGGTATGTACCAAATTTATTGTACGTTAAATTGAAAAAGTATTCCAGATCTGATATTAAATTAATTCTGTTGCCTTTTTTATAGGAATAATTACATTTATGGAAACTTCAGAGCAATCTGCATAACTGATTCTTGATGAACAATAAAAGGCAGAATAGAATCAAACAAGTTACATTTGTTTCAATCTTGCAAAAAAGGTGGATTAAAATTTAACTTTTTTAATAACTTTGATTGAATTTTGGAAATTTAGTAATGTATTAATATTTAATTTGAACTGTTTTATTGTGAATGTTTTATTGGAAATTAATTAAACTTTAATAATTGTTTGAGAGAGTTGTGTCTGAATTCCAAAGACTTGAAAGTTAAGGTACAACTAGTGGAAAGAGAAGATTGATTTTTGTTCTGAATTTTCATTGAACTTAGTTAGAAGTGAAAATTTTTATTTTAGTTATTTCCAAGTGGTATTTGATTTTTATTTGAAAACTTTATTATTTTATTTCAGAAGAGGGCTCTGATTTTTAGTTTGATATATTTGACTGCAATTTTTATTTCTTTCCAAAGGACCTTCTTATTATTACTAAACGGTTTGTCAATTCCTTTGTGGAAAACAGAGAGTGATGCAATTCTGAACCATTGAACTATTTAATTTGCCATTTTAAAATAAATCTATTATTTTTATGTAGAAGTGTGATTTTTATTTTAGACAAACCAGATAATATGTAATAGTTAAAAATGTAGTAACAAAGTTTTACTAAATATTCACTCGGAGCTTACTAATAAAAAAATATTTTATATCGTCTTGGATGTCTGATTGATAATTTTATTCATAATATTCTGGAATATTAATATCTATAATCCAAGTCGTTATAGTGTGGTTCCAGTGTTAATAGTGTGTGACTTAAGTTCCAGAGTTAGTAGCGTATTTGAACTAAGTTCCAGTGTTAACAGCAAGTTCCAGTTGTAAAGCATTGTTAATAGCTTGTATTGATTGAGTTTCAGAGCAAATCACAGTTATGAATTGTGTTTAAGGTATTTTAAAATTAAGAAAATTTCACCGGTGGTAATAGAAAACTTGGTAAAATTTGTAATGCTAGATTTTTGAGCAGTAGTGACACCTATCTCTCATGGGGCTGTAAAATTTAGTTTCTATCGGTTTTTTTTTCTACATAAAACATCTAACGTGAACTGACTGAGTTGGGTTTTTTATACATTAAAGAGAAAAAAAACAATACATTGAAGTTACAATAAAATGTTAAAATTGAGTTACCAAATCTGAACTCAACGCACTCTTGCGTTGGTAGTAACCTCCCACTACTAGGAAACATAAATTAATGACAAAAACGTGGATCTATTAGGTGGCAATATATTTTGACAAAGGTCATCTGCGCACTTTAAAATTTGTTCATTTTATCTCACTTTTACACGTGCGAGAATATGTTCAATGTGCATATTGTAGCCATAAAATTTGGTTCAAACCTATCATTTACGCGGCTGATACAAATTGTTTTGTCTGCCGGGATTCTGTTCTGTCTATTTATCTGTTCGGATGACATTTCAAACAAAGAAATTACCTTTGGCTGAATCTTTTGGAAAGCAGCCTTAGTGAAGCCTGTTACGCGACCAGTGTTGTACCGTCCCGCGGTTTTTTTGACGAAGAGCGCGCGCGCGCGCGTGTGTGTATGTGTATTGCGAACGTGTACAATTTTAATAAATGAAAACAAGCATAATTCTACTGCAATAGTCTGCAGGTCATTTTGGTAATAACGCATTGGCTAAGTGTATAACTGCCGATACAGTGACTGATCATCACTGTTGTTTAGCGCATATGAACCGCGGAATTGGTGGGCGGTGTATCACTCAGAACACCCGAGAAACCTACTGTAGAGATTTTTCTAAGAAAAAACATATTGATATTTTCCCAATCCATAACAAAGCCATGTTTTTACCGTACTTAATCATTGTTACTCATATGTATTTCTTGATATCCGTTTAGATTGCATAATGTATTAATTACAATTTTGTGTACTTATTTTTTTCTACAGAGATAACGTTCAATCTTATAAGGATCATACGTCAAGCTAATCTGTTACTTGTGGATGGCAAGATTTGGTATTACAGCTTCTTCAAAATTAACAAAAATCTTTTAAAATTTGTTTAACCTTGTTTCGTAACTATAGCGATGGGAAGAGGAATATACCAATTTATTATCCTGACAGTCTCTTTACATCTTGGAATGTATTATTTGTACTTTAATAGGATTATTTTGTTAGAAATATACCAAAGTACTATATTGGTCTTAGGAGTTATGTATAGTTGTATAATGATCAGAATAAGATAAAATCGAAAATAGGTTTATAAAACACAAATACATAATTAAAACTAAACCAATCATGCGCATGAAGAAAATAGATTGAATTATGGTTTGAATCTGATTAAACTTTTAAAAGTAATGAAATGTCACCGAACTATGGTTGTGAAAATTGAATTTATTTTCAATGTCCGATTTTACCAAGAGCAGGCTTAACACAAAAGCTTACTCTAATGTCTAACCATAATATTTAACAGAATGTAGATATTTATATGAAAATGCTTTGTTATTTGGAAATTAATAAAAGAAAAATTACGTCCCAGATAATTTCATACTAGAAATAAGCTCAAACGTGTATAGATAATACGCGTAGATTACTATAATCTAAATGTTCAGGACATTTACGGTTCATAGATGAACCAAAAACAACAACATGGATTGAATTTGTATCATACCTGTTGGTTTTGGATATTCCAAATCAAAACTTACATTTATCGTAGAATTTAATAATATATTGTACGAAACTTTCTTCGGCGTTGCGGATTTATAAAAAAATCCAAAAAGAATGAAACTTGAGATGGTAAATACTGTAAATGTTCTACGAAGGTTTTGTGAAAAACACCTATTCCAACAGGGATAGACAAAAGTTATAATGAGCAGCGACTTCGTACTTTACAAAGTCATTAGTGCTGGAAACGTAAATAAAGTTTGCAGCGTGGTAAATAATGGGGAGGAGGAAAGTTAGTCTCATTTGTCAACGTTAATTTGTAGGGACCTGTGCTTATATAAAAGTTTTCAAGTGTAACAGTTGAAATATGAAATGCAATGAGTTATCATCTTTAATAGACAAGTACATCTTTGATATACGATTATTTAGTTTAATTTTGTAATCCGTCCTGTTAAGACGAGAAATACTATTCTTCAAACTGGTGAATTCATAATATTGCTTCAAATAAATAGTTTAACTGACTGAAATTACATATTTTAGTAAATTATTCCCAGTATCACATTAAGTAGAAAAAACTATTCTATGCAAATAATGTGATTGTAAAATTGTTTAATTTGGTAATTTAAAATTACCAGTTGGGTGAAGTTACTAAAAACATTATATAACATTAGGCTACATAAGTTGGAAACATAGTAACCAATCCTTCTATGAGTCTAATATTATTCTGTTAGAACATTCAAAACATGGTTTAAAATATTTAAAGCCTACATTTTTTATTTTAGTGGTATAGCTTTTAGCATGCCAATTTAAAGAGTATATAAAATTTAACAGATCATTCAATAATTAGAAATCCGTTTTTAAATATTTTACTGAATCTCTTTTCTATATTAATAGAAACTTGTCCACCATTGAAATCTATCGGACTAATGAATCAAGCGTAAATGGAGATCTAACGGATAAGTTACCATTAGCATAATAAACAGCATCTATTAACTTGAGTAAAATTTCTTGTTTCGACTAGGATTTAAATACAATCTACAAATTAGACATTCTCATATAATTTTTCACCATATTGATGATTTATTGCTAGACGTTTCTTGAACACATCGAAGAAGCGTCAGTGTCAATAGACTTCGACCACATTCAACATTCAAAACACTATCTGAATAAAGTCCTAATTGTGAATGGAGATTGCACGTGAAACACATATAACATTCCTGAACCCCATACCACCTCCAGAGATGCTAAGAAATATGATCTTCCTACGCTATAGGGATACCTACTAAGTTATAAGGTGGTAAAGATTAAGGGAGAGGAAGAAATGAACGGGTTACACATCCCCATCTATTATCCCACCTCTTTATGTAGATATCAACTTATATCAACGCTAGATGGATACCTACTATGTTATAAGACAAACTAGTGGTGATGATTAAGGGAGAGGGAGAAATGACGGGTTACTCACCCACATCTATTATCCCACCTCTTTATGTAGATATCAACTTATATCAACGCTAGAGGGATACCTACTATGTTATAAGACAAACTAGTGGTGAAGGTTAAGGGAGAAGGAGAAATGACGGGTTACACATTCCCATCTATTATCCCACCTCTATATGTAGATATCAACTTATATAAACGCTAGAGGGATACCTACTATGTTATAAGACAAACTAGTGGTGAAGATTAAGAGAGAAGGAGAAATGACGGGTTACACATTCCCATCTATTATCCCACCTCTATATGTAGATATCAACTTATATAAAACGCTAGAGGGATACCTACTATGTTATAAGACAAACTAATGGTGAAGATTAAGGGGAGAAGGAGAAATGACGGGTTACACATTCCCATCTATTATCCCACCTCTTTATGTAGATATTAACTTATATCAAACGCTAGAGGGATACCTACTATGTTATAAGACAAACTAGTGGTGAAGGTTAAGGGAGAAGGAAAAATGACGGGTTACACATTCCCATTATTATCCCAACCTCTATATGTAGATATCAACTTATATAAACGATAGAGGGATACCTACTATGTTATAAGACAAACTAGTGGTGAAGGTTAAGGGAGAAGGAGAAATGACGGGTTACACATTCCCATCTATTATCCCACCTCTATATGTAGATATCAACTTATATAAACGCTAGAGGGATACCTACTATGTTATAAGACAAACTAGTGGTGAAGATTAAGGGAGAAGGAGAAATGACGGCTTACACATTCCCATCTATTATCCCACCTCTATATGTAGATATCAACTTATATCAACGCTAGAGGGATACCTACTATGTTATAAGACAAACTAGTGGGGAAGATTAAGGGAGAGGGGAGAAATGACGGGTTACTCACCCCCATCAATTATCCCACCTCTATATGTAGATATCAACTTATATAAACGCTAGAGGGATACCTACTATGTTATAAGACAAACTAGTGGTGAAGATTAAGGGAGAAGGAGAAATGACGGGTTTACACATTCCCATCTATTATCCCACCTCTATATGTAGATATCAACTTATATAAACGCTAGGGGATACCTACTATGTTATAAGACAAACTAATGGTGAAGATTAAGGGAGAAGGAAAAATGACGGGTTACACATTCCCATCTATTATCCCACTTCTTTATGTAGATATCAACTTATATAAACGCTAGAGGGATACCTACTATGTTATAAGAACAAACTAATGGTGAAGATTAAGGAGAAGGAGAAAATGACGGGTTACACATTCCCATCTATTATCCCACCTCTTTATGTAGATATTAACTTATATCAACGCTAGAGGGATACCTACTATGTTATAAGACAAACTAGTGGGGAAGATTAAGGGAGAGGGAGAAATGACGGGTTACTCACCCCCATCTATTATCCCACCCTCTATATGTAGATATCAACTTATATAAACGCTAGAGGGATACCTACTATGTTATAAGACAAACTAGTGGTGAAGATTAAGGGAGAAGGAGAAATGACGGGTTAACACATTCCCATCTATTATCCCACCTCTATATGTAGATATCAACTTATATAAACGCTAGAGGGATACCTACTATGTTATAAGACAAACTAATGGTGAAGATTAAGGGAGAAGGAAAAATGACGGGTTACACATTCCCATCTATTATCCCACCTCTATATGTAGATATCAACTTATATAAACGCTACAGGGATACCCTATTATGTTATAAGACAAACTAGTGGTGAAGGTTAAGGGAGAAGGAGAAAGAAATGACGGGTTACACATTCCCATCTATTATCCCACCTCTATATGTAGATATCAACTTATATAAACGCTAGAGGGATACCTACTATGTTATAAGACAAACTAATGGTGAAGATTAAGGGAGAAGGAGAATAATGACGGGTTAACATTCCCATCTATTATCCCACCTCTATATGTAGATATCAACTTATATAAACGCTAGAGGGATACCTACTATGTTTATAAGACAAACTAATGGTGAATATTAAGGGAGAAGGAGAAATGACGGGTTACACATTCCCATCTATTATCCCACCTCTTTATGTAGATATTAACTTATATCAACGCTAGAGGGATACCTACTATGTTATAAGACAAACTAGTGGGGAAGATTAAGGGAGAGGGAGAAATGACGGGTTACTCACCCCCATCTATTATCCCACCTCTTTATGTAGATATCAACTTATATCAACGCTAGAGGGATACCTACTATGTTATAAGACAAACTAGTGGTGAAGATTAAGGGAGAGGGAGAAATGACGGGTTACACATTCCCATCTATTATCCCACTTCTTTATGTAGATATCAACTTATATAAACGCTAGAGGGATACTTACTATGTTATAAGACAAACTAGTGGTGATGATTAAGGGAGAGGGAGAAATGACGGGTTACTCACCCACATCTATTATCCCACCTCTTTATGTAGATATCAACTTATATCAACGCTAGAGGGATACTTACTATGTTATAAGACAAACTAGTGGTGAAGATTAAGGGAGAAAGAGAAATGACGGGTTAAACATCCCCATCTATTATCCCACCTCTTTATGTAGATATCAACTTATATCAACGCTAGAGGGATACCTACTATGTTATAAGACAAACTAGTGGGGAAGATTAAGGGAGAGGGAGAAATGACGGGTTAAACATCCCCATCTATTATCCCACCTCTTTATGTAGATATCAACTTATATCAACGCTAGAGGGATACCTACTATGTTATAAGACAAACTAGTGGTGAAGATTAAGGGAGAGGGAGAAATGACGGGTTACACATCCCCATCTATTATCCCACCTCTTTATGTAGATATTAACTTATATGAGCAATTCAAAATTGTCTTGTGTGCCATTTATTTGTTTTTATATTAACAAAGGGTTGTTACAATTAAAAACATATGTCTATAGCTCTATGATCCATTTATACCTGGGTAATATTTGGCATGCACCACATGTTACTTTTAATCCGAACAATTGCCTCTTTATAAAATAAATGCTTTCATAGTTTTTTTTTTCAAATATTGGAACATGCGTTTTACTCAAACGAAGTTTTTAACAATAAGCTTTTGTTCATATCATCAAATACATTGCCCATTACTTCCTTATTCTCAATAACACAACATACTCTTCAAGAACGAAAAATTTAAATTTTGCTTTGCGCAATGTAGGTAACCTGCCATATAAATAGCTAACTTTATACTGGAAGGCGTAAGCTCATTGACATTCCTATGAATGTATCTTGATCTTGATCTGACTTGAATGAGCGAATTGATCAAGTTTGCGCCAAAAACTGCTCAGGCATCTTTGTTCTGAGAAAAAAAATACCGCCTTAATGAGTACTTTTATTGGGTTATAATGGTTCATCTACCCTCATATAGGCTATGTTTTGGCTTGAAGAAACACTTATTTCCAATAAGCATTCAGACTCTAATTGGAATCATTGCACAAATAAAATTCAGATAGTCGTACAGGAAAGCTTTCAGGAAATTACCGCTTTTGGCTCTGCCGTGACTCTTTTTTTTAATAAATAAGCGTTTCTTAACCAGAGGACAATAGATACACGTGGCAGCGTAAACTACCGTACTTTGGAAACACAAAACTGTGGTTTATGAATACCTACCCTCGCAAGTAGGTGTTAAATTCCTCAACAATGTACCCAATTCAATCAAAGATGCTCCAACACTTCAAGTGTTAAAGACTCGCCTAAAACGCTTCTTGGTGTATCAGAAGTTTTATAATGCAGGTGAAGTATTTTTTCTTTCAACTAGGAGAACACCAAATGACAAGACTGATCCCGCTGTTCGAAGTGTGTTGCATGCCTAACTCCTTGTTATATATAAAAAATAACATAATTATGGGATTTCCCAACTGCAGATAAGTGGATAAAATCTTCTGTTAGCTTTAAAATATATACATAGTACAGTTTGATATTTTTGGCAATATTAATTGTATATGAATAAATATCCTGTAAATCCCTTGTATGTATTTAACTTGATAATAATGTTGTTAAGTTGTTACTTTCCTTATTATATTTTCAAGGCATGCACTAAAGTTTTCTCCAAGGAGTGGTAGCATGGCTATATTTTTATCCTAATTGTATGAAACTTTCACGGCAATTGATAGTGAAAAAACTAAATTTGCAGACTCCAAATATTTAGTAAGTTAACAGACATTTTTAACGCCTTATGGTTTTACGATGCTGTGCATGGAAATTGTGTTCTTTCATTGAATAAATACTTATTGTTATATTTAAATGGTTTATAACTTTAAAAGTTACCTATTTTCAAGCAAAACCTTTTATCTAGGATTTTCATAGGCAGACAGAAGTTAGAGGGGACTTTAAATATTGATGCTTGTAATAAATTTCATAATTTATTTTGTTAGGTTATCATTTATAGAAGTATTTAATTGTTGTTTACATACGGTTTAAAACAGGTATAGGAGGTTAAGCGTTTCACATATTGAGTGAAAAAAACAACGGGACTTCGTTCATTGAATGTAGAACAGCAAGTAAATTTTTTTTTTTTTGCCTTGAATACTCATATTATAATGTTATAATAGGTTATATTATATTAGTATCTTACTATTTATATTATTATATAGTTAAACTGCTATAAATAAAATGGACTTAATTTAAGTTTTCAGGTCTGAAAGAGGGTGGCATGTAATTACTATAAATTAGTATTTTTAAATAAGCAAGAGAGATGCTCGATTATACGTTGTTTTGGCGGTGTACTGTGCGGTGTGCTGTGCGGTGTTCTGTGCGGTGTGCTGTGCGGTGTGCTGTGCGGTGTCCTGTGCGGTGTACTGTGCGGTGTACTGTGCGGATGGGGAGGTTTTGTTTAACGCTAGAGTGAACACTTTCCACTCACATCCACACAACACAGTGTTTTTGTTTTTCGCTACGAACAAATGTTTTATATTTCCGAGCAGACTGTCGCCAGTATAAAAACACCGTACAGTCTGCAGTAATTGTCTTGGAACACTGCAAACAGAAACATTTGCTGTTCTGTATGCATATCAGTCAATGTAGGCTCTAGGTTTAAAAATAAATTTTAACGTCTATAATGACATATTTAACGGTAATTTACTCAAGTCATTATAGGTGTGAAGTATTTCAGTGTAATCTTTAAACCAACAGTGTTTTGATCGTTTTTAATGTATAAATAACAAATCTTTACAGGAAACATAAAATTCACAATGCATATTATTTTAGACATTAATTTATATTGCTGGTAGCTTTATGTATGTATTAGGCAAACGCATGCCTTTATAGAGAATAAAGTTACCCTTCGATTATAAGTTGCACACCGTAACTATAAATTAAAGAATAAAATCAAAGAATGAACTATTAAACCATCCTATATTATGTCAGTTAGTTAGAGACTAACTTTGTTTCTATAAGGTTATTTGTGGCTGGAAAATTTGGAAAGCGAACATCTTATTGCAGTCATATAAAACATCCTGGGAACTAGGTTATGTTACTTGGTCGATCTCTCATGAAGGGCGAATCTCACAATAATTTAGAAAGTTATTTAGTATTAGTTAAGCGAGAAACGTGACATATTATTATTATTGATTAATAATTTTCAGATCTAACTGTTTCCTCTTGAGAGATGTACTCGATGCTCTAAAGATGATGGGCTTTCCAAACTCTAGCAATGATGTTAGAATGTTGTAAATAACATGCTCTCTATTATAAAATCTCAGGGACAACAATATATGTTAATTTATTAAACTGTTATTATATACTGTATCTATAAATATCACGGCAGATGGCTTTATCCTATATATATATATATGGAGATTATGTTCTCGTTCTTTGTCAGTATCTGAGAGCTAATAGCGATAAAACGACCAGTGAAGCCATAAAACAGGAGAAATTAACATTTTATCCTTGTGCTCCAACATTTATCTCCTTTAATGAGTGTTCAGGAGTCTATTAGAGTTGGTGAGTAGGCATGGTCCATGAGAACCACTTCTCAGTGAACAACGTCGTGTCTTTGGTATAGGTTGTGATAGGTATATACAGTGAAAACAGAAGCATATAATATAATACTATTTTGCTTGAACAATGTTCACTAACTACTATAAGTTTATTCATTATTAGTGTTGGTTTGTAGCTTTTTTTATAAAATCATTTAGTTTGACGAGGTTTGTTATTTTTAGTGTTAGGATCATTAGATTGAAGAGATCACTTTAAGAGTGTATAACCTAATGTAGACGCACTTAAAGCTTTAGATGAATACAATAATAATCTCTTTATTGCATTTTTTTTAACAAATTTTTACATCGTAATCACAATCGTCAATAGTTTGTCAATTTACACGATATTATCTACACATTCACGCAACCTCATACTCACAATTCCTACAATCATTCAGACACAATCGCACTGACCTCAGATCCAGCACTCTCAAATATCCCAGCGGCTTATCATGAATTCATCAACAGAGTAGAAAGCCTTGGACACCAATAGGAGTTTGAGACGCGTTTTTTAAATTGATTTTGATTATTGGAAATTTTGATTTCTTCAGGGAGCCTGTTGATTAAATCTGACACCAACTTCTTGCGGTAAATGTTGCGCTAATGTCAATCTGCGTTGATGAGTTCGAAACTTGTCCCTGCCTCTAGGTTCATATTGATGAACGTCACCCGCCACGAATCAGTGCACCTTGATCTGCAGTACATGATCACCTCAAAAATATAGAGACAGGGCAAAAGTCAGCAATCTCAACTCCCTGAAAGATTCTACACGACTCTCTGTAATTCAAATTTTCAATGATTCTGACAGCTTTTTTCTGGAGTCTAAAGACGCGCTCCATTTTGTTTTTTTGCACAAACTTCCCCAAAGTCTTATTCCATACGCAAAATGAGGATGGATTAGGCCATAGTAGGCCATTCTTAAAACATCTGAGGAACAAAATTTTGCTAGATTGCGCAGAGCAAAAAAATACCTGAGGTAACTCTAGCAGGACCCTGTCAACATGATCGCTCCAGGTCAGTCCTTCGTCCAGAATCATTCCCAAAAACTTTGTGGAATTATTTTCTTCGAGAAGGTTGTCGTCCATAAATACGGCCGGACGCACGACTCGATCATGCTGACGAAGGCCGAAAGCCGAAATTTACTACTATTGTTTTTGACTGATTTGTTTTTAGATTCATTTCAGTGAAATACTGAATGCATGTGTTCAGTTCCATAAAAGAGGTGATTTCCAATTCTTGTATTGATTTACTTTTAAAACAAAGAGTCGTGTCATCGGCATATTGAACTAGTTTTCCATGCTGGATAAACTGGATTCAATCCGCCGACATAAATCAAAAACAGGAGAGGCCCGAGGATAGAACCCTGAGGGAACACCGTGGGCTATTTTAATTTTGTTTGAAATGACGTTCGAAATCCCCACGCACTGATGTCGATCCTTAAGGTAAGAACTGATCCATAAATGCGGGAGAACCTCGAACGCCACATTTCTCCAACTGGTGCAACAGTGTCTCGTGGTGCACACAGTCAAAGGCTTTGGACAGATCGAGAAATATGCTAAGCACATGTTCTCTCGCCTATCCAGACCATCGACAAACATTGTCCAATAGATTGTTCACAGCGTCAATTGTGGATCTGTTTTTTCTAAATCCAAATTGCTCTGGATTCAGAATTTCGAATTTTTCCAGAAAGCTTTCAAGCCTTTCGTAGAAAAGTTTTTCAAAAATTTTGCTGAAAACTGGAAGAATTGAGATTGGACGATAATTGCTTGTGAGACAAGGATCGTCCTTTTTGAAAATTGGGGTGATCTTGGCCGTCTTTAAAAGAGATGGAAAACTTCCAGTCTCCCATGAAAAATTGATCAATTTTGTTAGAGGACTCAAAAATATGCTTAAAGCAGCGTTTGAGTAGCCCACACTGACATCCCATTGGCGTCACTGGTCTTTTTTGATTTTAGTCTCTGCATGACACGTTCTACCTCCTCCTCACACACAGGAGCCAAAGCCATGGACGTAACAGGTACCCCACCAATCTCTCCTCCGTGAGACTGGGGATTCTTAAATGACGAATTCGGCCCAATAAAACATAATTATCATCATTGAACCACAGCCAATCCGTTGTATAGACTTACGGTCTCTTTATTGTTTTTACTGATGAAGATATAAATATTATTTACCTGTCGGGTGCTTGGTGTAAACTTTTATAAGATTTTCATGTTTCGGTGTGTATCATTTGACTAAATATTGCATTCGCAGAGGGCTTTCAATGCTTCCAATTTCCAAAGCTCACGAAAATTAGTAATTATTTTATTAGAAGAATTCATTTAGTTATTTTAAAAAAAACTCTAAATTTCACAATTAAAATATGCTCATAAGTCGACGGTAATATATTAAGGGATGATGGGTCAGATAATGCTCTTTGGACACAACGAAACATGACCTCGGTAAGGTTGCTTAGTTTCCGAGATATCATCACTGTTTTTAAAATCACAAAGCACTGCTACTCTAAATTAATTTTCAAAGTGCTACGGCTGGAAAATTGTAGATTATATTACAATAACAGGATATCTGGCATACATAAATGAGAGATAAACCTATTAATTTTTGTCACAGTTATTAAGTTGCAAATAGTCTTATTACCGCACAATTTTTAAATCACCACAAAATTCAAATTCTATCAAATATTTTTTATATACCTAATTTTTATTTGAATTTGTATTAAAAATTTGTGAGAATCATGCCGTGCTGAGCTCAATATGATACATGTTAAAAAGTTTTCCTGTACTTTGCCGTTTACCCTGCTGTGAAGTTTACATTGGAAATAAACATAAAATGCTTAGTATTCACAACTCAATCACCACATAAAATAATATTTTGCTTATTCCGTGATTTATTAACAGGCAACTTTGTAAGCCTAATGTAAAATTGTTAATATTTTAAATTTCCCTACTCATTACAAACTGAGTTCTGTCTGGTCTAGAGTGTCATGTACACCAAGTACTGAGTCACCCAGAACATTTTTTTTTAATATATTAAGCAAAACTTTTGACTTAATTAGTAAAATATGATTTCCACCTTCTTCTGAGGATTATACCTTACCAGCCTTATAGATTTAGTCGAAAAAAAAGTATTTAATATTGAAAATGGAAGTTCTCATATACATCCTAAAAGCCAGTCAGCAATTATGCTACAAAGTGTTTAAAGAGGATGGCTTTCTCCTAAAGATCACACAGAACAAATATTTTTCATATAAATCTGCACTACCCCACATACCTTACTCATAGAAAATATAAAAAATCATGGAAGAACTTATTTGGTTAATACTATATTATTCCTTATCAATATTCAATTACTCAAATAAGTTAATTGAAGTAAATGGTTTTTTTTTATATATATTTCCATCATATAGACTCCATTGTAATAGGTGATTTACTAAAAAATGCGCAAAAATAAATACAATGCAATATTCAAATAAATTCTATATTTATTTAATTTTAAAATCTTGGAGAAATTTTTAAATTTCGCAGTTATTAAAACATAAATTTTTCAATATTATTTAACTCTTGTTCAACTCCTTCGGAAACCTAAGCTTTTATCGGCAAGTGTAGTATAATAATATGTTGTTTTTATATATTCAAAATAATATTAAAATACTATATAGTATATTTAAATAAAATGTTTTTTTAATATTTCAAGCAGTATGAAGAATTAAACTAAGAATTAGTTTTAAATAAGTAAACTATATAGTAGAGCATAATTTGTTAATAGTGCCTTCTTAATTATTGATTAGTGTTTTCTGTTTTCTATTATATGTGAATAGATTATTAGGCATTTAAGTCCATTAGGTTTGTTCGTTCTTTTAATAATTTTATATATACACTTTTTTTATATTGTGTGTCCTGATTTAATGCTAGGGTTTGCATACCACAGATTTTTCACTTTGATCATAGATTTTTAATGATATTCTACTTTAATCATGTTCTTCTTGTTTGTCCAATATAAACTTCTCTGTATCCAACGAAACCATATGAATTATGGAAGATGGGTAATCAGATATACAAATAGTGGATGAGAGAAACTATAATATAGTTATAATATAGACTATAATATAGTTATAATATAGACTATAATATAGTTACAATATAGACTACAATATAGTTATAATATAGACTATAATATAGTTATAATATAGACTATAATACAGTTATAATATAGACTATAATATAGTTATAATATAGACTATAATACAGTTATAATATAGACTATAATATAGTCTAATATTATTAGATAGCACACATATGTTATATACTCAGTGTCAGACATTGGCATTATTCTTTCAGAATCGTCCCTTTGGACATCTAATATTAAAGTTTTTACTTTTAATAAAAATAACTGTTAAGGCCAATCAGTAGAAAAGCGTAAAAGTTAATAATTATCGTATCTTAGTACATATACAATAAACAATAAATGTGTTTATTTACTCATTGCTATCGTGCTTACAGATATGAACTATGTAAAAACGTTGGCTAAAGCATATCCAAATGTCAATAGACATTTTTTACCATTAAAATTTCAAACCCATACCATCGTAGGTCTGCGAGATATTGGGTGGGCATATGACAAACAGACACTTAGACAAAAAGGAATCCATCTACACCAGAGACCGAAATTATAGGCTTGGTAATGAATCAGCGAACAATATCCTGCACAGTTAATATGTATACTGACTAGACTTTTATATATATTGCAGTAAATTTAAAACATAATTTAACTATAATTTTTATTTCGTTTCATACAAATTAATTCCTTATTTACACAGAATTTCCATGTAAAAGATCAAACTGAATCGTATTTATGATAATAATTATTAAAATGCAATGGTTAGTATTTTACACAATATTCAGATCCGAGAGAGTGACATGTTTGCATAAACTTAAGTTGCAAGGTGCTGCTGAGAAATTAAATTGTAACTTGCTGCAACAATTTGCATTTAAAATTAGAATAGAGGCATGTTCTTGAGAAACTTGTTATGCTGTTCATCGCAGAAAACAAGTAAGTATTAATAATACGAGCGTCCTTATTTGAACAAGACCTGAGTTAACGTTTTAAGGAATATTGTAGCGTAATAATTTACAAAAAAGTTTAATCAGAAATTAAACAGTAACTTGTCTAAGACAATAAGAAAAACAATAATCAAGGACATCACCTATTGAAAAAATGAAATTCTAAAGTTTTTAGGGTAAAACCACTAAATTGAAATTACAGGTTCCATTTTTATTACAAATTTTATCTTAAAGCTGGAATACTTCTCTACTTTTATATATATTCCGTTAGTTTTAAAATATGGCCACGGATTAATGACAGAATACCGAAGTTTTAAAAGCAAGTCACAAAATTAACATCTTCAGTTCGTAGCGAAATATGTATCACAAAAATTTTATTGTAATGTAATATAATATAATTGTATGTAATATAATTTATTTTAATTGTAATTTATAAGCTGTTTAATGTCTGAAAGTGATGGTTTCTTTTAAAATGTAAAGTAAATTTTAAAATAATATGACGTTTTTTTTATAAACGCGTTGCATAAATCGTATAAGAGTAAACAAGAATTTGTTCCATTTCCTGCTGCATTTTTATTTCTCAATGCACCTCTTTTTACGAGGAATAGGTACTTAGAAGTTTCAAAATAATGAAAATTTACAAATTAGTTTTTGTTACTTTATGAAAAAAGCTTTCTTTATTCTTTGTTTTTTTTTGTGAAAGTGAATCGCATATTTCACATTTTGCAAATTACTAAGAATTCAACATTAGCAGTTGACGATCATTTACAGTTCCTAATAAATGCTACCATTATTGCTATTAATAATTTTATATTTAGAGCATAAATGTTTAATACAATGAATAGCTTGTAGTGTTTATTTTACGTTACAGTTATTAACGGACACTTTTCTAATAGGGCATAAGGCAAAACCTAACCATTTGCAATATTATTTATACAGATTCTACCTTTACCACCACAGTTTATGATATTAGAAATGGTAAAGAGCAAATGAACAAAGATAAATAATAACTACAACCTTTATATATTCTGTTACGTGTTTAAATTGAACATAAGCATTTACGTATTTTTTGTAACGCCGTAATGAATTTATTTTAGTTTCTACTAATATAAAATTTATTTAACAGATTGCTCCGATTACAAACTGTATTCTCTCATTCAAATATCCTTGTAATTGCGTTACTGAAATTTGGATCAAAATATTTTGAATTCGTTTAGAAATAACATTTAGAGTAGTTAATCGTCTTAAATGTGTCTTATGTGATAACTATATACCCACAACGTTGACTTTACACATTGAAAGGATTACATGAGCTTTGATAGTGAACAGATCAATGTCACACAACGAAACCAATCCATGTGCAGTGAAACCGTGTCATGTTACCACCAGTTGACCGGACCTCTGTACTGGTAAATGTCAGACGCTTTGTAGTTTTAACGAGGTTACAACGTATCGCCAGATCTGCTAGTGAACAGATCAACGTCACACAACGAAACCAATCCATGTGCAGTGAACCGTGTCATGTTACCATCAGTTGACCGGACCTCTGTACTGGTGAATGTCAGACGCTTTGTAGTTTTAACGAGGTTACAACGTATCGCCAGATCTGCTAGTGAACAAATCAACGTCACACAACGAAACCAATCCATGTGCAGTGAACCGTGGCATGTTACCACCAGTTGACCGGACTTCTGTACTGGTGAATGTCAGACGCTTTGTAGTTTTAACGAGGTTACAACGTATCGCCAGATCTGCTAGTGAACAAATCAACGTCACACAACGAAACCAATCCATGTGCAGTGAACCGTGGCATGTTACCACCAGTTGACCGGACTTCTGTACTGGTGAATGTCAGACGCTTTGTAGTTTTAACGAGGTTACAACGTATCGCCAGAGATCTGCTAGTGAACAAATCAACGTCACACAACGAAACCAATCCATGTGCAGTGAACCGTGTCATGTTACCATCAGTTGACCGGACCTCTGTACTGGTGAATGTCAGACGCTTTGTAGTTTTAACGAGGTTACAACGTATCGCCAGATCTGCTAGTGAACAGATCAACGTCACACAACGAAACCAATCCATGTGCAGTGAACCGTGTCATGTTACCATCAGTTGACCGGACCTCTGTACTGGTGAATGTCAGACGCTTTGTAGTTTTAACGAGGTTACAACGTATCGCCAGATCTGCTAGTGAACATATCAACGTCACACAACGAAACCAATCCATGTGCAGTGAACCGTGTCATGTTACCATCAGTTGACCGGACCTCTGTACTGGTGAATGTCAGACGCTTTGTAGTTTTAACGAGGTTACAACGTATCGCCAGATCTGCTAGTGAACAGATCAACGTCACACAACGAAACCAATCCATGTGCAGTGAGCCGTGGCATGTTACCACCAGTTGACCGGACCTCTGTACTGGTGAATGTCAGACGCTTTGTAGTTTTAACGAGGTTACAACGTATCGCCAGATCTGCTAGTGAACAAATCAACGTCACACAACGAAACCAATCCATGTGCAGTGGACCGTGGCATGTTACCACCAGTTGACCGGACCTCTGTACTGGTGAATGTCAGACGCTTTGTAGTTTTAACGAGGTTACAACGTATCGCCAGATCTGCTAGTGAACAAATCAACGTCACACAACGAAACCAATCCATGTGCAGTGAACCGTGTCATGTTACCACCAGTTGACCGGACGTCTGTACTGGTGAATGTCAGACGCTTTGTAGTTTTAACGAGGTTACAACGTATCGCCAGATCTGCTAGTGAACATATCAACGTCACACAACGAAACCAATCCATGTGCAGTGAACCGTGTCATGTTACCATCAGTTGACCGGACTTCTGTACTGGTGAATGTCAGACGCTTTGTAGTTTTAACGAGGTTACAACGTATCGCCAGATCTGCTGGTGAACAAATCAACGTCACACAACGAAACCAATCCATGTACAGTGAACCGTGGCATGTTACCACCAGTTGACCGGACCTCTGTACTGGTGAATGTCAGACGCTTTGTAGTTTTAACGAGGTTACAACGTATCGCCAGATCTGCTGGTGACACACAATTATGCTCGGCTTGTGAGTGTTTTACAGAGTAATACTTATTTGATAAATTGGCACACCAAATATTATATGCAGTTTCAACAAGTTTAAAATCTTTCAAAATTGGTTTTATAAGTTTGAATGTTTCAAAACATTAGCTTAAATGCTTTGTATTCACACATTAAAACCAATTTTTTAACAGAATACTAATCAAAATTAAAACTGTGTTATATAAATTTAACGTCTTTTAAAATTGTAAACATATTTATATATAATTGTTTATTATTTATTTAGAGGTTAATGTACACTGATGATGGTTGAATACGGAAAGACGTGTATGGCGATTAAAGAATTTTTATGGGTTTAGAATACTTTTATTTTTTCTGATATATATGTTATACTCAGACCTAATGTAACCGGATGGTATCGCCTAAGGAAATTACCTTTTCTGAGAATTGTTATTTGGAGGTGGATAAAATCCTCGTGTAAAGACCTGTACTGGCACACGTTTGGAGATATGTACTGCATGGGAAGTTTTAGAAATATATTTTAGTACTTGTATCTATACAAAATATCATCACTTTTAGAGGTCACTCTTGCGGTAGGATAGGACGGTTCAGAAATCTCACGTCAATTGAGGAGATTGTAACGTTCAATGATGGTTATCAGATTATATTGTATGTACGGTACGTTGTTTTAAATAAAATAAAATATTATTAACTTTACACCCAATTCATAAGTAATATTGGCCCAATAGTTGTCATTTTATTACACAAAACATTGTATCTGGGAAACACACAATTTCGGTGAATTATAAACTGTATGCTTCTGTAATATATATTTCTAAGACAAGACTACACATCATATGTAGAAAAATGTTATCTCATTGTTTGAAGTCTGAGAATCCACGTTTTAAAATTAAATTCCATAAGAATTCCAGTTGTTACCTTCCTTTTAGAAAGTTAAAAGCCAATTTTAAATATCAAATGTTGTATTCGGTATATTGACTTCAATAATAGTAATAGTATTAGGAAAGCTCAATAAATTATACTTGAAAGGACCCCATAAACTTTCCTATGGATTTACAAAAATCAAAATGTATATAATATTCTGTCTATCTGAAAACATGATGAATCACCCTTGTAAATTATGGTCAAACAAGTAGCTTGTTTAGAAGCAAATGAATGAAGAAAACTTATTGTCATAAAATCACCTAAACTAAAACATTTCGTGTCTAAACGCTGATTTAAATAGCTTCTGTTTTACAGAAAGGCTCCGTATATATTTGTATGGGGTTTAAGCAAACAATGGTGAAGGAAACTCATCACGATTAGTTTTTGAAATTGAATTTTTAAATTATTCAAATTGTAAGCATAAGTTTATTTGAGCACTTTAACCTAATTATTATTATTAAACCTTCTACATTTATTTCTGAAATAAAGTAGGAAGAAGTACAGTCGGAGGAAAGTTTGATGATATTTAATACGTAATATTCAATAACCACGTGACAGTATGAGATAGGGATACGCGTCACAGAAGCACGTAATCAGTTGGTCTGCTCGTCTGCTGATGTTTAGACTATCCAAGCGCTCACAAGAGACCACTACAAGTGCACACTGTTCCATTTTGTATGCAAATTGGCTCCACATTGTAACCATTCTATAAACCTTAATTTCCCTCATCGAGTATCGGTTGGTATAAGTTCACTTAACGTTTAAATTAAAATCCTACCAATTTGTTTTAAGGAGTAAATTATAATTTATTTTATCATCGATAAAAAACAGTTAGTAGTCAACAAAACTTTTGTATGGTAGATCATAATCTGATCTAGTTTTATTTTCTTTTCGAGGAAATGACACCGTTTTATTTTATAGTGTACTGGTTTAGCTGTAGCGAATCCAATCTATCACTTATGACCTATCACTGTATGTTTCGTTTATCTTTTTTCGCAGGACATCTAAAAAAATAATTAGGCTTATGACTTGGCAAATCTTGTTTGATTATAATGAAAGTTCTTCCAAAAGACTTGGCTCAGCGATAGAGTAAATGATTAGTTTAAAGCTATACTAACAAGTAAATTATATTAACATTATCAATATATTATTCAGATTTATATTAGTAATATGATAGTTTTATTCATACTTAAATGGTGTTTATACAAAACCAGCAATGAAGTTATTTTGAAGGAAACCATTTAGAAAATTGCCTAGGTGACTAATTATTTAAAAAAGAAAAAGATAAACATTAATTATAATTTTGCTTTTCAGGGATATCACGATCCCCTATTTAGGCTTAGTGTGCCAGCCGTCCTAGCCTGTGAAAGTTCGTATATTTTACAATTGAATATTGATGTCTTAAAAAATTCATTACGAAAACATCACGTTACATGATGTTCGTTTATGGATAAATATATTTTTATTTGTATTTTTTGTTGATAAACTTTGTAATTTATTATTAAATTATTATTAAGTGGTTCTGTAAGTATTTTTAAAAAAGGTTGGATTACATAAACATAATGATATTATGTTATTTTTTAATTCAAAGTTACCTAACAAGTAAAGGACTCGAGTAACGAGGCATCGAGTCTTGTACACCGGAATAAAGTAACCTCTGAACACACAAATATTTTTGTGTCACTATTATCGTTGTCAGCGATACTTGGTGACACTTGGTCACCCTATTACAGATTCTCAATAACACCCATACTCTTCATACTCAAAAGGACCATCCAAATCAAAAGGACTCCAGGCGTTTATGAGGACATTTCACATTGTATTTAAGGATACTCAGTGACTCCCGTAATGAAGAACACCCAGAATCCACATATATTTACTAAATCCATAGTACCTTAGTAGATTTTACTTTTAGGAACATTAAATTTTCCAGTATTATGTTCATTTTATATGAACCAAATATTATTAAATGTCTACAGATATTAAATAAAATCCTTCCTATCGAAAAAGGATACATCCTCTTTAAATTAATTACTAAATAATACACGCAATACGTAAGTATGTAAAAAGTCAAAGTTTTCATGTTTATTAAACTAATAGATGCATGAAGTCTTGGATTACTTGGACTATATTTATTCAATCTACTTCTATTTAGAAATTAGCCATTACGATGCTTCCTATATTATTAATAAACTATTGGTTTTTGTTAAAATACGTTTTAGTATTTTAAATATAACCCTCTAGGTACTTTATATTTTAATATTACAAGTTATATAATACTTATTTATTTGATTTGGTTTTGTCTCAGCTATTTTCTAAATTAAATAAAGTTTGGATAAAGATGTATTTCATACTAAATAATTAGATTCTGCATGCTTTTCCTAATGTTAATGAAATCACTTTTAAAACATTTGCAGCTACTACAAAAGTAATAAATCCGAAACTTGTTAACAACTAATCGTTTATTGATACCAACAAAAAGTTCAGAACTTCATGAATGAACATTGTATATCATATATAAAACCATGAATGTTGCAAGAGGGAATCTCTGCCTTCTCAAACAGAATACATTGCCGAGAGTACAACATTACTATTGTAGCCTAGTAGGTGTGAATGCAGGTCTTTACACGAGTTTAGTGCTCCCTACTATTGTAGTCACACTTTTAGAGTACTGATATTTCCATAGTAAAACCGTTGTGCGATGAACCTTTATTAATTATTTTATTTGTTTTATATTTATATTTCAACAATTTTCAATGCACTTAAATAGTGAATACATGATAAAAAAAATTAGAAATGATAATTTAATGCATGCAATTTATTTGGCAAAAATCCATTTTTATTACTTTTACTAATGTTCACCATTTGTATAATTGTTTTGAAACACTTCACCAGAGATCGCATCAGACTAAGACCAATACTAGTAACTTGTGCATCAGAACTTTGTGATGCAGCACGGTCCTTAGGGCTGTTCCATTGGGATGAAGTACGGTAATGTTGCTTAAGAATCGGATGCTTTGGAATGGTTTTGAATTTCAACCCCACAGTTTTACCATCTTATTTTTGGCGGTAGGGTTAGACCAGATGTCTCATTTTTTAAATGTGAATGGTTTGAATAAAAACCTTTTAAACTTGTACAGTTCCTCATATTACATTTATAAAATAAAAAATTGAACTTTTTGCGAGATAGCAAACTTTAGTAATACAATAGAAAATTATAAAACTATTTGATGTGTATTGGTAATATTTTTTAAATTGGGAAAACACACGGAACTTTACGTCAAAATTTAATCGTGTTTGAAATTTAACATTGGTTTTAATGCCTAAAATAAGAATGGCCATCTTACTTACGGGGTTTAGGATCATAAAGTAAAAGCATAGCCGTAAGTGATGAATGGGACAATGTGAATTTGTCCAAGTACCATGAATGAAACTGCGTGGTTTGAAATGACCCAAAATAGTTGTTACGCTGCACATTCCTTAAAAAATAATGACGACAAATTATTATTGAACTATTCTGTAACAAACAATATCACATGAAAAATATGTAAAACTTGGTGTCTTAGTAACATGGAGGTGGCTGTCCTTTTAAATATTCTAAATTAGATAAAAAAAACCAAAAAGTGAACAGTGATTGTTACATCCTGGAATTCCTAAGTTTATTAATTTACGTAACCCTGCCTTACATTATTGTCATATTGTGTATTTTTCCAATAACACTAATAAGCAAAAATTGTCAATAACAGTTTTATTTTTCGGAGTAGTATTATGTATATTTCGATTAATAAACCGTAATAAGTACAATACTTAGGAATCATATTTTAGAGTTCAGATGCGTTGGTTTCAGATAGAAACCCATTGTTTCATTACATTTCATATTTTACCTTGGCTAAAGAATTATTGATATAAGTTGATTAGCATATTTTGCATTATAAAAAATATTGAAAAGACCATTTTTAAGTATACAGAAATGCTTAATATAAGGTCCACTATATCATCCCGTAACATATTATCCATTGTGTAAGCAAGACACAATACAACTCAATAGTATTGTTGTTATTATCAGGGGATCACCAAGGGATTTACGACGTGTAATATGATACGTGAGGAGCTACAGTCTTGTACATTGCGCACATGTCAGGCATCTGCAGTGACATTGCTTCTACAGAAACACTTTCCTTTTATATTGCTTCTAGCTCTTATTAAAGATATGAAAATTGTTAAAAATTTATTAAAACATAACACAATAATATATTTCGTAGTAATTTATGCTTTACCAATAACATAGTATACATATGTGATTTGAAATATCGAAATTACAATTTTGTATTCTTATATAGAGTTGACTGCGGCACCCGCGTTATGGATAATGGAATGTTGTAAGGTTTCTTATGATCAGTCCAGAGCTGAAGTGAAAGTATAATAGATTTTACTTTCTCTAAGCAGGTGACCACACTAAATGCTGCAGGTTTATCTAATAAAGTTTTATAAATATCTCAAACGTTCTTTATATAGTTTTAAAACTCTTTAATACCATTTTCAGGAAAAAATATACAATTGTGAGTTTCTTATTCTAAAATATTGTTTTTAATAAGAAGAGGTCCTCCTTCCATGAATAAAAATAAGTTTATGAAATACATTTCATGGTGGCTTGTTGCTAAATATATTTAAATGTCACCATTAAATGATACCCTTGGTATGCTAAACCAATGTTCACCACTGTACTCCTACCACTGGCGGACAAGGAACGGGAGAACCAATGTCTTCCTTATATGTCGCAAATAGCTGGAAATGTTGAGATATGGGGGTACAGAGGCCTGATATATACGTCTATTGTACTGCTGAGGAAGACTGTTGGAGTGGATGAGACTTAATCTTAAATCTTTCGTAAGCCCAAGGTGAGAAATTAATGTCTCTCTTGCTCGCTTTAGCTGGAAGAGGCTGGAACCGAGCGACCTTTCCCTACTCGCAAGGTGAAATGACTGATAGTGTCCTTTATCCCCTGCATAACCTGTCACTCAGGAAGAGGTGCAAAGTTCCTTTCATAAAGGAGTATAACTTGTAATACTGTTTTATATTTCAGTTCCTTGGAAGGTGAAAAGCAGGCCGATATTTCATTACAATTAGTCATAATAGCTATTGTTATGAGGCAAGTAATTGTCCAACAAACCTGAAGTGTCACTGACACAAAATACATCTTTAAAATTTATATATTATTGATTACACCTGGTTATATTATTTAAATTCTTTACACTATAATTTTATACTGTAAGTGTCTCTGATGTGAATGATGTAGTTGCTTTGATGCTTCTTCATCGCTGAATTCTTTTGCATTCCTTCAAACGAACATGACTCCAGATTCTAAGAGTCAGTCTGCAGCGCGTCAGATTCCAGCTGATGCACTAACAGGAAGGTGAACTGGAGCTAAACGCCACATTCCCGACAGATGAATGTTCTGTCTGCTGAAGAAAAATATATTTCTCCTGGTTAGCGGTCTGGCGTCGTAATGGAAACAGTTTATTTACCCTCTGACAAGGATGGTATGTTTGTTATTTATAGCGTTTGTACTGTCAGTTTAGAGTACTTTTTTCGATTTATGTCTCACTTCACAATACGGCTTAAAGGAAAGATATGTCACAGTGAACATTTATATATCTGATATATTATGTCTCATATATTATTGTATATTATCACTTATTTTTTATTTATTACTTATTATGCTTACAAATAATACATAATTGTTTCACAATATACCCTTGTGAATAATATTACATGTATTTAGCGAAATTAAAGCTCCTTAATTTTTAATTCATTCATTTGAAGCTTTTTGTCTATATGTGTAAACCAAAATAATATGAATCTCTAGGTACTTTTCTGAGAGATTCAATGTTAAAAAATGTTAGGATTTTAAAGAAGAAAATGTTATCACTTATATAATACTCCTAAACTAAATCCAAATGAATAACATTTATATATTACTCTGGAATATCTGTTACTTTATTCCCCTCTTTGATTATTTTAGCAACTGAATCTACTGAAATTTACACAAATATCACCTACATCTTATACCAGTTACAAATTTACTCGAAATTGTATATTTCTTGTTAATGATTTTTAAGTTTTAAAATACTCAATATAGTTCACGTAGTGAAGCTTGGATTACTTCACTACGCTCATCCGGTTTGCTTGGATTTGTATTGAAAAGTTAACAATCATTTAATTCCATAGGATATTGTTTAATAATTAGTATATTCATGAAAAGTAAGTTATTTGGTGGTTTAATCTTCATATCACAAAAATATAACCTTTTGCGAGTATATTAAATGTGATTGTCTTGTTATACAAGAAGTTTCCTAACATAAAATATTTCTTTGGAAATTTCGATACTCCGCTGGTTTATTCATAAACTATGTTACAGTTTCAAAGCTATATTTATACTTATTTTTAGATTTATTTTTAAGCTTACAGGATAATGCGACTTTGAATGCCCTCGTCCACTAAGGAAAGGCCTCAATTTACTAAAATACCAAAATAAGAGATTATTGCACAAACATTATTTCACAATAAAAACTAAATTGATAAATTAGTAAACAAAACCATAAGATTTCTTTCAAATTCGTTAAGTTTTTCAACTGATAATAGTATTAAATGAATGATGAATTACTTGATTGTGAATAATGTCTTTACTCTAAATATTTTCTGAGGATACTAACTCTATAGCGTTCTATAGACTTTGTCATTAGTTGCAACTCTGATTGTATTAGTTACCCGTTAGATAAACAATTCATACGGTCGTGTTGTAATGAGGTCCGGCGGAGTATTCCAGTTGGTTCTGGAGTCTGACACTAGAGCTGGGCCACATAATCTAACTGTTATCATTTAAGTATACGCTAACTTACCTCTCATTATGCAGATGGCAATCGTAGCGCTCTCTATTGACTATACATTAAAACTTTTGTTGAGTTATCTGTTGTGTGACTAATACTAACAATCAAATGTGTTTTTATTTAATCGAGTTGTATTTTAATCAGCTGTACACAGCAATGAAGAAGGAAGAAACCGATAGTACTAGTGCATTTCGCTTCATATCATGCTGTAATTAATGTAATTTAGAAAACACGCCAAGTGCATTAGTATCATTCGGAACACGTTTTATCCATAATTAAATGGCTAATTTATTACACTCGTTTGACTGCAACTGATTAAGCGTTAACAATGCCTACTAGTCGAGGGGCTGGAACTTGTCCGAACGAGAGATGCCTCAATAGCAGTCAGACTTGCAGACTTGGAATTCTACACGATGGATTTATAAACAAATAACATTCGATGTTGTTTCCTGTCGCTAAATGGGATTTGACAGATGGTTAGCTGGAATTTTTACATTGATTTTAAGGATAATCATGAAGAAAAAGAGAAAATCACAAAGTAAATTAATTTAAAACAATCGTTATACAATTACGTAGCACTTTGTCAAATAGATATCCATTAACTATCATTAAGAATAATTTGAGAAAGATGTCATCTCTTGTTTCACATTTTGTATGAACTTCATTTCTATGCTCAATACTATGTGTTCTATGATGGTGCATGAACACTCCTGAGATTTAGATGTGGTTTATTCCAAACTGATAAGCTTGTAAACTGTATCTTTTATCTAACTCATAGATGCAAAATTTACTGTCTATATTACTGTCCACAGAACCACAACATTGAAATAAACTAACGGTTATAAGTTTATTACTTAACGTTCAGTGAAGCATGTTACACGGTACGTGGCATGGTGTTTTCCTACATTGCAAATAATGATTACAGAAACATTTTTGTTATTCTTTGATTAGATATTTAGTATTGATAAGGCGTAAATTAATGTCGTTTAAAAAGTTAAGTATCAGAAAAAATTAAACTTTTATTTCATTCAATAATTGCATTTTATTTTGGATGGCTGTGAATGGTATGTATCACATCACTTACAAAAAGCTGTTTAACAAAAACATAATCTTCGAAAGTAACGAACTTTTAAATATAACAGTTAAATACACATTTTGCTGTTTTATAACATTTTTTGCAACCGATAACACTATAACTGATCTCAAGACATAACTATCAGAATGGATTGTATTAAAACGTACTTATGTATACCCTGTAATATTTACTCAAAGATGTCATATGTGGATAGTACGGGTACCATCCAAGGCAGTAGCAGTTGTTGATAACAATGTTAGAGCACATATTGCCGTGCTAATCGTGAACATGACTATATAAATTGTCTATACTGCTACATATAAAAAAGTCTAATAATTCTTTTTTAATTGAGGTGATAAAAATAATTGTGTTATTAATTATTCAGTATACTGCGATTATGAATTGATATGCGAACATACCGTCATAAATGAATACGCTAGATCTCGATCGCTAAGAGGCTTAAAGTATTGTAAACACAACAGATTAAAGTATGTTTCAACTTAAGATCAGTCAGGTGAACTGTACTGATGTAATAATCATACGAATACGTAGTTATTTTTAATAACTCAATAAGAAATCTATATACCTGGATATTTTTTAATGTAGCAATTCATCCAATGTTTACTGTTATGTACAGGATGAACACGGCAATATGGGCTCTAAAATTGTTATAAACAACTGTTATTGCCTCCCTAGTGACACTTTTGCTCGATACCGTAATTCAAATATTGGCCCATTTGCTGTTATTCATAGCTATTACTTACTTCATTTCTGTAATGTATCGTTTGTGTTGAATAACTACTACCTAATTAAAAAGCATGGTTTTAAACCAGTTTAATTAGTATAAAAACAGTCATAATAATGTTTAAGAAATATTTAAGGTATACTAATTTATACATGCTGTTCTTTACTTGATCGTTTTTTTTATAATTGAAGAAGTGAAAGCAAGATAATGAACTTTTTATAATAGTTTGTATATGAAGATTTGAGATTAGAGAACTTTAAAAAAGCTATCCTATTCCTAGGGTCTTCTTCATCAGGTGTAGACAAAAGAAGATTTTTGCGAAAGATGAGTTTACCTCACGTTCATCTTCCTTGCAGGTTCTGGAATATTAAAGCTGTTAAGCACTTAACTCTTATAATTTGGAGTCATGTTCATCTAAAAATATAAAAAAAATTCTGCCACAAAGAAGCTTAAAGTAAACTTTTTGCATCGTT
Source organism: Homalodisca vitripennis (assembly GCF_021130785.1). NCBI lineage: Eukaryota > Metazoa > Arthropoda > Insecta > Hemiptera > Cicadellidae > Homalodisca > Homalodisca vitripennis. Next base: position 6,033,600 of record NC_060211.1, on the reverse strand, counting down.
TCGACTAAACTGCATTCTGAATGGATTTCTGAATTTATTATGTGTTGTTCACAAGAGAAGGAAAAAACTTAAACTTAAAACAAAACATATCTAAATAAATACATTAGTAAATTATTAAATATTTATTCAATCTTTTACAATAAATGTCCTAATATATTTGAACAAGTTTTTCAGTAAAAATATTTTTGAAAATTATATACGATATTTTAAAAAGATTAAACACTAGAGTATTAAAATAGGCGTATAATTCATCTAGCGAAAGCAAAGATATAAGATTCTTTATTATAAAAATATATCGAAAAGGGGCCGCCTCAGTCTACAAAGGTTTGTTGTTGGATGCAAGTTGGACCAAACTCATTGAAATAAAATTTGTAAGGCAAAATAAAATGCACTTGAACATTCATGGCGAACAGTTCTAACTGTAATGACCAGTATAATATCTTCGCAAACTAAATTATTATTTTGAAACTAAATTTTAAGCACAAGAATTATTGTATTAATCAATTATTTACTTATTGGTAATAAGAGAATTAGTACGGGTATTTAACGCTTCATTTGAACTGGGATATAGGACTAAAGCAACAAAAATAAATACAGTGCAAGCAAATCAAACGTTACGTACAAGAGCATATTAATTTAGAAAAGAAAATTATTCATGGTAATTCAAATAAGTATATTAGTCAACAATGACTAGAAAAAATTAACTTTTTTACATTGAGAATGAAATAAAGAGGACTTAATAATCTAATAAATGATCCGAATGGAAACTATCTCCTGTCATCCAAGACTAGACGTAATTTCCAGTATAATACAATAATCAAACATGCAATATATGTCTAGACAGTTTATAGTAATTTCAAAGATACACTACTGTATATACAGAATATTAATCATTGTCTTGTATTAACTGTAAAGGATAATATGTCTCAGCAATAAAATCTCGGTATGAGTAAAATCTATTAAACATTCCAGACATGGACTAATACTAAAGAGGAGACTTGTGTTTGTACTAAATGTAAGATGTGCTGATGGTTTACGAGCTCAAGATGATACATGACAACCTCTCAATCCTCACATCGGTCCTCAGGGGCCACTTACTGAGATCATGACGTCACTCACGCAGAGATACTCGAACATTACATTTAGACTGACGACACAATTATAAAAAATTAAAGGAAAAAATTTTTTTCTATGAGAGTGGAGAGAAACACCAGACTGGTTTTATATAACTGGAGAAAAATCCAGAGCGTTTATAAAGCTACATTGGTTTATTTTTTATTAAAACTTAAATTAAATGAAATTCTTGGGACAGAAATATCGGGATTTAATTTTAATTAGAGTGTGAAAAGTTAGGATGGATACGAATATGCAATCCTTGTAATCCAGTGCTGGTAACTTTACATTATTAGGAAGGCGAATCACTGCCTTGAATTGATGAGAACTTGTCTTGTGTACTGCAGTTACGTCAGATCTGAGAGGGCTATTGTTTCTCAAGTTGGATACGGCTGGGCCAATGAGAGAACGCCGCGGATGTCCATCAGAAGAGGGTGGAAGGGGGATTATAAAAACTGCCAGCTCATAATTTTCGGCCTTCTTTTTGGTAATTATCGTGAATTTAGTTGATGACAGTGCGCGCCGTTTCATAATTGTTTTCCACGAGAGATTTTGAGGTAAGCACCAAATTTATGGTCAGTTATATTGAAATAGACTTCCAGATCTGATATTAAGTTAATTTTGTTGTCTTTTTTTATAGGAAAATTAAATTTATAGAAACTTCATAGTAATCTGCATAACTTATTCTTGATGAACAATGAACCACAATAGAATCAAACAAGTTACGTTTTGGTTCAAACTTGCAAGAAAATTAAAATTAAAAGTGAATTTTGTTGATAACTTTGATTAAATTTTGGAAATTTAGTAATTTATTAATATTTAATTTGAACTGTTTTTATTGTGAATTTTTATTGGAAATTAATTGAACTTTAATAATTGTTTTAGAGAGTTGTATCTAAACTTCAAAGACTTTAAAATTAAGGTACAACTAGTGGAAAGAGAAGTTTGATTTTTTATTTTTGAATTTTGATTGAACTTAGTTAGAAGTGAACTTTTTTATTTTAGTTATTTCCAAGTGGTATTTCATTTTTATTTGAAAACCTTTTTTTTGTATTTTAGAAGAGAGCTCTGATTTTAGTTTGATGTATTTGACTGATATTTTAATTCCTACATTCAAAAAATTTTACTGAATATTCACTCGGAGCTTACTAAGCTGAAGCTCAAGACGATACAAGACAACCTCTCAATCCGCACATCGGTCCTCAGGGGCCACGTACTGAGATCATGACGTCACTAACGCAGAGATACTCGTACATTACATTTAGACTGACGACACAATTATAGAAAAGTTAATGAAAGGATTTATTTTCTTTTATGAGTGTGGAGAGGAACACCCAACACACCTCAAAACTTGATTTTGTTTTTTTTTTACAGTTGAATTGACTTGAAAGCTTACGTGTATTTTTTTCGATGATGAAACATAAATACAATTCTGTTGTTGGTAGTCTTACTTTAAAAATGTTACTTGTTACTTTAATTGTAACAACAGTCACTGAAATATTTAAAAAAAACAATCAATGAATATTTAAGATAAATTTTCGTTAGCAAATTAGCGATATAATATCGATTTTAACTATATAATAGATTTTTTATACATTTAAATAGATAAAAAATCATATTTTCTCTCAAAAACGTAGTTCAAAAAATAAACCTTTGCTTTTGACCGTCTGTACAAAAATTTTTTTTCGAAATTAAATAGAAACCCATAAACACTGAATCACGTAGACTTCTAAATAGATATTAGTTGAAACAAGGGTGGTAACAGGGAAGTGTGAGCCATAATTGAGTCACATCGAGAAGTTTAGTAACACTAAAAGTTGGCATTATCCCGAGCTCAACTTGCAACTTAACTTTCCATATCGTTCGCTCTAACTATAACGCTGAGCACAATTGGCTTAAGGGTGTCAACACAATTACGTTATACAAGGAAACTCAGTTTAGTTAAATTTCGTTGCCAAATTTCAATAAATGTGTTGTAGATACAGTTATTAACGCAGTTACTATTACAGAGAATTAATTACGTGTAATCTCGTAGACAATTTAAAAAGAAAGATTTATAAAAATATAACCCTTATATACAGAATTTTACGGTGATAATCAAATTGTGAATATTTATAGATCCATTTAAATGTGGACACAAGGATACCTTTATGCTAATTCTGGTTTTGAATTAATATTTCCATTTATCATAGCTTTATGCACAGATACGATTCATTTTTTAAAACAAACATAATAAATATTTTAAACTTGTGACAATTATTTTCATTAATTGGAACATACATTTAAATTAAAACACATACCATAACCGATTTTAATAACACTGTAATACAATGTATAAGAAAAAAACTAAAATGTAATTATTTGGTGTTTGGTTAAAATGGATAAACAACAAGTAAATGAATAAAATGTATACTCATGGGTTTAATAAAATATAGTTTTTGTCTAAATAACGTACTAATTCTGTATGCATGAACTTATTTTTTTATTTGTATAGTATGAGAACTACTTATACATACTTGCTAAATTATATAAAATTTACAAAGCTAATCGCCTATTAAGTGTCAGTTGATGCTTGATGTTGAAGAAAAAGAGCAATCTTAGACGAGTGAGAGAGTATTTATATAAAAACCACCCTTCATCACTTAGCCTGGGGTTAACAGGGTCTGTTTGATCCATGTTTGTCATTAGGCGAACTCTTCAACCCTTTAATATGAAACGTAGAAGAAGCCCTTGAATGTCTACTCATCCGTTTATTGTTAAATTCCTGTATAGCAAACAATAATATTATAAAACTAGTGTATGATAAAAATAATTTAACTATTTGCTGTTTGAAAAGTTTATATCCAACTATCATTACAAATTCAACTTTACAAAAAACTATATTGTAATTGAGGTTTTATGAATAAAAAGAGAAGTCTGTAAATTTCCAGTACAACAGTTCAACATTTATATTCATGAAAAAGGAAATAAAATGAAATATGAAATTAATTGTATTTTAATTTTCATATTCATGTCACTCACACAATTCTCAAACGTACTAGTAAGGCCCATATAACCCCGGATAACCATGGTACAATCGATTTTGACTGATTGATTTATGGCAGACGGAAATTATATCTGTTAAATTATTTTAACATCTATACTATTATTAAAACTCACATGGCTTATATATATTTTTAATCCATAATAACGTTGCTTAATGGTCCAATTGGAATCAAACCACTAACATACTACAATATTTACTAAAATCTGTTTGGAAAATATTACTAAGCCCACGTACATGACTACCAGCAATAAGTGTAAACTGAGCTTTTTGTCAAGGCTCACTTTTTGGTTTGTTGCTTCCAGAAAAAAGGTAATTATACTTGTTTCTGTATTTATAAGAGAAAGCATTACTATTTTAAACAAAAAAAAAAAAAAATATATATATATATATATCTTAGTCCATAGGTCCTCACTTAAAAGTAAACAATATTTTATGTTTTACAAAATCAAGTTTCTTTTCGTTACATTACACTACGGAGAACCAAAATTTTATGCCTCTCTTCCAATTATTTTATTATTTGAGGGAGAAGTATTATTTTAAACACAACTTGTTTCATATTTGCTTCAAGCTTCTTTATGATTGTGGGAAGGGTCTTAGATTTAATGCAAAGTTATGATTTTCTTTACAGCTGTGGTCCTTGTAAGTGAGAGCTGCTTGGATAGCAAACTATCTACCTTAAGTCTGGATGAATTTAGAGTATCTTGCTTTGTTTCCTCATTATCTCAACTCTTTATGAAGCCGAGAACTATTAGAGGATATATTTTTTAAACTTATTTCAGGATATTTACTTAAACTTAACTTATTTTAATGGTTAACAGGAACATTATGGGTTCAACATTATCACCCAAATCATTCATTTCATTGTCAGTTTTGTTTAGAATAATTATTTTAAAAAAAACAATCATGGTGTAGAATAAAATAAAATATATAAAAACAAATCAATAAATCAAGTAATAATTCGGTTAGTACAAACAAATGTGGAAAAAGCACAGTATAATGACAAGATTGAAAATGTAATAAAAGAATTCAAGAAAAAACACAATAACATAATCCTACTGTACTTAACATGGGCCAGAGCAAAATGCAACAATCGTAACAAGATCTCATTAAATATATCTCGTAAAAAGTATCTGAAAATACTGTGTGTTACTTTATAATTATTAAATATAATTAATTTATTAAAGACGTAGATGTGGATAAAAAGCGTCTTCCGAAGTAAAATCGATTTCAGCCTCAAATCCTTAGAGTCCCATTGTCAGAACGGTTAAGTTATTCCTCCTCGGGGAACTATGAGCATGTAAGTAAGTCCTTATAATCTAAATTTATCCATCAGCAATAATAAACCGTTTTGCCACGGGCATATTTTGACAGAAAATATGCACCTGAAAATACAACTGGAACGGTTTCTCGTCTGGATTACATTGGATAGCTGAGTAGAAAAACAGACAGAGCCTATTTGGAGTTAAAACTTCTCTATGTCAAAAAAGTGGTTTTGAATATCTTTGCCATCTTCTTGGATCCCTTCAGACAAACAAGTGGTTCAGATTCCAGGAATCAATTATATGACAGTGGCAAAATTCAAACATTTTACTGAACAATTTGATAAAATGTTTTGAAGGATTTTCATGTTTTATGTCATCCTCTTAATTTGTATTGTTTTAAGTTTAGTAAAGTTTTTATTCTACTTAATACAATTCTTTTTTAACTAGATCAAAGAGAATTAGAATAAAAATATTTAATTGTAATTATAAATTCGTGCACCAACACATTATAGGTTTTTAGTACAACATATAGACTATCTTATAATAATAATAGTGATGCCTTATAGCGTGGCATTGTAAGTGTACATAGCACTAGCAGCATTACTTCCTACGAGAGGATTATGCTAAAGCACACTGTGATTGTAATACCTCGGGAAGTACCTGTAATTAGCGGAGAACTTGTTAAGTCACATGTGTTCCGACTTCGTTTATATTCATATGTTCTTCTCTTACTTACTTTATATTACTTTTTTAAATATTAATTTAAATTTTTAAGGATATATAATTTTTTCCTTAGCAATAAAATTACCAGTATCGTCGAAAAAAGTTATACGTCGTGCGTATGTTTTTGTTCCTACTATTAAATAAAAGATGTATAATATTATTTGTCACAGATGGACTTACATGGTTTTCGCTGTACGTACATTACGAAAAATATATTTGTTTTGTACTCTCACAGAGTTACCCTGATAAATAAACTCTCCTTTATTTGGGATAACCTTGTGAGACAAAATATTCAAAGGTGTGAAAGTTTTGAGTCACATGCAAAATGTTTTACTTCTGATACGTTTTAAGATATTAACCATCAGCCGTTGACAGTAATATATTAAAGATGACAGTTCCAATAACGTAAAAGACCTAAATGAATACTGGCTGACTACGATGTATTTCTTCTTTATTACGTTAGCTCATAGTGATATTCTATTATCCAGTTACATGACGGTTGCTCATATGGTCTAAAACAGGATGACAAAAACCGATATTAACTATTTTAAAATAGATCATTTAAATAATTTTCGTGCAATCTCATTTATAACCTGTTTATAACTATCGTTGTTTATGATAGATTTCTTTCTTAACGTTCTATCGATTCACGAAAGAATGAATTTATGTTTGTACAACGCGAATGTGCTCCTACCTCCAGTAATAAATAGTTTGAGACTTACATAAGTATTAAATTAAAACTAACAATTATAGGTGATAAATGTAAGTCTTCCTAATTAAAAAAATGTATTTCTAAGAAATAACTTATGGCATGGAAAACATGATAAAAAGATATAAACATTTAATCAGTACCGTTAACTTATTGAATCCTTTGAACTCTAATAAAGCGGAAAAATATTTTGAACCGTAAGCCAGATTTGTTGAAAACTATAAGATACTAATGTTTCTCTAACCACATGTCTCTTAGCTTTACACATTAAAATATAACCGTCATACACATAAGTAAATGTTGAACCACCGACAGATAACCATATAAAGACCGGTAAAGTAGCAAATTTCTGTCTCCTTATCTAATTGTCTAAATCCGATATATCTACTATTTGTGTGTTTAACGGTAGATTACAAACGTATCCAGTTTAAAAAAATATAGTTATCTGTGTGTAACCTTTTTTTGGTTAGATACATAGTATATTCTATATATCTAATCAAGAAATTACCATTATTTTCAATAAATAGAATAATTGACATATATAATACACACACTTTTTCAAAACCTTTTGTTAATAAATATAACAAATCATAAACTGTGATATGAGTTATTTTCTATAAATGGTAGAGCAATTTGAATATCATATGTTTATTTACATAAACATATCAATCTCAAACGAATTTGTATAAAATCTATGTTACGCAATTAGCTTACATCAAACAAAAATTGAAACGAAATTTGGATTTATTGGAGCGGAGTTTAGGCCTATGAGGTTCTTTATCGAACTTAAACTCAGATGATGTTTAATCAAACCAAAGGACTGTACAGACTAAACACCGATTTAAAAAATAATCCGCCAAGTTAGCTAACGACAGTTTAGGGATAAGTACACAAAGAAAGATGAAGTTGTTAAGTTGAACCGTTGTGAATTAAAATTCAAAATCACATCTGTATTATGGCATGCTCTAATCATTCACTTCCAAGTAGATTGCATGATATTTTTATGACACTAATATCTGAGGTTAGAAATTTTTACTATATATGGAATTAAAAGTCAATGGAATTATTATAGTTATATTTACATTTGTACAATTAATTAATGTCTGTTACTATCTTCACATAAAAACATTTGCAATCTTTCTCTACACATAAATACCTGTAATCCATCCAAAACAGAGACACACTCATCATTACGCTCCACCACAGCAACATGTTCAACAGGTCCATGTCATATGTCGGTCCCCAAGTATTCAATGCTCTGCCGTATAGTTTGAAGACTTATTCAAATGAGCTATCTTTGAAAGAATTTAGAGAATTACCTAAAAATTCATGCTTGTTATATTTGATACAATCGTTTGAACTGGACTCCAAAATCTGGGCTATAAGTTGTGTGTATTGACGATCATTTTTCGTTTTAATAAATTTATTGCTTGCAATTAATATTTTATGTAATGGTATTTATAATATATACTAATACTATGTAATAAATATTCAGAGTCCTGATCTTATATAATAAAAATATTGGAATACTTCTATGCACGTATATATCTTTAACAATAAAAATTTAGATTTCCAATTTTGATTAGTATTTCAAATAATAGCTCTATTACTTATTCGATCAGATGACGGTGTTGGTTTCATACTCTAATAGTGTAATCCCACCTTTACAACAAAATGTTTTCTGTTTTCGTAATCTAATGGGTTTTAAAATGTTTTTACACATGCTGTTTATCACGAAATTGACTCATTGTTTTAATTTAGAATTAATTTGAAATTCGTAAGAAAACATTCTAAGTCTTTAAGCCACTCACAGATTCTCCAAGCAAGGAAAGATTCGTAATTACAGCTTTAACATGAGTTAAACCCTCTAAATCAGCTCTCGTGTCAAAGTTAAAAGAATGTTGGTTAATCATCGCAATTCTCTAGAGTGACAGCTTCATAGTTAACATAGTTTAACGTGTGTTTCAAGACAACGATGTGGAGTTACATCGCAAAGTCTCACCAAACTCTTGAGAACTAAAGCTATTTATGTTTTCGTGTGGTATCTCGACATTACATTCACGCTTACATTTCCTTATATGAGAAAATTTATAAAGGTAAATGTAACCCAGTTATGTTTCTAGAATCTACCTTAGTGCCTTACTTTTCTACCTTAATCAATAGAGTTTCTTTGTTCTAAACCATCAATGCAATATGATTGTGTCACTATTAGTGCTTGCAATTGAAAAATACCATGTACACAAAGAACTTATTACAGTAAAAGAAAATTACTGAAAATAGAGTGCTAGGTTGAACTTTGCTCTAATTAATAAAGAGTAATTTATTATATCAAATTTGCTATTTTATTTAAATAAAAATCTTGTAAGAAGATACTACCTGAAAACCTAAAAGTGGATTAGAATATTAAAAATTTGCCAACTAACAGGATTAACTCAAGGTTGCATGCAAAATTTCAAACTTGCCTACACATTTTACTGTTGTCTCTCCGTACTTTTCTTGATTTAACCATAGTTACTTATGATATTTACTCTTTAGACCAACGTTAAAAACTCATCTAGTGACATGCACCACTACTGTACTCGATGTTGCCCGTGTATAGCATGAGTTTAATAGATCAGTTAGTGTTGAGATATTGTTCGAATAGACAGACAGCAGAAATAAATAAATTTTAGCTTTCCGAGTTACAGGCACCTCTAATCCTCGCCTATTTAATAATATAACATAATGCAGCTAAGATGTAATATACTACAACTAAAAACAATTAAATATTACATAAAAAGGCATTGCCTTGCTTCAATAACACATCTCACACAGAGGATGGGCTGATCCTGCTAGACATGGCAGTTTTATTTTAAAAGTGTGGCTTAAAATAACAATTATTCTCAACTCTTTCTTTTTATAACAAGAATGAATCTTTAATTAAAATGTCATAAATAAAATATTGTATAAACTCTGATGTGCAACATTTGCATGAATGTAGCTTAAATACGACTTGTTAATACACATTTTTTTAGTTTGTACTATTTGTAAAGTACTGTTAATTGTAGAATTGTACGAAATCGAATCCATTACCGAAAATGTATAGCATTAGGTTTTCTATAACTAGTTGTCCACTATTGCTAGTTAATATGATAGTTAACTATGTATCGTGCAAATGCTGGTTATTAGTATTCTACAAAACTTTAACTACCCTTGAAACTTTTCAAAGTAAATCGATGATTTTACCTCCATAATATCATGATATAAATTTTTATGCTCTAATTTTACAACATAGCATGTAGGTAAGAAAATTACTTAAAGAAATGAACACACAACCATGTATTTATTAACGAAATACTACAGGAACAAACCCTAAACAGCTTTAATTCACGTGATCTTTTTATTATTTTTATTACCACACTCTAAATTATGAGTTAGAATATCGAAAATACCGTGTAACTGAGATACCTCTGTACGACATTTCTGTCATTCTAAAAACGGTGACAATGGAGACCAAGATTATGTTACTGTAATAAGGGGTCAGATACGTTCCGGATAATATAGGGTTAGGTCATCATGGATTTTACATTTATAAGCTGGAACGACCAAAATATGATAGTGCCCTTGCAATGTGGGTTATCCATTAATTCAGTTACCTATACGAAGCTCATTAGTTTAATTTGTAGACATATTGCAGAAGTAAATTAAATTAAATAAACTAAAGGATTAGATCTATTGGTTAGAACGTTTTAAACGAAAATTATTCTGTGATTATTAATGATGGGAAATTTTAAAGAAATAATAATATAGTGGTTACGGTCAATAATAAATCCTGATATGTCTGATGGTGTGGACTTGAAGTAAATGCCAACATAATGTAACTGAGGGGGAAAGTGATGAATAATATATAGATTACAGATAATAGTCCATAAAGCGTACATAACAGATAACTATATAAAATAAAATAAAGGGACAAGAAGATTTAAAAAGGGAAAAAATTGGACAATTACTAAAACTCGAAGTATAAAAAAATACAAGTTTAGAAAATAAAGGATTGAAAAGTATGGATAAACGTCTAGAAAATAAACTTATAAAGACAGACAGAGTTATGTTAATTCTATTGGAGACGGTGGGATTCTAAGGATATTTCTTTTAACAAATTCAGTCATTGGTGAGACTTTTTGGCGGGAAAATGAAAAGGTGGGGATAAAGTAACGGAAGGATAGGACCTTAAAAGCCTAGCATTCACATTTTAGGGAAAGGGGTGTATTAAAAGGAATGAAATTAGGCCAAAACCTTTTCACTTTGGAACGAGATCACTAATTTAACTCACCAGGTTAATTTGTTAACTGAGTTTCTAACAGATATAGTACATTTCCTTGAAATACTAAGAATAAGCTATATCGCACTGGTTTTAATCACGTTTTAAGGTACTGTAACGTAAATACGATGAAGAAAAATCACACATATATATATATAACATAGTTTCAACGTTAGACTGTACGCCATTTCGGTTCATCGGTTCATGCCATAAAGAACATGTGCCACTGCCCCACAAGTTCTGTGACATGTATTGTACACTGTAGTGAATATGTTTTTTATTGTACTACTCTTTCCCGGTCCTTTATGCACCATTGTTCATTGTGCAAGCCACGTATGTAGCACCTATTAAGTACACACACATACCATCACAACTCATGTTTAAATTTCTAACTTCCATGTAGAAGGTAGAATTTTACAAAATATTTAGATATGTTTCATACCAAGCATCAAACTATTATGATAATAAATGTTAGTGAAACAAATTTGTCAAGTCTTTCCTAACTATTACAACAAATGTATTATTTATATTAGGAGTAAATACTCGTATTTTACTGCGATTTGGATCTTATTTAAAAAAAAATGTTTTAATTTTTTATTGTGTATCGTCAGAGAAATTGAGCGAAACACAGAGTTTGCAACATCATTCGTGAACTCATCAACATCATCACTGATAAACAACATCATTAGTTTTATGTCAGTAAATGAAATAGTTTGTTGTTCCGTTAAAAATACAGTGTATTTATTTTCTAATCATGCAAATTACGCAAATTCAAATACGTATATGTGAAGATAGTAAATATTATACGTGTATTACGACCTTTCTATCATTGCTGTTGTTATCTGAATGTACTCGATACGCTGTTTTTATTTTAATTTATATAGTGTTGTGATCCAATACAAATTATATATCACATAACGTATATTTATATATGGTGAAACGCTTATCCTTGTACTCGTTTCTCATTCCAGCACAAAATTTCAAGAGTTTTGTTTTTTTTATAACAGTTAACGCCTTATAGTAAAGTTATGTAGTTTGCAGAAACATATTTCAGAACGAAACAGTATATTTTTCCAATTTTGTGTGGTGGGAAGGGAGGGAGATGGTTGTTTAACATATGTTCAATGTATCAAACATTTGCATTAAAAATGGGTACAAGGAGAATATTTATTTAAAATCTATCTAAACTCATTTTCTAAACAAGCTAAATAATTAATGAAATATTAGTTGATAGATTAAGCATAGAAATATAATTAAATTAAATTGACTACTAAACTATTAAAGACACACACACACAAGCGCGCGCGCACATTATGTATTGACCTATTACTAATGTCACACAATTCATTAATATATACACAAAAATTCGTTAAATAGAAATATAACCAACTTAGTTTGGTCGTCAAACACTATATTAAATGCTTGAATGTACAATTTATATTAGTATTAAACTAGCCTACTTAGTTTCCTGATACATTTAACCCGATATACAACAGCGCGAAATAAAACTCCATTGTGACGTGGGAGTGAAACCTGCTGGAACAAAATATCCGCTGTGACATCAGTCATGTACGACAGCAATAATGTGTAGTGTGGAAGCGAGAGACTTTACTCTTCCGTTATCACTTGCATCGCTCTTCCTTTCACCATGATAACAGGAAGTCACGAGCATTAGTTTTGTATCTGCACGAAAGAAAGTGTGAAAGAGAAAAGCACCTTATTAATGGTTCTTAAATTATATCAAGTTAATGCAATCAAATATATAAATCAGAGTTATTGAATTTGGTATTTCCTTAGATAACTTCAACCCACTTCTAAATGCGTGCAACACATTAAATTAATGTGAATTTTAAAGCATATTTATTTATTTATTTATTTTATTTACATGCAACAATACAGGTTACACACCCAATTACATTGTGCATGTTTAAATCAAGATGACATGCAATAATATTCACACATTCAAATAAATTCAATCCAGTCCAGTGTTCCACCAAAATAGTTCCATTAAATAGATAATTAAGCCTAAAGATAAATAACAGATACATATATATATATATATATATATATATATATATATATATATATATATATAACAACGTAACTATAATAAAATTATAAACAAAATAACAACAATAATAAATAATCATAAATATTAACAAAGTCAAGATAAGCCATAACAAAAAGAACGTGTGTATGTGTGTGTGTGTGTGTGTGTGTGTGTGTGTGTGTGTGTGTGCGCGCGCGCGCGTGTGCGTTTTTTAATCACGTATAAACATCTTAATAAAAATATTGGTAGTGTAGTAATTTGTTAAATGTGTGTATGTAAGGTATTAGATTGTCTAGCTCAGTTTATATCCCTCTGACAAAGTCTTTTGTATTGATTAATATTATGTAAAAATATATCATGTATGTATAATCAGTCTTTATACTAAAGTATACGAAATACAATAAACATTTAGAATGGTATTTGTAAAATGTGTTAACAATGAATAAAACCTCCTTTACAAAGGAAATAAAATAACTTAAATGACGTTTTATTTGACACCTGAAATAGTTATTTTCTCAGCTGGTACAGACAGTTATCCGATCAGGATCTTATATTATTTTGATATTATACTCATATTTCAATAAGCTGACGAGACTGCGTGTTATGTGCACAGTTCATTAAGAAACAACAGTGCAGTCCACGTCAGGTTGTGTCGAAAATGTGGCTTAGTATAAATTATAGCTTCATTTCTAAAATATAAATAGAATTATCAATCTGCACTTTATATTGTAGAGATATTTTAATATTAAAACAAACATTGTTCTGAAAATGTAGGAAGAAACTATATTTATATTTTAGTTTTATTTTCGTTACGTTTAAGCTTTTATATTGCTGCTAAATAAATTGTTTTATGTTATTATTATTTATGTAGTTGAAATATATAGCCTACTTCTCTATCTTCATAAGTATTTGGTGTGTTAATAAATACAAATTTTACATATAAACATAGAGTGATACAATCAACGTGTTTAAAGAAAAACAAATGCAATGTTTTTAAATTTTAATTTTCTATATAGTGAGTAAAAAATCTGACGCACTAGTTTCCCAGAAGATACTTTCTATATTTTTAAGGAAATAGTGTGATAAAATGTTTTGTTAATGAACATGTTGTTTTTAAGAGTTTATCTTTTTCAAATCCTCTTCACAAATCCTAAATTGGTCCTAAATGGTCCTAAATTGGATACTCTCCCCTCCACGAATGTGAAAGTGGACCAAACGTACATGTCTACAAAGTTTTAATGGATATATGAGGCAGGGTGGTCCAAAGAGTTTGTGTCGTCAGGGCAATACTTCCGGCTGTTTACTCTCACACCGGAAGTTCTATATCAAATGATGAAATAATTTATACTTTTACTATGTTCATTGTTTAATAATCTATTGCGATAAGCTATTCATTAACTGCTATTCATTGTTTTAATTGCTATTTACTTTACCTATAAAATATTTTTAATATGTGCAATATAGAGAAATAAATATACAAATACCTTAACTCTCTATGTTTTATACTTGCCTTTGTTAAAATATTTGGTACAGTTACAATAAGTAAGATCGAAAGGTTTAAACGGGTTACAAAAAGGAAAGAGAAACTCTTTATGATTTCAAAAATTCAAATAATTTACTAAAACTGAAAAAGAATATTATTATGTAAAATGAAATTAATATAAAACAGTACTCATTTGACAGCTGATTTGTGTTTTGACATGTAATCAGTTTAGAGTTGGGAATGATGTCTTGTAACATCTGCGCGCCAAGTTTACAAGTAGTCACTCACACCTTCCTTTTAAATTGACCCAGTAAAGTATTATTCATGTTTTAATACATATGTGAATTAATTTCTATTGTTAATGGTTAATTTTATATGAGTTCTAGTTTTGACAGTATGTATGAGTGTTTTTCTCTGTTAATAGAATGTATAAGTTGATTTTCAGTGTAAAGCACAAGTATAAGTAAAGTTTTATGTTATTTCAAAATGGAAAGCCTTTTACCAGGTACACAAATAACGAACGTGGCCAATGTTTTAAAGCTATTTTTATAAGCGTTAATGAAACCTATGATTCGAGGGACTATAAAACATTGCGTTTCCATTTATAGTTTGCCCGCACTAGTTCTCAAAAGCGAACTGACATATGGACTTAAAATTCTGTAATTTGAAAAATATTGGTATAAAAATGTATAAGCTGAGTACAATCAAGTGGGATTTTAAGGTGTGATATGTTGACAGAGGTGGTTTATTTATACAGTAAATAGAAAAATAATAGAGTAAAATTAAATGTTAAAAGTGGATGACAAAATCGAGGATTGATATGTAATGACAACATAAGTATTAAACAATTTCAACCCTTTGTAGTTCTGTAGTACAAATTAAAGGTTTAAAATTTCAAGATGGTAGTAGTACTAATCAACCTTTATACAAACTAAACCTGTAGAGGTATTACATGTTATTTAGTTACCCATAAATATAAGAAAGAAAAATAGTAAATGGAATACTTTTATCGAATGTGTATGTTATTACTCGCTAAAGGACTATAAATACACAAAATTACTAAACTACAACTACTTTGTATGGAAAGCATCTGGAAAACTTACAAAATTATAATTAATGTGTAGGGAGATTAGGATATGTGTCCCTGTAATGCACAATAACTTTTCGCAAAATGGAAATACACCAATAAATGGACTATTATTGAAAGATTAATAGAATTTTATAATGATGCAGATATTTTCGATTTACAATAATATGCTCAATTCTTTATAAAAAAAAAAAAACCTACGTAATATTTACGATTGTTTTTAGGTGATACAAAAACTAAAAACAATAACTGGGAATGAATATTTTATTAAATATATTGGTTTTTACAATTCTACACCAAAACTCATATTTATGCAAAAAGCTAATGATGTGTTAAAACAAAGTTTCTTCTGTGCTGCGGATAAGGTAAAAATCGAAAGGAAATGAGACTTGGGACTGTAAATACTGTAAATGTTCTAGGAAGGTTTTGAGAAAAATACCTCTTCCAATAGGGATAGCCAAAAGTTATAATGAGCAGCGACTTCGTACTTTACAAAGTCATTAGTGCTGGAAACGTAAATAAAGTTATCAGCGTGGTAAATAATGGGGAGGAGGAAAGTTAGTCTCATTTGTCAACGTTAATTTGTATGGACCTGTTTTTGTATAAAAGTTGTCAAGTGTAACAGTTGAAATATGAACTGCAATGAGTTCTCATATTTAATATACAATAGGGCTATATACGATTATCTAATTTAGTTATGTTATACTTCTTATTGAAACCAGAAATATATTCGTTAAGTGGTGAATTCAAAGTATTGCTGCAAATAAATAGTTTAGTTGACAGAAAAAAACGTGAAATTATCTAATCAAATACTGTGTTTTAGTCAATTATTTCAAACATCACTTATAAACACAAACCATTTTAGTTAAATATAGGATGGTGAGAATTAAGGGAGAGAAACGAATGACAGGTATCTATCTGCCACCCACTTTTATCCCACCTCTATTTCTAGACGTACATTTCTATGAGTGAGTTGAAATTTTACTAGATAGCAATCCTTTTCATATTGTTGTTAACATCATCTGTCTATCATTGTTCCTGTAGGTAATAGTTAGACAATTGATTAATTTCGATTGTAACTAAGTTAAATTTTACAAAGAAGTATTTTATTTCATTTTTGTTTTTAATGATGAAATACGAGTCATAATCATACTCAACTAGAAATTTATAGAAAGTTTTGTCTATTAAAATAAATAAGGAACGAGAGTTGAAACTAAATGTTATAAAAACAAGTATTTACATTTAATGGCTAACTGTGGCATACGATTGATTTTTGAATGCTGTGAAATTATTGAAATTAAGAGTGATTTATTTATAAGGTAAGAGAATATAATTTATAATAGGAACAATGATGAATTTATAATTTATAATGAATTTATAAAATCATACATTTCCTCAAAAAAATGACAATAAAAACCTCATTAATATATATGTTATTAAAATTAAATGTAATATTTTTAGAACAAGTTTTTAATAATAGGCTCTAACAAGATACATGAAAAAATATTAATGTTGGGGTTTTCCACATTTGAAACTCCATTATATATTTAGTAATGAGGCCAATGTCCCTCATATTTAAATAAGGTTATTTTACTTAATCGACTTTCTAGGCCTGCTACATTGTTTTCTCAAAGTAGTATGAGGATGGGTTGTATGTGACAATTTCAATTTTATATATCTTTCTTGATGATCTAAAACTAGAAAAACTAAATCTATAGACACTAAATTTGTAAAATGATAAAATACATTTTTAACCATATATGGTTTTTCAATATCATTCATCGAATAAACTTGCTTTCTGTCATACTATATAAACTTATCCTATGTTTAAAGTGTTTATAATCAAAAGATTTTCTTTAATATAGCTAGAAAGCTTATATTTAGTTTTTAAAGTCAGGCAGAAGTTACTATGGCCTAATTAATGAATAAAAAACAACGATTTATTTTTTTTACTAACAATTCAAATAATAAAGTTCTATATTTGCATAGTTATGTAAAATCAAACAAAAGTTTTTAGGTACCTTGCACATATGCAATAGTTCAATGTACTTGTAGAAACAACGCATAACATTTAAGATTAACAATGTTTATATTTTTTAGGCACAGTTCCAAAAATATATTTTGTCAAAACCTATATTTACTTGTATTTTATAGTTACAAACAAATACTAATAAAATAATACATAAACGATATTAAATAAAACTATAATAATTTTCAGACGTGGCACGTGATTACTACTATAAATTAGTATTTGTAAATAAGCAAGACAGCGTGTGTGACACTCTATTAGCACGTAGTTCTGGCGGTGTACAGTGCGGGTGGGGAGGTTTTGTTTAACGCTAGAGTGAACACTTTCCACTCACTTCCACACAACACAGTATTTTTGTTGTTCGCGACGAACAAATGTTTTATATTTCCGAGCAGGCTGTCGCCAGTATAAAAACACTGTACAGTCTGCAGTAATTGTCTTGGAACACTGCAAACAGTAAAAGTTATTGTTCTGTATGCGTATCAGTCAATAACTTTTAAATTTTAAACTAACGTGTTGAATGGTAATTTACTTAAGCCATTAGTATTCAAGTACTTTTAGAGGTTCATTTATATTACTTCAAAGTGTGTGTCTTTATTAACAATCAAGTTTACTTTGATTATATACACTCTAACTAATGTTTAAATAATAAAACTAAAGCATTAACACATTAACGGTCATATTTGTGTTACTAATTTAGATATATTAACATTTAGTTATTCAATGCAGGAACAACTGAAAAGCAAACATATTATTGGCCCCTTAAAAGATGACATCTAGGAAACTAAATTGAGTTGCCCGATAGATCTGATGAATGACGAATCTCCCAGCAGTTTATAAAAGTATTTTATTATTAGAAAAACTAAATTTCAAATTTTATTATTAAATAATGTTACTGGACAGATTATATTAACTAAATACCTTTGCAGCACCTGAAAAAACAATGAATTTCAAAATTACCTTTTCGTGTGTTCTATCTGATCTATCTATTCACTTTTGACAGATTCACCCTGTTATCTAATGATGAGGGGCTCGCTAAACTCTAAAAATGATGGTAGAGTGGTAGAGTGATGTTAATAAATTGAGTAGTATGGTATTATCTACTCACTAAAATTTGGCAAACTGCATTACCCCAAATATGATGGATATTTTATTCTCGTGCTTTGTAAGCATCTGAGAGCTAATAGCTAATATGCAAGGCGATGAACGACCAGTGAAACCATAAAACCGGAGAGATTAACATTTTATCCTTGTGCTCCAACATTAATCTCCTGTAATGAGTGTTCAGGGGTCTATTAGAGTTGGAGAGTGAGGCATGGTCAATGGGACGAACCTTCTTCAGTGAACAACGTCGTGTCTTTGTGTCATGTTCTATTTATACTACAAATTAAGACGCTTATTATATAATACCATTTGGCCTCAACAATATTCTCTAACTACTACAAGTTTAATCACAATTACAAGTTGGTGTGCAGTCCAGAGACGAGGGCCTATTTGCATTGCAAATCACGTGACTTATTATTTATAAAATGTATAACACTATAATAAATAGTCTTTTAGTGTGACGATGTTTGTCATTTTCTGTGTTAGGATCGTATGATCGACGAGAGCACACTATGAGTGTGTAATAATTTATAAGGTAGAAACACTTAAAGCTTTACTTGAATAAAATTAATTAAAATCGACATTGTCCTACTATACTCAAATCGATGTATAGGCTTTCGGTTTCTTAATTAATGATGTTGACTATTGAAAATATAAATATTATTTACCTATCTCATGCTTGGTTTTAAGTGTTATAATGTTTTAAAGTTTCGGTGTGCATTATTTGACTGAAGATTGCAATCGAAGAGGGCTTTCGATACTTAAAAATTCCAATAGTCACGAAAATAGGTGATTAATTTATTAGAAGAATCTCTCCAGCAATTTTTAAGAAAAAAAACCTAACTGTTGTGCTAACATAATTTATACATGTTCATAAGTCGACGATAATATAATAAGGGATGATGGGTTCCTTATACACAATAGAGAACACATTATAGAACAGGGATGATAGGTCCCAAATGTTCATTATACACAATGAAACATGACCTCGGTAAGGTTGCTTAGTTTCCGAGATATCAGCACTGTCTTTAAAATCACAAAAACTGCTACTCTAAATTAATTTAAAAAGTAATATTGCTGAAAATTATGAGATTAAAATAGCGATGACAGGGTATCTGGCATAAATAAATAACAGATAAATCTATCACTGTTTTCAGTGTCAAATAATTATTAAGTTGTAAATAGTATTATTGCTACATAAATTTTAAATCATTAATTAATGTAAATTGTATTAAGAAAAATATTAAAAATTTTCCCATACTTTGTCGTTTAGCCTGTTGTGAAGTTTATAATGCACATTAATCTAAAATGCTTAGTATTCACAATTTAATCATCACACAAATTAATATTTTGTTCATTCCCTACTTTAATTATAGGCAACTTATAAGCTCAATTTAAAACCTTGAATATTTTAATTTCAATCACAAATCTATTGGCTGCGAATGTCATGTACTCCGAGTACTGAGTTACCCAGAACATCATGGTAATATTTTAAGCAAAACTTTTAACTTTTTACGTTCTTCTGAGGATTATTACTCACCACTCTTTCTGATTTAATCTAAACAATTATTTTATATTGACAGTTAAAATGATCATATTCAGCCAAAAAGTTAGCGTACCATTATGCTACATACTTTTTACTATCGACAATTCTTTTAGGGGAAAGGTTTTCCTCGAAAGCTCACACAGACAAAAATATTCGTGGTATCAATCTGCACCTCCCCCTAGCTTCTCACAAGCCTTATTTATAGAAAATAGAGAAATCGTGTAAGAACTGATATGCAGAAAACTAAATTATTCGTTACTGATTTTCAATTACTCGAATAATTTAATAGAAGTATATGTAATTTTTTTATTTCCATCGTAGACTATATTTTAATAGATTATTTATTATCATATGCGCAAAAGTAAAGGCAATCCAAGATTCAAAGAAAATATACGTTCAATATAGTTGTAGACCATTGGAGAAATTTTAATCTTTGGTAGTTAATAAAACATCACTTTTTCAATATTATTTAAAATTGCATCAATTCCTTTCGAAACCTAAGGTTTCATCGGCAGACAATGAATTATATTTTATTGTTTTTATTTATTCAAAATAATATTAAAATACTTTATAGTGTGTTCAAATAAAATGTTTTTGAAATATTTAAATTATTATGAAGAATTAGACTACGGTTTAGTTTTTTATAAAAAATCTTAATTATTTTTATTTTATTATTAAATACCTTCTTAATTATTAAAGGTTTTTTTCTATTTTATAGTTTATTTTAAGAGATTATTAAGAATTTAAGTCCATTAGTTTTGTTCATCCTTTTAATAATTGTATTTAATATTGTGTATTCTGATTAAATTCTATGGATGGATATGGCAGATTTATCAATTTGTTCATAAATTTTGTGTGATATTGTCTTTTAATATTTTTCTTCTTTTTTGTCTAATATAGATTTTTATGTATCTAAGGTAACCATATAAATCATACAAGATGGGTCACCAAATATACAAAGAATATACGAGAGAAACTATATCAAATAACTGATATATGTGTTGTATACTCAATTTCAGTCCTACGTAATTACCATTATTATTCCAGAATCGTACCTTTTGACATCTGATATTTTTTTTTTTTTTACTTTTAATGAAAAAACTGCTAAGATCCATCAGTGGAAAAGTGTGAAAGTTAATAATTATTGTTTCTTAGTATATATACAATAAACAATAAATGTGTTAATTTACTCATTGCCATCGTGCTTACCGATATGAACTATGTAAATACGTTGGCTAAACCATAGACAAATTTCATGTGACATTTAAAATTAAAATTACAATTTCAAACCCAAATGATCGTACGTCTGCGAGATATTGGGTGGGCATATAGACACACAAACATACAGATAGACAAAAGGGAAACTATACCAGAGAATAAAATTATAGGCTTAGTTAATACTCAGCTTACAGTATCCTGCACAGTTAATTGGAATCCCAACTGTACTTTTATATACATTTCAGTCATCTTATAATGCAAGTAAATTATTTTTATTTCGTTTCATACTAATTAATTCCTTATTTATACACACAATTTCCATCTAAAAGATAAAAGAGTATCTTATTTATGATATTCATTATTAAAATGCATTGGTTAATATTTTAAACAATATTCAGATCCGAGAGAGTGACATGTTTGCATAAACTTAAGTTGCAAGGTGCGGCTGAGAAATTAAATTGTAACTTGCTGTAACAATTTGCATTTAAAATTAGAACTGACGCATATTCTTGAGAAACTTGTTATGCTGTTCAGAACAGAAAACAAGTAAGTATTAATAATAAAATCGTCTTTATTTGAACAATACCTGAGTTAATATTTTAAGGAATATTGTAAAGTAATAGTTTATTAAAAATAATAGTCAGAAGAAAACAGTACCTTGCCTAAGACAATAAGGAAAACAATAATGAAGGGAGTCATTTATTTAAAAAATGTGTAATGTTAAAATTTCTAAGGTAAAATTCTATATTAAATTTAGAGCTTATATTTTTATTACTTCGTTTATTTTCAAACTCGAATACTTCTCTACTGTTATATCCATCCCATTAGTTACAAAATATAACCACTAATTACTGACAGAATATTAAATTTTTAAAAGCAATTCACAACATTATCATGTATCTTCAGTACGTAGCAAAATATTTATTATTATTGAAATGTATAATAATATAATTTTATGTAATGTATTTTCATTGTAATTTATAAGCTGTTTAATGTATGAAAGTGATGGTTTGTGTTTAAATGTAAAGTATCTTTTTTTTAAATAATATACACTTCTTTATAGACGTGATGCATAAACCGTAAAAGACTGAAGAAAATCCTGCTGCCTGTTTATTTCTCAAATACGAGAAAAAGGTACTTAGAAGTTTCAAAATAATGAGAATATAATCAAATTAGTTTTGTGTATTTAATTAAATATCTTTCTTCATTATTTCTTTTTTGAATTCAATCTCATATTACACACGTTTTAAATTACTAAGAATTCGACATTAGCAGTTGACGATTATTTACAGTTCGTAATAAATGCTATACTATTTTGTAATTTACAATTTAACGTTTACAGCGCGACTCACCGGAGCGTATTTGCGTTTGTATTAATTTAATAACCTATTGTGTATTCACACGTATATTTATTTCATTCAAAATTATTTTATGGCAGAAAAGTAAATAAAAAATATAATTAATAAGCTATGTTGTACTATAATTAAATTTTCTATGAAATAACGAGCTAGTATTATTTCATTTGCGTTAAGGTTGTAAAAGGATATTTTTCTAATAGTGCCCCAAGGATTACATTTCATATCCAATAATATTAAGTTATATATTTTTAAATATAGTTTACTGTTATGTGTAGTATGTCTTAATGACAGTTTCTTAAAAAGTTTTTTAAACCCAGCTTTTGTAATTTGGTGAGGAAATAACGATAACAACTGGCCCCACCTCGATCGGAGTACCGCACAGCAGATCATTTGAATTTTATATTAAACCTGTACTTCCAGTCATGAAGGTCAAAGCAATATTATTAGTAGCATTTTTTATTAATTATCATATATAATAGCACTATTTCCTGGTATTAATAGTATTTTATCTTGTTATCTTAAATATCGACCACCATCATGAAACTAAGTGACAACGAGATATCAAACCAAGAATAAAAAGCTTTTTTAATACATCGGGAATAGAAATATAGTATCAGTTTTGCTTGAACCCTTGAAACCTTATGACGCGACCTTATTTATCTTTTTACCTTAAGGCTCTGCACCTCCCCCCCCCTTCTCCCTTAGGTAGATTTAAACATGATGTGGTCTCATTCCTAAAGTAAGATCAAGCTAATAAAATTTTAATTAAGTAATAAAATTACTATTATAAGTTTGTATAAGGTTACTGTGGTAACAAACGCCTGTCAAAAATAATTGATGAAGGACAGGGCCACACAGTCTAATTAGATTAAAACAGAAATTTAGCTTTTCTATTACAGAAAATGTATTGCCAATTTAGTATACTATATGATCAGTGCAAAATAATTTACCAAACATTATAGTTTGTAAAGTAACATATATTTAATAAATTTTCCTTTTTAAATATTTACTGAGGTTAATTATAGTAAATCACGTCTTTATCAAATTCATGAACTTAATAAGAGTTTTATTTCA
Source organism: Homalodisca vitripennis (assembly GCF_021130785.1). NCBI lineage: Eukaryota > Metazoa > Arthropoda > Insecta > Hemiptera > Cicadellidae > Homalodisca > Homalodisca vitripennis. The sequence continues at coordinate 6,009,498 of NC_060211.1, read as the reverse complement.
ATCAGCAGCGTGCCACCTACAAATCAAATAGCGAAATGACAACATCATCATAAAATTATTAATTAGCAGTTTGTCACTTGTGACTTGGGTATAGCAACCAATAAACAATTCCTTTGAGGGAAAACATTCTTTTAACGTTGTGAAATTAATATTATATAACCACGTCATGCCTTTGAAATTTCAGTTTAACATAGATTGATTATTTGAAGTAGTGTCGTTTATTAAATTAACATACCTGTTTATTAGAGCAGCTAACTGTTTGTAATGCTGTTAGTTGTTAATGTGGAATTCATTTATTGTTGAAATTTAAATATTTTACTTCTAAATATACACGAGCCATGATTTTCAAACAGATATATAACCTGCACAAAGCATTCACACATGCATAGCTATCACGAACATTCGGGCCTAATGTAGTAGGATTGGATGTGTTGATCATTGCGTCGTTCAGAAACCTCACGCCAACAATTGAGGAGATTTTAATGTTCAGTGATGTTTGTGAGATTATATTTATGTACGGTACGTATTTTGAAATAAGAACGGTGTTGTCATCCAATGCATAATTAATATTGCCCCGATAATGGTTATTTTATAACATAAAACATTTTATTTGGGAAACACGATATTCGATGAAGTATAAACTGTCTGCCTCTGCAATATACGATTATCTTTCTATTACTAGGCTACATATGATCTGCAAAAGAATGTTTTTATGGTGGACTGAGAGTAATCTACCCTTTAGAATTAACTTTCATCACAATTTAAGATCTCTCCTTCCTCCTTGAAAGTTAAAAGCTAATTTGTAATTTCAAACATTGTATTCAATATTGATAACTACAATAATAGTTACAGTACTAGGAGATGTCATTAAGTTATCCTTGTAAAGGATCCCATACTTTTTCCTATAGATTTACAATAAATCAAAATGTATATACTACTCTGCCTGTTTGACAGCAAGTTCAAGCACTACTTGATAATTGCGGTGATACAAGCATACAAGCAGCTGTTTTAGAAGCAAATGCATGAAGCAAACTTACTGTCATAAAATGGCCTAAACGAAAGCTTTTCGTATGTAAACGCTGATTTTAAGACCTTCTGTTTTACAGAATGGCTCCGTATATATTTTTATGGGGTATGAGCAAAAATTGTGAAAAGAAACTTATCACGGTTATTTTTTGAAATTTAATTTCTAAATTAGTAAAATTGTTAGCATAAGTTTCTTCTGAGCGCTGTAACTTGATTATTATCATTAAAACTTCTAAATTTATTTTTCTAATGAATTAGCAATAGGGAATATCGGAGGAAAATTTGATGGTATATAACACGTGATATTCAATGATCTCGTGACAGTATGAGATAGGGTTATACGTCACAGCAGCACGTAATCAGTTGGTCTGCTCGTCTGCTGATGTTTAGACTATCCAAGCGCTCACAAGAGACCACTACAAGTGCATGCTGTTCCATTTTGTATGCAAATTGGCTCCACAGTGTAACCATGTTAGGAACTTTAATTCCACTCAATGAGTCGCGGTGGGGATAAGTTCACCAAATTTTTAAACAAACTCTCTTCCATTTTGCTTTAAGTAGTAATTTTTAATTTATTTTTTCATAGTTAGATAACCGTTAGTATTCAACAAAGCTTTTTTAATCTGATCTAGTTTTATTGTGTAGTAAATAACATTATTTTATTTTATTGTGTACTGGCTCAGCTGTAGCAAATAAAATCTATCACTTACGATCTATCACTTTATGTTTCTTTTATTTTTTTTGCAGGACATATGAAAAAGAAATTAGTCCTATGACTATGCAAATCGTGTTTGATAATAATGCAAAATTCTTCCGCAGGATTTGGCTGAGCCATAGCGTAAATGGCTAGTTAAAGCTAGACACCTAAATGATGTTACCATTATCAATATATTATTGATATTTATATTAGTGATCTGAGTATTTGGCTTTGTGCTTAAACGATGTTTGTTCAAAACAAATAATCAAGTTATTTTGAAGGAATCCATTTAGAAAATTGCCTAGGAGAATTATTATTTACACAAGAAACAGATAAACTTTAAATATATTTTTTTTGTTTTTGAAGGATAAGTACATCCTCTTATTAGGCTTAGTCTGCCAGCCGCCATGGCCTGTGAAAGTTTGTATATTTTACTTTTTCATACCGATTTCTTCAATACTTCATTAGGAAATCATCACGTTGCATGTGCATGAATTTTTTTTTATTCATCGTTAGTTGATAAAATTTGTAATATATTAATAAATCTGAGTGGTTCTGCTAGTATTCTCAATAATTTTATATATACCCATATTAATATCATTTTATTTTTTAATTCAAAGTGAACTAACAAAGGGGGGGCACGAGTTACAGGTCACGTGTCTTGTACAACAGAACAAGGTAACTCTGAACATATGAACATTTTTGTGTCTCTACTATCATGGTTAGCGATTCTTTGTGACAATTGATCACTTTATTGCAGACTCATAATAAATACTCTTGATACTCAAAGGATCATTGAATACTCCAGACTTTATGAGGACTTTCACCACTTAATTAAGGATACTTTGTGACTCTCAGAATCCAGAGTGCAGAGTGTAGGCGTGTTGTGGGTTTTCGCCAAGTGAGCTGCTTGTTGGGCTGGACTAGGTATAAAATTGTGTTGGACGTTTAGACGAACATATTAGCGAATGTTTTAGTTGTTATATTTTACAAGACAAAAAAATATCAGTATGCACAATGTTCATTCCGTTACACGCCTAATTAGTATGGCAACACATATATATTCCCTAAATCAACAGTGTATTATTAGATTAAAAATAAATAATACCTTCTTTACCAGAAGTATATTCATTTATTCGAACCGAAAATCATTAAATGTCTACATAAAATTAAACAATATCCTTCCTATTAGAAAAATGATGTATCATCTTTGAATAAATCACTAAATAATACAGGCATCACCTAAGTAGATCAATAGTCCAAGTATTCGATTTGACTATACTGATTGAGGCTTGAAGAGTTGTATTATTGAGATTCTAGATTTATTCAATATATTTCTATTTAAGAATATGCTTTTCCCTTTAAGGTGCCTTCCATAATAATTATAAACTATTGATTTTTATGAAAACATACATATTAATATACTGCATGGATTTCCTAATGTTAAAGAAATCACTCTTAAAACATTTACTCGTACAGCTACCATAAAATTATAAAATCGTAAACTTGTGTTGTTATATTTTTTATTTAACATAATAAAAAGTTCAGAATATCATGAATGTGTAACACATATATATAACCATGAATGTTGCAAGAGAGAATCTCTGCCTTCTCAAACAGAATACATTGCCGAGAGTACAACATTACTATTGTAGCCTAATAGGTGTAAATGCAGGTCTTTAGACGAGTTTAATGTTCGCTATTATTGTACTTACACTTTTAGAGTACTGATATTTCCACAGTAAAATCGTTGTGCGTTGACTTTTATTATTTATATTAGTTGCTGTATATTTACATTTTGACTATTTTCGATGCGCATAAATAGTGTTTACATGATACAAAATTGAGAATTTAAATGCATGTAATTTCTTCAGCAAACAATCCATTTTGATTACTTTTACTTATGTTCACCACTAGTGTAATTTTTTTGAAACACTTCACCAGAGATCGCATCGGACTAAGACCAATATTAGTAACTTGTGCATCAGAACTTTGTGATGCAGCACGGTCCTTACGGCTGTTCCATTGGGATGAAGTACGGTAATGTTGCTTAAGAATCGGATGCTTTGGAATGGTTTTGAATTTCAACCCCTCAGTTTTACCGTCTTATTTTTGGCGGTAGGGTTAGACCAGATGTCTCATTTATTGAACAGCAGAGTGTTATTGAACTATTCTGTAACAAAACTACATGAAAAACCTATACAAAAATAACGTCTTAGAAAACATCAAATCTTTTAAATAATCTAAAACAGTTAATCAGAACCACAAAGCTAACAGTGACTGTTATATTTAGAAATTCCTAAATTTACAAATTTATGTTATCCAGGGTTACGTTAATGTAATATTGTTTCCTACATTTACATAAACAAATTAAGATAATAATACATAAAACTTTAAGAGCTACATATGGAAGCGTTTGCAAAATACTCTCACTACCCTAAAGATTTACAGGCCTCAAGTCATTTAGATACTAATATATTTGGTGATTGTTCCAAGAAAAAGAACCCATCTGTTTGTACCTTCAAACTTCTAAGCGTATAATACTTTAGTTAAACTTCTATTTATTTCTTTACCTAATCATGATGCAATGAGAATATATAGCCTATTTGTATTGTCTTGTTTAACAGTTTAATTTTAATGGAGACACAGATTCCTTAAAAACATTACGGAAATAAAATATTGACATAACAGCAATAACAGCACTTCCAGTAATGATAATAAGCGGACATTTCCAATATTGGTTTTATTTCTCGATGCAGTGTTATGTGTATTTTTGATTAAAGAAACCGTATTAAATACAATTGGATGCTTAGGAATCATACTGTATTATATATTTAGAATTCAGATTCGTTGGTTACACCAGAAAACCGTTGTTTCATTATATTTCACACTTTAACTGTGGCTAAAGAATTATTGATATAAATTGATAAAAATGTTTTGCATTAAAAATATTTAGTAACAATATTGTAAAGATAATTTAATTATACGGAAATGCTAAATACAAGGTCCCTTATATCATCCTGTAACATATTATCCATTTTGTAAGCAAAACACAATAAAACTCAATAGTATATTGTTGAGGTGTAAATATGATATCAGGGATCAGGCATGTCAGTGACATTGTGTAAGCAGGAATTTTCGAGGTGTAATATGATACGTGAGGACACTGCTACAGGCTCATACACACCAAGGGTGCGCACATGTCAGGCATCTGTGCAGTGACATTGTGTAAGCAAAACAAAATACAACTCAATAGCATTGTTGTTATTACCAAGGGATCAACAAGGGATTTACGAGGTTTGTAATTAATACGTGAGGAGCTATAGGCTCGTACACTGCGCACATGTCAGGCATGTGCAGTGACATTGTGTAAGCAAAGACAAGACAACTCAATAGTATTGTTGTTATTATCAGGGGATCACCAAGGGATATTACGAGGTGTAATATGATACGTGAGGGAGCTACAGACTCGTAGACACTGCGGATATGTCAGGCATCTGCAGTGACATTGTGTAAGCAAGACAAAATACAACTCAATAGCATTGTTGTTATTTACCAAGGGATCAACAAGGGATTTACGAGGTGTAATATAATACGTGAGGAGCTATAGGCTCGTACACTGCGCACATACATGTCAGACATGTGCAGTGACCATTGTGTAAGCAAAGACAATACAACTCAATAGTATTGTTGTTATTATCAGGGGATCACCAAGGGATTTTACGAGGTGTAATATGATACGTGAGTGAGCTACAGACTCGTACACTGCGGATATGTCAGGCATCTGTGCAGTGACATTGTGTAAGCAAGGACACAATACAACTCAATAATATTGTTGTTATTATCAGGGGAATCACCAAGGGATTTACGAGGTGTAATATGATACGTGAGGAACTACAGGCTCGTACACTGCAGACATGTCAGGCATGTGCAGTGACATTGTGTAAGCAAGACAAAATACAACTCAATAGCATTGTTGTTATTACCAAGGGGATCACAAGGGATTTACGAGGTGTAATATTATACGTGAGGAGCTATAGGCTCGTACACTGCGCACATGTCAGGCATGTGCAGATGACATTGTGTAAGCAATAGAATATACAACTCAATAGTATTGTTGTTATTATCAGGGGATCACCAAGGGATTTACGAGGAGGTGTAATATGATACGTGAGGATGCTACAGACTCGTACACTGCGGATATGTCAGGCATGTGCAGTGACATTGTGTAAACAAGACACAATACAACGCAATAGTATTGTTGTTATTATCAGTGGATCACCAAGGGATTTTACGAGGTGTAAATATGATACGTGAGGAACTACAGGCTCGTACACTGCGAACATGTCAGGCATGTGCAGTGACATTGTGTAAGCAAGACACAATACAACGCAATAGTATTGTTGTTTATTATCAGTGGATCACCAAGGGATTTACGAGAGGTGTAATATGATACGTGAGGAACTACAGGCTCGTACACTGCGAACATGTCAGGCATGTGCAGTGACATTGTGTAAGCAAGACACAATACAACGCAATAGTATTGTTTTTATTATCAGTGGATCACCAAGGGATTTACGAGGTGTAATATGATACGTGAGGAACTACAGGCTCGTACACTGCGAACATGTCAGGCATCATGTGCAGTGACATTGTGTAAGCAAGGACACAATACAACGCAATAGTATTGTTGTTATTATCAGTGGATCACCAAGGGATTTACGAGGTGTAATATGATACGTGAGGAACTACGGGCTCGTACACTGCGAACATGTCAGGCATGTGCAGTGACATTGTGTAAGCAAGACACAATACAACGCAATAGTATTGTTTTTATTATCAGTGGATCACCAAGAGATTTACGAGGTGTAATATGATACGTGAGGAACTACAGGCTCGTACACTGCGAAACATGTCAGGCATGTGCAGTGACATTGTGTAAGCAAGACACAATACAACGCAATAGTATTGTTTGTTATTATCAGTGGATCACCAAGGGATTTACGAGGTGTAATATGATACGTGAGGAGCTACAGGCTCGTACAACTGCAGACATGTCAGGCATGTGCAGTGACATTGTGTAATGCAAGACACAATACAACGCAATAGTATTGTTGTTATTATCAGTGGATCACCAAGGGATTTACGAGTTGTAATATGATACGTGAGGAACTACAGGCTCGTACACTGCGAAACATGTCCAGGCATGTGCAGTGACATTGTGTAAGCAAGACACAATACAACGCAATAGTATTGTTGTTATTATCAGTGGATCACCAAAGGGATTTACGAGGTGTAATATGATACGTGAGGAACTACAGGCTCGTACACTGCGAACATGTCAGGCATGTGCAGTGACATTGTGTAAGCAAGAACACAATACAAACGCAATAGTATTGTTTTTTTTATTATCAGTGGATCACCAAGGGATTTACGGAGGTGTAATATGATACGTGAGGAACTACAGGCTCGTACACTGCGAACATGTCAGGCATGTGCAGTGGACATTGTGTAAGTAAGACACAATACAACGCAATAGTATTGTTGTTATTATCAGTGGATCACCAAGGGATTTACGAGGTGTAATATGATACGTGAGGAAGCTACAGACTCGTACACTGCGGAGACATGTCAGGCATCTGCAGTGACATTGTGTAAGCAAGACACAATACAAACTCAAATAATATTGTTATTATCAGGGGATCACCAAGGGATTTTTACGAGGTGTAATATGATACGTGAGGAACTACAGGCTCGTACACTGCGAACATGTCAGGCATGTGCAGTGACATGTGTAAGCAAGACACAATACAAACGCAATAGTATTGTTGTTATTATCAGTGGATCACCAAGGGATTTACGAGGTGTAATATAGATACGTGAGGAGCTAACAGGCTCGTACACTGCAAACATGTCCAGGCATGTGCAGTGACATCGTCTAAGCAAGACACAATACACACGCAATTACAGTTTTGTTTGTTATTATCAGTGGATCACCAAGGGATTTACGAGGTGTAATATGATACGTGAGGAGCTACAGGCTCGTATACTGCAGACATGTCAGGCATCTGCAGTGACATTGTGTAAGCAAGACACAATACAACCTCAATAGTATTGTTGTTATTATCAGGGGATCACCAAGGGATTTACGAGGTGTAATATGATACGTGAGGAGCTACAGGCTCGTACACTGCAGACATGTCAGGCATGTGCAGTGACATTGTGTAAGCAAGACATAATACAAACTCAATATTATTGTTGTTATTATCAGGGGATCACCAAGGGATTTACGAGGTGTAATATGATACGTTGAGGAGCTGAACAGGGCTCGTAACACTGCAGACATGTCAGGCATGTGCAGTGACATTGGTGTAAGCAAGACACAATGACAACTCAATAATATTGTTGTTATTATCAGGGGATCACCAAGGGATTTACGAGGTGTAATATGGATACGTGAGGAGCTACAGGCTCGTACACTGCGAACATGTCAGGCCATGTGCAGTGACATTGTGTAAGCAAGACACAATACAACTCAGTAGTATTGTTGTTATTATCAGGGGATCACCAAGGGATTTACGAGGGTGTAATATGATACGTAAGGAGCTACAGGCTCGTACACTGCGAACATGTCAGGCAATGTGCAGTGGACATTGTCTAAGCAAGACACAATACAACGCAATAAGTATTGTTGTTATTAACAGTGGATCACCAAGGGATTTACGAGGTGTAAATATGATACGTGAGGAACTACAGACTCGTACACTGCGGATATGTCAGGCATCTGCAGTGACATTGTGTAAGCAAGACACAATAGAACTCAATAATATTGTTATTATCAGGGGATCACCAAGGGATTTAACGAGGTGTAATATGATACGTGAGGAACTACAGGCTCGTACACTGCGAACATGTCAGGCATGTGCAGTGACATTGTGTAAGCAAGACACAATACAACTCAATAGTATTGTTGTTTATTATCAGGGGATCACCAAGGGATTTACGAGGTGTAATATGATACGTGAGGAGCTACAGGCTCGTACACTGCAGATTTGTCAGCATGTGCAGTGACATTTGTGTAAGCAAGACATAATACAACTCAATATTATTGTTGTTATTATCAGGGGATCACCAAGGGATTTACGAGGTGTTAATATGATACGTGAGGAGCTACAGGCTCCGTACAACTGCAGACATGTCAGGCATGTGCAGTGACATTGTGTAAGCAAGACACAATACAACTCAATAGTATTGTTGTTATTATCAGTGGATCACCAAGGGATTTACGAGGTGTAAATATGATTACGTGAGGAGCTACAGGCTCGTACACTGCAGACATGTCAGGCATGTGCAGTGACATTGTGTAAGCAAGACACAATACAACTCAATAGTATTGTTGTTATTATCAGTGGATCACCAAGGGATTTACGAGGTGTAATATGATACGTGAGGAGCTACAGGCTCGTACACTGCAGACATGTCAGGCATGTGCAGTGACATTGTGTAAGCAAGACACAATACAACTCAATAGTATTGTTGTTTATTATCAGTGGATCACCAAGGGATTTACGAGGTTCATAATATGATACGTGAGGAACTACAGGCTCGTACACTGCAGACATGTCAGGCATGTGCAGTGACATTGTGTAAGCAAGACATAATACAACTCAATAGTATTGTTGTTATTATCAGTGGATCACCAAGGGATTTAACGAGGTGTAATATGATACGTGAGGAACTACAGACTCGTACACTGCGGATATGTCAGGCATGTGCAGTGACATTGTGTAAGCAAGACACAATACAACTCAATAGTATTGTTGTTATTATCAGGGGATCACCAAGGGATTTACGAGGTGTAATATATGATACGTGAGGAGCTTACAGGCTCGTACACTGCAGACATGTCAGGCATGTGCAGTGGACATTGTGTAAGCAAGACACAATACAACTCAATAGTATTGTTGTTATTATCAGGGGATCACCAAGGGATTTACGAGGTGTAATTATGATACGTGAGGAGCTACAGGCTCGTACACTGCTGACATGTCAGGCATGTGCAGTGACATTGTGTAAGCAAGACAACAATAGAACGCAATAGTATTGTTGATTATTATCAGTGGATCACCAAGGGATTTACGAGGTGTAATATGATACGTGAGGAACTAACAGACTCGTTACACTGCGGATATGTCAGGCATCTGCAGTGTCATTGTGTAAGCAAGACACAATACAACACAATAATATTGTTTTTTTACTAGGGGATCACCAAGGGATTTACGAGGTGTAATATGATACGTGAGGAACTACAGGCTCGTACACTGCGAACATGTCAGGCATGTGCAGTGACATTGTGGTAAGCAAGACACAATACAACGCAATAGTATTGTTGTTATTATCAGTGGATCACCAAGGGATTTACGAGGTGTAATATGATACGTGAAGGAGCTACAGGCTCGTACACTGCAAACATGTCAGGCATGTGCAGTGACATTGTCTAAGCAAGACACAATACAACGCAATAGTAATGTTGTTATTATCAATGGATCACCAAGGGATTTACGAGGTTGTAATATATGATACGTGAGGAGCTACAGGCTCGTATACTGCAGACATGTCAGGCATCTGCAGTGACATTGTGTAAGCAAACACAATACAACTCAATAGTAATTGTTGTTATTTTATCAGGGGATCACCAAGGGATTTACGAGGTGTTATATGATACGTGGAGGAGCTACAGGCTCGTACACTGCAGACATGTCAGGCATGTGCAGTGACATTGTGTAAGCAAGACACAATACAACTCAATAATATTGTTGTTATTATCAGGGGGGATCACCAAGGGATTTACGAGGTGTAATATGATACGTGAGGAGCTACAGGCCTCGTACACTGCAGACATGTCAGGCATCTGCAGTGACATTGTGTAAGCAAGACATAATACAACTACCCCCCCCCAATATTATTGTTGTTATTATCAGGGGATCACCAAGGGATTTAACGAGGTGTAATATGATACGTGAGGAGCTACAGGCTCGTACACTGCAGCACATGTCAGGCATGTGCAGTGACATTGTGTAAGCAAGACACAATACAAACTCAATAATAATTGTTATTATCAGGGATCACCAAGGGATTTACGAGGTGTAATATGATACGTGAGGAACTACAGGCTCGTACACTGCGAACATGTCAGGCATGTGCATTGACATTGTGTAAGCAAGACACAATACAACGCAATAGTAATTGTTGTTATTATCAGTGGATCACCAAGGGATTTACGAGGGGTAATATGATACGTGAGGGAGCTACAGGCTCGTACACTGCAAACATGTCAGGCATGTGCAGTGACATTGTCTAAGCAAAGACACAATACAACGCAATAGTAATTGTTGTTATTATCAGTGGATCACCAAGGGATTTACGAGGTGTAATATGATACGTGAGGAGCTACAGGCTCGTATACTGCAGACATGTCCAGGCATCTGCAGTGACATTGTGTAAGCAAGACACAATACAACTCAATAGTAATTGTTGTTATTATCAGGGGATCACCAAGGGATTTACGAGGTGTTATATGATACGTGAGGAGCTACAGGCTCGTACACTGCAGACATGTCAGGCATGTGCAGTGACATTGTGTAAGCAAGACACAATACAACTCAATAGTATTGTTGTTATTATCAGGGGATCACCAAGGGATTTACGAGGTGTAATATGATACGTGAGGAGCTACAGGCTCGTACACTGCAGACATGTCAGGCATGTGCAGTGACATTGTGTAAGCAAGACAAAATAAAACTCAATATTATTGTTGTTATTATCAGGGGATCACCAAGGGATTTACGAGGTGTAATATGATACGTGAGGAGCTACAGGCTCGTACACTGCAGACATGTCAGGCATGTGCAGTGACATTGTGTAAGCAAGACACAATACAACTCAATAGTATTGTTGTTATTATCAGGGGATCACCAAGGGATTTACGAGGTGTAATATGATACGTGAGGAGCTACTGGCTCGTACACTGCGAACATGTCAGGCATGTGCAGTGACATTGTGTAAGCAAGACACAATACAACTCAATAGTATTGTTGTTATTATCAGGGGATCACCAAGGGATTTACGAGGTGTAATATGATACGTGAGGAGCTACAGGCTCGTACACTGCGAACATGTCAGGCATGTGCAGTGACATTGTCTAAGCAAGACACAGACACATACAACGCAATAGTATTGTTGTTATTATCAGTGGATCACCAAGGGATTTACGAGGTGTAATATGATACGTGAGGAGCTACAGGCTCGTACACTGCAGATTTGTCAGGCATGTGCAGTGACATTGTGTAAGCAAGACATAATACAACTCAATAGTATTGTTGTTATTATCAGGGGATCACCAAGGGATTCACGAGGTGTAATATGATACGTGAGGAGCTACAGGCTCGTACACTGCAGACATGTCAGGCATGTGCAGTGACATTGTGTAAGCAAGACACAATCCAACTCAATAGTATTGTTGTTATTATTAGTGGATCACCAAGGGATTTACGAGGTGTAATATGATACGTGAGGAGCTACAGGCTCGTACACTGCAGACATGTCAGGCATGTGCAGTGACATTGTGTAAGCAAGACACAATACAACTCAATAGTATTGTTGTTATTATCAGTGGATCACCAAGGGATTTACGAGGTGTAATATGATACGTGAGGAACTACAGGCTCGTACACTGCGAACATGTCAGGCATGTGCAGTGACATTGTGTAAGCAAGACATAATACAACTCAATAGTATTGTTGTTATTATCAGTGGATCACCAAGGGATTTACGAGGTGTAATATGATACGTGAGGAGCTACAGGCTTGTACACTGCAGACGTGTCAGGCATGTGCAGTGACATTGTGTAAGCAAGACACAATACAACTCAATAGTATTGTTGTTATTATCAGGGGATCACCAAGGGATTTACGAGGTGTAATAAGATACGTGAGGAGCTACAGGCTCGTACACTGCAGACATGTCAGGCATGTGCAGTGACATTGTGTAAGCAAGACACAATACAACTCAATAGTATTGTTGTTATTATCAGGGGATCACCAAGGGATTTACGAGGTGTAATATGATACGTGAGGAGCTACAAGCTTGTACACTGCAGATTTGTCAGGCATGTGCAGTGACATTGTGTAAGCAAGACATAATACAACTCAATATTATTGTTGTTATTATCAGGGGATCACCAAGGGATTTACGAGGTGTAATATGATACGTGAGGAGATACAGTCTCGTACACTGCGCACATGCCAGGCATATGCTGTGACATTGTGTAAGTAAGACAAAATACAACTCAATAGTATTGTTGTTATTATCAGGGGATCACCAAGGGATTTACGAGGTGTAATATGATACGTGAGGAGCTACAGGCTCGTACACTGCAGATTTGTCAGGCATGTGCAGTGACATTGTGTAAGCAAGGCATAATACAACTCAATATTATTGTTGTTATTATCAGGGGATCACCAAGGGATTTACGAGGTGTAATATGATACGTGAGGAGATACAGTCTCGTACACTGCGCACATGCCAGGCATATGCTGTGACATTGTGTAAGTAAGACACAATACAACTCAATAGTATTGTTGTTATTATCAGGGGATCACCAAGGGATTTACGAGGTGTAATATGATACGTGAGGAGCTACAGGCTCGTACACTGCAGACATGTCAGGCATGTGCAGTGACATTGTGTAAGCAAGACACAATACAACTCAATAGTATTGTTGTTATTATCAGTGGATCACCAAGGGATTTACGAGGTGTAATATGAAACGTGAGGAGCTACAGGCTCGTACACTGCAGACATGTCAGGCATGTGCAGTGACATTGTGTAAGCAAGACACAATACAACTCAATAGTATTGTTGTTATTATCAGTGGATCACCAAGGGATTTACGACGTGTAATATGATACGTGAGGAGCTACAGGCTCGTACACTGCAGACATGTCAGGCATGTGCAGTGACATTGTGTAAGCAAGACACAATACAACTCAATAGTATTGTTGTTATTATCAGGGGATCACCAAGGGATTTACGAGGTGTAATATGATACGTGAGGAGCTACAGGCTCGTACACTGCGGACATGTCAGGCATCTGCAGTTACATTGCTTCTACAGAACCACTCTATTTTTGTATTTCTTATAGATTTAATAAATACGTGTACATTTTTAACATAATCATTAAAACTTAAGAACATAATATATTTCGTAATGATTCAGGCTTTATCATTAACACAGTTAACGTATGTGATTTAACAAATCGAATTTACAATTTTGTACTGTCATATTGAATTTGAGACATTAAGTGCGGAAGGCGCGTTATGGATAATTGAATATTGAGACAGAACAACAACGCAGTGTAGGTATAACATATTGTTTATGCCCTAATATATTTTAATTGCTAAACATTTTAATAATATTTAAAGAAGCAATAAAACAGTTGTGAGTTTCTTTTTCCGCGATAGACTCAAGTAATATAATTTCCTCCTTTTATCAATAAAAAATTGTAAGAAATACATTTCATGGTGCCTGACTGGTATTCATATTTTTAAGTTGCCATTAAATGATAGCATTGGTATGCTTCAATTGGCTTATTTAAAGCGCCAAGAGTGCGGTAAAAACGTATGGGTACCGCTGGATCACCAGGAACGACAAAACTTGTGTGTTTCTTATATGCAGTTAGCAAATTTTGAGATATACGGGACACAGAGTACTGATAAAGAGCTCTAGTTTACTGCGGAGGTTTACTGTGGGAGTGTTGGTACCCCCTAATGTTAAACGTGTTGTAAGGCTAAGGGTGAGAAAGTAATGTCAAGTTCCTTTTAAGAAGAATTGCCATTAGGGATTTCCTCATTTTCTAAGTGAACAAAAAGTGTTAGGAAACTTCTAAGGATTAAATCTACAAGTAAATTGCAAAAGATATTTGTATTACAGTTCCTTAGTAGGTGGAAGACAGGCCGCTATTGCATGGCAACTAGTCATGATAGCCATTTTCATTTTACAGGGATGCAGTTAATTATTCAATAAACCGGAAGTGGCTGCATAAGAGGAAGGTGAACTGGAGCTACACTCCACATTCCCGACAGATGAATGTTCTGTCTGCTGAAGAAAAATATATTTCTCCTGGTTAGCGGTCTGGCGTCGTAATGGAAACAGTTTATTTACCCTCTGACAAGGATGGTATGTTTGTTATTTATAGCGTTTGTACTGTCAGTTTAGAGTACTTTATTCGATTTATGTCTCACGTTACAATACGGCTTAAAGGAAAGATATGTCCTGGTGAACATTTTAGTCTGATATATTGTAAAGCCCGTTTTTGATACAATAAAGTGTTTTCAGACAGACTTTAGTACATAAAATTGATAAACATGCATATCATTCGTTTATAATCTTAGCGTGATTTATTATTTTCATATTTTTAATATAATTTATTATGTATTTTGTTATTATATGACTCGTTAAACTAAAATTGTACTGTGCTCTTAAGAAATACACAACTCTATAGCAACGTGACCTGGTAGGAGTAGAAACCAGAAATGTTTCAGGAAATTTATCTGGAAGGAACCAATAGAAAGGGTTTTCTACCGTCTCAATGTTTTCGACATCTTGTTTATTCCGTAACGATCACCATGTGCATGAATTGTGTATTGAGATTTGCTTGCACCTCATTTAGTTCACTCGCTATGATAAAAGTCTGTAGCAAGGCCTTAAATCAATTATGCCTTAGACTAAATAGGAGACTACTTTATACTTTTATTTATTATATTTATTACTTATTATTTTAACACTTTGTTCATGGCTTAAGAATGCACGCCTATGAATATATGAATTTACATGTATTATTAAATTATACATAAATCTATGTATATAGTGTCAAATTTAACCTCTTTAAATGGTTTACCTATAAAGCCTTTTGTTCTATATGTGTAACCCATAAATATAAAGCTATAGGTTTTTTTCTGAGAGATTCATCGTTAAGAAAATTAGGCTTTTGTGGAAGAGAATCAGAAATAATAGACTCCTAAACCAAAATCCAAATAAAGAACATTTTCATACTACATTTTAATATCTGTTGCATTATTATTTATTCTCTCATATTTTTTTAGCAACTGTAATTACTAAAATTCACATACATAGCACCTATACCATTTAAAAATTTAATAAAAATGTATATTTCATGTTAATTATTTTTACGTTTTAAAACACTCCATAAAGCACACGTGGTGAAGGTTAGATCCTTTTTGAAAACTGTATATTAAAAATAGAGAAAATATTTTAACCATAGATTACAGATTTATAAAGAAAAATATTCAATAAAAAATAAATTCTTTTTGGTTGAAACGTTATATATATATATATATATATATATATATATATATATATATAACTTTCTGCAATTACATTGAATTTGGTTGTCTTGAGATATAATAAGTTTCCTAACATGAAGTATTTGTCACGAAATTTTAATTTTCCATGTGAGTATTCATAAAATATGTTATAGTGTCAAAGCTATGTTTATAGTTAATTTAGCTTTATTTTTAAGCTTAGAGGATAAGGCGATTTTGAATACTCTGAACCACCTAAGAAAGACCTCAGTTTACTAAAATACTAAAATTAGACTCCATTGCAGAAAATTTATTTTACAATACAAAATAAATTGATTTATTGATTGATAAAGGCAGGTAGGCTAGTAAAGTTGATATGTTATCAACTTTGTAGATACTACTGTCAGTGAAGCATTTTACACGGTCCTTGACATAATGTATCCCTACATTAAAAATAATGATGACAGAAAAATGTTTATTATTATTTGATTAGATATTTTGTTTTTATAAAAGCGTAAAAATTGTGCAGTTTAAAAAGTTAAGTTTTAAACAGAATTAAACAGTCACTTTTCTTTCATTCAATATTTGCATTGTATTTTGGATGACTGTGAATGGTATGGATCATACGGCTGTCAAAAAGCTGATGGATAAAAATATAATCTTCGAAATTAATGAACTTTGAAATATAGCAATTAAATACACATTTTGCAATTTTATAAAATGTGTTGCAACTGATAACACCATAACTAATCTCAAGACCCAACTATCATAATGGACTGTATTATATTTTACTTATGTGTACACAGTACAATTTACTCTAATATGTCATATATGGATAGTATAGATACTATAGCAGTGTTAACAATGTTAGAGTACATATTCCGTGGTTATTCTGAACATGCCACTTATATACAGCGTCTAATAATTCTTTTTTTTATTGAGGTAACACTACTTATTATATTATGTATGCATTAAATTGCGATTATGAATTAAGAAGCGATCATAGCTTCATAAGTACAATCTAGATCTTGATTGCGAAGAGGTTTTACGTATTGTGCATACAAGAGATTAAATTATGTTCAACTCAGTATCTTAGGTAAACTGTATTGCTGTATCAGGGGGAGGGGAGGTGATGGGAGGGGAGGGGAGGGGGTGGGGAGGGGTAGAGGGGGATGGGGAGGGAGAGGGAGAGAGGGATGGGGAGGGAGAGGGAGAGGGGGAGAGAGAGAGAGAAATATGTTTTTATTTCTCTTGAATAAAGACTTATTTCATTTCATTTTATTTCTATGTACATCCTGTATATATAAATAAAATATATATACAGGATATTGTTTAAATATAGCAATATATCCAATGTTTACAATCGTATACAGGATGAACACGGCAATATGGGTTCTAAAATTGTTATAAACAACTGTTATTGCCTCCCTAGTGACACTTTTGCTCGATACTGTAATTCAAATATTGGCCCATTTGCCATTGTTCATAGCTATTACTTACTGTTTTTTCTGTGTTGTATTGTTTCTGTTGAATAACTATTACCTTTAATTAATACGCACATCTTTAAAAAAGTTAAATTTGCTATAAAACAATCATAATAAAGTTTATGATGAATGCTGGATAATATAAGGTTAAACTTAATTGCTATTAAAGGTATACCACCATATACATGCTCGTCCTGACGTGAATGTTTATTTTTTATAAATAAAGAAGTAAAATCTGAATAATGAAATCCTTTTTATAAAGTTTGTCTTTGAAGATGTGACATTTAAGAACTTATAATAAAAAAGGTATTAAGTTCCTTGTGTTTTCTCCATCAGGTGGAGACAAAAAAGATTCATGTGAAAGATGCGTTTTCCTCCAGTTCATCTTCCTCTTTAGTGCAGGTTCTGGAATCTGTTACAGACTTGACTCTTAGAGTCTGGAGTCATGTTCGTGTAAATAGATCCAAAAAAGCTGGCGACGATGAATCATAAAGTAAACTCTGCATCGTTTAAACAATAGAGACATTCAGACAGCATTTTAAATATTTATTTAATGTTCATTAAACAAGTTGAATATAAAAGAAGAAAACAGCTTAGATTTAAAAATGACTGGAAAATACATTTTTAATATTTATTCAAAAATTTTCAATAAACTTCCTAATATAATTAGTCAAGATTTTCAGTAAATTTGTTTCAAGTATGGGCAGTAATTTAACACGAGTAAACACTAGAGTATTAAAATATTCGTAGATTTAGCATTTAGCGAATACAAATTTATAACATAACAATGTTTCAAAAGGGGCTCCAGAAATCTACAAACGTTCGTTTTTGGATGCAAATATACCCAAACACATTAAATAACATTTTAAAATGAATATAAAATACCATATTTTATAATTATAAAATGCAATTCAATATTCATGTGAACCAGTTCTAATAATAATTAATAGTGTACTATCTTCGTAAAGTAACAAATTATCATTGTGAAACAAAAGATTTAAGCACGAAAGTTTTAGTATGAATCACTTATTTCCTTTTTGGTAAAAAGAGAATTAATATTTGACATTTTATAAAAATTGGAATTTATGACTAAAGCAACAAAATATAAATTAACAGTATGAAAAGTAAACATTGGTTGGCAGCACTTCATAATAGAACATTAATTAAATCAATAAATATTCATAATGAATAATAAGAAAGTTCGTCAATAATGGATAAAAAAATAAACTTGTTTACGGTGAGAATTAAATAAAGAGGATTTAATAATATAATAACAAATCCCTATAGAAATTATCTCCTGTCTCCTGAATAGACATATTTTCTAGCATAACAAAATAAGCGAACATGCAAAATATGTCAAGACAGCTTTTAGTAACTTAAAAGCTTAAAGATACATTATATATAATAAAATCTTTATCATTGTTTTGAACTAATTAAACGATAATAAGTCTCTGTATTAAAATTGATGTATGTATTAAATGTAGTAAAAATCCCAGACATTGACTAATAGTAAAAAGGAGACTTGTGTTTGTACTAAATGTAAGATGTGCTGATGGTTTACGAGCTCAAGATGATACAAGACAACCTCTCAATCCTCACATCGGTCCTCAGGGGCCACTTACTGAGATCATGACGTCACTCACGCAGAGATACTCGAACATTACATAATTATATAAGATCATCCACAAGCTTGCAAATAAATTGAAATTCTTCGAACGTGGAATGTTTTGCTTGTACTGAATTACGATCAAACATTTATAGTATTTGCTTGAGTTTAATTTTATTACTCAATGTCAGTTAAATTACATTTTCACTAAGATAGCAAGCTTTCTTAATTCTAGAAAATAAGGACCAAAGCTTGTAAATATACTTAGGTCGGACTTTTTCCTTGTGTACCATTGCCTTTAGAGATTTGCGCAATCAGTGTTGTGGTTAACCTTGACCCTGGAGATGAAGACTTCATATTATAAGTGAGAACACAACTATGGAAATTTTAATTTAAAATTTATGTATTTATTGATTTCAATGAGAATAAAGAGAAACACCTAATACACCTCGTAACTTGATATTGTATTGTTTGCAAATAAATCGTCTTGAAAGCTTGTCAGTATCTTTGTAGATAGTAAAACATAGTACGATTCTGCTGATATTAATCCTCATTTACAGACTTTACTTATTACTCGGATGTTAACAACAGTTACAGACATATTTAAAATTCCATTAAATGTATATTTTGGATAAAGGCTCGTTAGCAAGGTGGCGATATAATAAATTTATTACATATATAATAAATTTTTAAGCAGATCTTAAGAGATACAAAACATATTTTCTTTCAAATACGTAATTAAAAAGGTGACCTTTCTTTTTAAACGACCGTCTGTTCAACATAAACTTTTCTGAATGGATTATTAATCCAAAACACCAAATTACATAGACGTCTAGACAGATAATACCTAAAAACTAGGGTGGTGACAGGGAAAAAGGGCTATAATTGAGTAACATCGAGAAGTTTAGTAACACTAAAAGTTGCCACGAGCTCACTTGCAACTTAACTTTCCATAGCGTTCAATCTATCTATAACGCTGAGCACAATTGGCTTAAGGGTGTCAACACAATTACGTTATACAAGGAAACTCAGTTTAGTTAAATTTCGTTA
This sequence comes from Homalodisca vitripennis, assembly GCF_021130785.1. Classification (NCBI taxonomy): domain Eukaryota; kingdom Metazoa; phylum Arthropoda; class Insecta; order Hemiptera; family Cicadellidae; genus Homalodisca; species Homalodisca vitripennis. The sequence continues at coordinate 5,989,254 of NC_060211.1, read as the reverse complement.
CCAAACTCGATAAAGGTGGTGTCGAGACGACTATTAACGCAGTAGTAACCGTTAAAGAGGAAAATACAGCGTAATGTCCTTGATAATTTCCTAATAAATATTTATTATAAACAGAAGAAACAAAACCATTTATAGTAAAAGTTATAAGGAAATAATTCACGTACGGCAAGTTGAAGAACTAATAACTATTTTATTTCCCTGTATAAAAGAATTCACTCACGCTAATTCTAGTTTTAAATATATTTCTAATCAGCCTATTCTACAGAGATTGTGTTTTATTTATTTACCTATACCTCCATGTCTCTTAGTTGAAGTTGTCAACAAGAAGTTGCTCTGACGTTTGAAAATAAGTGGTAAAAATTACCAGTTTTGAAGAAACTCGGACCAAGGCAGCGTAATCTGGAGGCCAAGGCCAGACCATAACATTTATGGATAAATTACTGATTTTTGATGATACCCTTAAACTGCCATAGTAAATTATAAAGCATTTATTCTAATATTTACTCAATGCTTAGTATTTATTGAGCATATACTATACAGCTACAAAGCCCATTAACTACTGCTACTTAAATATTTTATTAAACTCTTGACGAGACAATTTCGCAGAGGGGTAAAACTAAACATAATGGGCATATAGTCCCACGATGCAGTGACAACTATTGTAACAGCAGCAGCAGTGGCTGTGGCTGCGAACAGCGACGGGCGATTGGCTGGCTGTGGTCAGCTGATCGAGAGTACAGCTGTTTTGAGAGTGACGTCAGAGAGAAAAAGACAGAGAGCCAGAAAAAATTATGTGGTGCAAATGCTGTGTATATACTTTATGGTAACATGAAAATATTTAAGTTGCTAAAGATTGGAATTTGGTGGAAAAGTTTCCTCTAAGTAACCTGAGTAAGTAACCTGGGTGATTAGTAGTGTTACCAATAAACCCAAAAGGATATATGAGTTAGTGGAGGGGATATTGTCGATTGCAGTGCCACAAATTAATTTATTAGTACCACAACCTAAAATCATATATACCTTTAGTGAGAGGAGGGGGCGAGGCTTCAATCTTAAATGCAAAGTTTCTAATTTGATAAGTAGGTCGCGTCTTAATAGATTCAGTTGGCTTACGTAATAATATAAATTTTGAAAGTTCACGTACCATGATGAGATGAACGATATTTAACAGTACAGTTATACAAAAAAGTGTATAACAAGTAAAAGAAATTACAAAAGAATTAAGCAATAAATAAACTAACTACTAATTAATTAAGACACTATTTCAGGTAGGCCTGTATACCTATATTAATAATGGCAATGCCTGTAAACAATGATTAAACTCAATAGAATAAACAAAATCATAGAAGGAGAAATTTACCAACTGTTAGTCTGTTAGTACCAATATAAATGTATAATATTTAGTAGACTAATATAAAATACTAACTGCTTCCTTAAATATGGTCTTATTAGCATCTCATTTAATTAAATATGGATCATCAGCGCAAAATGTTAATTAGCCCCAGTAGTAGGCAGTGTGAGATAACTGTCGACTAAACAGACTATAATAGTTTATTAATCTGTAATAAGCTGTAAAATATCAGTCACAATATTAAAATTTGCGTATAATTAAAATTATAAAAAGCATTAGGGCTTAAACAATCGAGGTAAGCCGTGGCCAGCTGGTAGTGAACCCAGCTGTTTTAGAGAGTGACACCAGAAAGAGGAAGTTAGGGAAAAGCTGGAGAGAAAAGAGGGAGGGTCGAGGAAGTTTGAGCTGTGTGTGCAAGTTATAGTGACTTGAGGACATTTAAATAAATTTGAATATTGGAATATTTTGGACAAGTAACCGCTTGTTAATTTAGTAGTCTGACCCAGGAACCCACAAGGATAAATAAGTATAGAAACATTGAAATCGTCGATTGGAGCAGATATTGACAGCTTGGAAGTTTCCAATTGTAAATAGTTAGGTAGCTAATTAATCCATTGATAAGGGAAAATATTCTTCAGACTCCCCGTTGGTGATTGAGCTACGTTTACTTGTGCCAATTAAGAATTCGCCACCCTCTGTTATAAAATGATTCATGACTGAATATTGCTTACATAGACTTTTACAACTGCTGTGCAATTTTTATGTGAGGTACCTGGAAATATTTTTACCCTTTTTGCCCCGGAATTACCCAACCCATTGTTGGCTGAGCCGTCTGCGGCATTTAAGCAAATATTCTTGTGGGAATTTTTATTTACAGGAGAAAAATTCCTCGTGAATGGACCACAATACTTATGGACAAGTCTTATTGTGTTGCGCAAACTTCCTCTGATACACAATTTGTCTATTAATTTTAGTTTTTTAATTTTTCATAATTAACTTAAGATTTGTTTTAAACAAAGGTACCTTAACTAAGAGACCAGACCTACCTATATGTATATTTTGACTAATGTATGAAAAACGATCTATATTGAACTTTGTATGGCTCGAGTAAGGGAACTCGCATATCCTATCACCGTGTACTGATGGCAACCAATATGATGGTATGTTAGGACCGCTGACAAGCTTCATGGATACTCACAGAACCTTTTCCCTTTAATAGAGTCTCTTTATAAAGACTTCTCTCCCCCAAAGTACATAAAAGATTTAATTATTTAGAAAACCTAAAGCAACAATAACATTTTCTGCGTCCTATACCCCCCTAATTGCAAAATAAAATGTTAATAGTCTACAAAATTATATAAAATTAAATATTTGTACATTTTAAAGTGATATTATTTGAAGCAAAATAACTTTTTTACATAAAACTAACTTTAATATCTGCATTTATACTAGATTTAAATTAACCAATTTGTATACTCATTCCAAAACATAATAGAGATACACTCATAAATTTTATAACATTATATTAGAATATTGGGTAAGAAAAAGGTATCTTTAAAAATCGAAAATAAAATACAAATTTTACATTAAAGTTTAATAGTCGTTCATTATAGTTTATTATACTCTTCCTTTTCTTATGATGCTTCCTTGAACGCTTTGACTGTTTTTTTATTTTATCCGAAAATTTACATCTTACAAGCCCATTAAATGAACAATATATACAAAGCAGAAAATTGTTTTAATCATAGGTGATATGTTTAGCAACTGTAAGAATTTCCAGCAATAACTTTATATAAATTGTCCAATATTACAGTTTCTTGTCAAACAAATATTAACTTAAAGTAAGAAAAAGACAAAACTATAAAAACTTTTGACTAAAGTCTATGATTGAAACATTTCTTTATCTTTTAATTTAGCTATTAAGGTTTTTAAAGGTGTTATATCGTTTGTAAGGTTAAATATGTTATGGTAAAACTTCTATAAATGTTTGCCTTTAAGGCTTTTTTAATTTTAAACAGACATTATTTGCAAGGCTTTATTTTGTCCTCATATTTTTTGTTCTATTCTCACCCTTCTAACTTGATTAATGTTCCACCAACTTTATGAATCACAAAATAAGGCATACACGATGAAAGTGGTTTTGATTAAATAAAATTGTATGTAAATAGATCGACCGTATTCATTTTTGTGTTATTGCTTGAAAATTTTGTAGCCATCGTATTAAATTCCAACAATTATTACTTGAAATAATAATGTATCTTTATGATATTAATTAATTATGAAAATTACAAACAAAACAAACTATTGTTGATCGTTGTATTACTAAGAAATTCACAGAAGTCTAGCTAAAAAGTACCAATACTCTAATACTAAAATAATCCTATAGTCAAATATGGTTATAAACTTTGAATCAAATGTCTAATAAATGTATAAGATGCAAATGTTCATCTATATATGTTTGTCCTTTATACACTCAGAAACTATTTGACCGATCATTATGAAAATTTGTATGTATATGTATTTTTCCACGTATAAGGTTTATATGCTATGCCCATTGATGTAACTCACCACCAGGAGGCGCTGCAAAATATATAAGTTATCAAAGCGCCTGCACATTGTAAAATACAATTACGAGATAGTTGTGTATAATAACCACACACTATGTGAAGGTGCTAAGTTTTTATGGATATTTGTCTTTCAAATGAATTTCTGTTTGGCCTTATAGCTTGAATGTTAGACCACTTTATTATTAAGTACATGTACGTGTACAATGGCTATAAACATACACTTTTGGCAGACTTTCTTGATAGTGTCAACAAGATAAATTCTACATCGGCGTTGACAATATAATTCACTTGAACCAGAAGTGCTCCTACACGAGCAAAGCTTACAAAAAGCGTGCGAAGCCGCGGGGAACAGCTAGTATCACATAAAAAGCATTTTTAATTTAAACATTAAATTTCCACTAAAAATTTAAAAACGTAACATATAAAAGTGCTTTCATTAGAAACTATTCAGAACCTCTTTTTTACGACAACCGATATAAAACAATTAAACGAGGCAGTGTTAGGTTCAGGCCGCTTTTACTGTTTCATGTATTAGCTTTCCAGAGATATCCCTTAGTACTATACCGTGAATATTTGCTCTAGTATATTCATTTTAATACCCCACTGTCTTGTACTTCACTTCTACAGAGATAAAACAATAAAACGAGGCAGTGTTAGGTTCAGGCCGCTTTTACCTTTTCCCGTGTTATCTTTCCACAGATATCCCTTAGTACTATACCGTGAATATTGGCTCTAGTATATTCATTTTAATACCCCACTGTCTTGTACTTCACGTCTACGGAGATAAAACAATAAAACGAGGCAGTGTTAGGTTCAGGCCGTTTTTACCTTTTCCCGTGTTATCTTTCCACAGATATCACTTAGTACTCTACCATGAATATTGGCTCTAGTATGTTCATTTTAATACCCTACTGTATTGTACTTCACTTCTATGGAGATAATTGAGGAAGTGTAAGGTTCAGGCCGCTTTTACCGTTTCCTGTGTTAGCTTTCCAAAGGCATCCTTTAATATTCTACCGTGATTATTGCCTATAATATATTCCTTTTAATACACAACTCTATTGTACATATTTACTAGTAAGTAATTTTGTGCCTAGCCATTTCTTAATTGTGGATCTAAAATATTGCATAAGACACTTTGATTTAAATTTCAATATTGGCGAACGTTATATTGCAACCTTTGCTGAGTTTGTATACAAAATGTCAAGTGTATAGCAAATTCCATTCTTGAAATGTCCTGAGGACGGACAGACAAGGAGATAATCAAACAAAAAGTATATTTCTATCCCCCCGCAGACAATAGCGAGGTTTTCCCAGCTTACTGTGATACAGACTTCAATAAGGCTCAGCTGAATCCCTTACATGGATATGCACTATTATAAAACTCATTCTTGCCTATGCAGAAATGAAATTCCGTGCAAAATGTAAAATCTACAGATTATACCTCTCTCGACATATCTTTGGAATAGTTAGGCCACATGCGATGCCATTCAAAATGTTCAGTGTCATAGGATTCGACTCAGTTTGTTTACACATGTATTTCTTCTGTGGTTTTCTCGTTACCATCTTAGTTATCCATAAGAGCAATAAAAAATTGTTCACTAACTCTGAGCCAAATCTGTTTTCCATCTAACTCGATGTTGTCTATTCAGTGATTCTTACAACTTCAGGTCTATAGTGCAATTCGTTTCCGGAATATCGTGCTGAGACACAGGTTGAAAGCTAATTTGTACAAGCCAAAGGCGAAGTAACATCCTTCGCTAACGTTCAGTCGTTCAGATAGTTATACATTTAAAGTTAAATATACCCGGCATTATTAAGTTCCTTGGCGACCTTGTAAAGAATTAAGATCCGTTTAACCACTCCCTTGGCAAATGTTATTGTTTTAAAGCAATTACGTTCCTTTCTTAGCTCGCTCCTAAATAATCACGAAACAGTAAAAAATGTATCACAAATAAATTGTATAAAACAAAAACTTATTAAAAGCAATTAGCCTAAACCCTAAACAAAGTTTTATAAATATTTATTTAAAAAATATTGTATTAGTCGGGAATCGAACACAGTTCCCTCACATGTCATCCGAGTATGTTTCCTTCAAAACAGCTATCACTCTTTGTTACCCTCCTACATGTGTTTAAATTAGAAAACAAAAATTTTATATGGAATACCAAATACCTGTTAAATGACTTTAATATTCAATAAAGTATCCTTACTTAATTTCAATTAATATTAATTGGCAATGGAAGAACTTGGCCACCGGAACTCGAGCTTGGATTTTTAATTTGCCAAGCCTTGCGCCAGCAAAATATAAAATATTTAAAAACACAAAAAGTAAAGGCTCTGTTGTTTAATCATAGCATACCCGCCTGACAAATATATCCGGATTCATATCCTGATGTAGTAAGTACTTTTTGTAGAACAATCCTTATTGAAATTATATTTTTTGTATTAATATAACAACTTAATACAAACAATTAACGCAACTTGTGAATATTGATGAGAGAATGAAATTACACGAAAAACGCACTGTCTTGTTTTCTGCCAGTCACTCATAGTAAATTGTAATTCTGGAAAGTGATCGGAAATTTTGTTTACAGTGACGGTCCGGATTCAATTTCATGTACAAAAACAAGTTTAGTGTAACAGCTGCTGAATCAATTCTCGAATTATCATCTCCGGTAAAAGCTTCGGTGTTACGGAGATCAATACTCTCAGACAGTTTATGACAGAGACAGCATTGTCGGGTTTACACCTTCCAGTCATGTGAGTACTGTCTCATATTGTAGAGAGAGAGAGAGTTGTGTCACTTACATGACATGTGCATTTATTTCTTAGAGATCGTGAGTAAATGAACATAAAGTGCAAATATGTGTTCCGAGTAAGCGAAATAGACAGGAGGCCTCGGAAGCGCGCGCCCCTCCCAAACTCGGAGCAAATCATTAAAAAAAAATCACATGCCACTAGTGGGAAGAGAGACAAAGAGACAAGATTTCGAGTAAATGATATATAATTAATAGGTGGCAAACATTTCCATGCAAAATACAATTACTTCAGCACCACGGTGCACCGCGTAACTTAAAAACTAAATAACAACAATAAAATAAATTCCAATAATAACAATAACATAATAAATAAATAATATAATATTAATAACACAATAAATAGAAATTTGGTCTATAAATAACATATATCAGGTACGGCATGTAGGAAAAATTATCTTTAACAGGTAAGTGTTATGAACTGAGGGGAGGGAAAAGGTTGTAGAATTTCTAGGCCCACTATTTTTAAAAAGTAATTTGGTTTCAGGTTTGTAGCCAAAAAATAAAAAAAAATATTTAAAGCCGATTTTCGAAGGAGGCGGGGGCTTAGTTGCCTCCACGAATCCGAATTAAAGATGAAATCCTCCCCTTCAGTTCATGTAACTAAACTAAATAATACTGGCTAATATACTGGCCCTCCTCCAGATCTAACATCTGGCAGCGCTCCATACAAGCCAATCCTCTCAAGTGGTATAATAAGTAAAAAACATTTCTGATCCAACCTTGTTCCAGAAGAAATTAATGGGAGCACTACACTCCGGTTGGATGCCGGTCCAATAGCGCTGGCAGGGCGCGGGCATTCAGTTGGCTTCAGTGCTGTGGTCAGACTCGCCGCATCAGTCCCGCTGACGGCACTCACGGGGACCCTATAGAATCCCAACATAACCAGTAGAAATTTAGAACAACTTTACTACAACCCGAGAAATAATAAAAACTTAATTATGTTTGCCACAAAGTATAATAAAATATTTAAATTTAACAATTAAGAAAAAAATAACAATCTGTAACTAACAGTACCTTTTAAGTATCAGAAGACTATTTCCCAAAAATACCTCAAGACACCAAGTATTAAAAGATACACTACTTGGTGACAATATTAAATATTACAAACAAAACAAATTTTCAAATATATAAACATTTACTTATAGGCTAGAACAGCCATACTAAATGATTAAGCGTGATAACAATTACTTGTAACTATAATTCGCTGGATGTTAATCATTCTATTATAATATTATAATAATTTACATTTTGCTATTAAATATTAATTGTAAGGTAGGCATAAAATAATTATATAATTTACAAATAATAACAATACATTATTTCCCAAATAACAATAATTAAATTCTAATCAGTTCACGCTACTATAAAGGCAATAATTAAATAATAAAATTGAAATCATGGATGTTGCCACCCAAATTTGCACGCAACACAAAACACGAGGTAACAAAAATTTGCAAAGTCTGTACCGTCTCGCTTACACCAAAAAAAAAAAACAAAGTGTGTACACGGAATAAATAATTTCCGTTCGCCGAACGGATCAGTTAGAAAGCACTAGAGCAAAAATATAAAAACTTAACTTGCATAGTAAATAAATTAACAAATTTAGAACGTACGAAAGACAGGATAGAACACTTTGCGACACGAACACGTACACGAGGAACACCAGTTACAAAATAATATATATAAACTACTTATAACTAATCAACGAAAATATGTGTCTGGGTGGGAGAGAAAAACCGCCAACTAATTAAGTAAAGAGAGTGAAAAAGACAATTACCTGCCGAAAGTCGGTGAATTAGCCAGCCATGTGGAACGGGACGAGCAGCGAACAGACAGCAAACGCAGTAGCTTCTCCGAACGTGTCTCCGAACAGTCTGACCGCTCCGAACAGTAGCCGGTGCCGGTGCCGGTGAACAGCTGGTCGGTAAACTAGTCAAGGTCAACCAGCTGACCTCAACCATTCAGTCCAACCAGGCAGAAAATCAATACTTGACGGAGTGACTCCCCCACCGACTGACAAGAGTGGCCGAGGTGGGAAAATAATAGACAAAAATAAATTGTCCAAACTGAGCCCCGGCTCAACCTCCCCCACTAAAAAGGGTGCAACCCCAAACAAAACCTCTCCCCCACTGAAAGAAGAACCAACAAGCTCTGGCACAGGATACGGGAAGTCGAGAACCCTAACAGGAAACGAAGTCCTGAGCAGGAGGCAGACAAAACACGGTCCTCCTGAAAAATTTTGAGAGGCGCCTCTCTTGGAGAAAGAAGAAAATAGAAAGAGAGTAAAACGACACCACAGGGAAAACCAGGGGTGATCAGTCCCCGGACACCCCCGCAGCCGCACCAGTATCCCGAGCATGACCAGAGGTATCACCACGGAAGGCCTTCAGATGAGAAACGTGGGCCTTCCGCCACAACCTCCCCGATACGGGATCAACCAACTCAGCAGTAACTGGGGAGAGAAAACGAAGAATCCGGTGAGGACCTGTCCACCGATAGCAAAGTTTGGCTGCCCGTTTATCCACGGCCGAACTGACCGGATGGGCCTTACAAAAGACAAGATCCCCCACCTGGAAGGGGTTAGCAATACGTCCCTTATTGAATTTTCTCCTCACCCTTTCCCTAGACTGTAGGAGCTTAACCCTGACTGCTTCCCAAGTGTCACTCACATTGGGAGTACCAGGCACTGGTAGAAGACTATCCAGACTCCAGAGATTAGACAAGGGATCAGAAGGAGGACGACTAAACATGACCTGAAAAGGCGTGGAATCATGACTTTCGTGAAGAGCGGAATTGAAGGCTAACTGAAGCCAGCTCAGGTTTTCATCCCAGGTGGTTTGTTTCTCAGCGTGATAAGCGATGAGGGCGGCTCTGAGATTGCGGTTGAACCGCTCAGCATGAGAAGGCTGGGGGTAGTAAGGAGATGTCGTAACATGTTTGATTCCATGCCCAAAACAGAAGCGATGAAACTCCCTCGACACGAATTGTGTGCCGTTGTCTGAGACGAAGGTGGCGGGCACTCCAAAATTCTGTAGAAGGCGGGACTTGAGTGCCTTGACGGTGAGCGACGCCGTGGCACTCCTAAGAGGAATCAACCAGCAAAACTTAGAGAAAGCATCCACAGCAACAAGCAGGGAGGAGTTCCCTGACTTGCTACGGGGAAAGGGTCCCACATAGTCAATGAACACTTTCTCAAGAGGCCGCTCCGCCACCTCGGAGGAAAGAAGTCCTAATTTGGTACTTTGTGCTGGTTTACTGACCGAGCAAAGATGACAAGCTCGTACTCTACCAGCAATGTCTCTGTCCATACTCTTCCAGATAAACTTATCTCTGATTTTAGCGATGGTCTTGTGAATCCCTAAATGACCGCCCACGGGAGAAACATGGAAATAGGAAAAGACCATCGGTATGAGGGCACTCGGCAGAACAATCTTGGGACCACCTCCGCGTCGGGCACGACAGCAGAGGACACCCTTGGACAAGAAGTAAGGAGAGTGGGCTTCTCCCTCCTGGAGCTCACTAATGATGTTTGACAACTCGGGGTCTTGAAGTTGGTGAGAGCCAAAACTCTCAAAGGCAGCAGGGAAATCCAACATCACAGTCCCACACAACGGTGCTTGAGAATCAACAGGATCGCTGGGTAGATGATACATTCTAGAAAGAGAATCGGCGACGACGTTTTGGGTGCCGCGAATGTGCTGCACCCTGAATTTAAAGGCCGCAATTTTGACAACCCAGCGACCAATCTTCCCGAGTTGTCGAGGATGGGCCAATAGCCAGGAAAGAGCCTGATTGTCAGTTTCCAGCAGAAATTCGGAATGCTCTAGGAACCTCCGAAACTTATCCATGCCGAAAACGACCGCCAGACACTCCAGCTCATAAATAGAAGATTTCTTTTCCTGAAGGGTCAAAGTCCTAGATGCAAAAGCTATAGGTTGCCGAGCGCCGTCGAATTCTTGAGAAAGCACAGCTCCTACAGCACAGGATGAGGAGTCAGTCTGCAAGATGAAGGGCCTACTAAAGTCCGGTATTCGCAGCACAGGAGGTTGGATAATGGCCTCCCTAAGCAGTTGAAAAGCACGTTCTTGATCTTCACCCCAAACGAACTTTGCGTCTTTCCTTCTTAAGGCGTTCAGAGGGGCGGCCACCTCGGCAAAGTCAGGAATAAACCTACGGTAGAAATTAACCATGCCTATGAATCTGGCAACACCCTTGGCATCCTTCGGAGGATGGAAATCCCGAATGCCTTGGGTCCTGGCAGGGTCTATAGATACACCCCTAGACGACACGAGGTGACCGAGAAACGATATTTCAGACTTGGCGTAAGACACCTTCTCCGGATTGACTGTAAGGCCAGCCCTACCCAACCTAACCAAGACCTCCTCAAGATGTTTAACATGTTCCGTGAAAGACTCACTGTAGACCAGAAGGTCATCAAGATAATTAAAGACATATCTGAACTTCACATCGTGGAAGATGGAGTCGAGCAACCTAGTTAACGTTTGGGCCCCCACAGCTAGCCCCATAGGCACAGATCGGTACTGATACAAATTCCACGGAACACAGAAGGCCGTGAGAGGACGTGATTCCTTCTTCAACGGAATCTGATGATAGGCTTGGTTCAAATCAAATATAGTGAAAAATTTGGCCTTACCGAACCAATCAAAAGCAGAATGGAGATCGGGGAGAGGCACTGAGTCTATTTCAATCTTGGCATTAAGTTTTCTTAGGTCGACCACCATACGATTTTTTCCATTAGGCTTTGGAACCAAGAACGCTGGACTGGCATACGATGAGTTTGAGGGCTCAATAACTCCTTGATCCAAGAGATCCTTGATGATACCACGCATAACCTCCATCTTTGGAGGAGCCAACTTGTATGGGTGGGAGCGTACTGGCTGAGTGTCAGTCAGACGAATTTCATATTCAATAAGATGGGTAGAACCGAGCTTGGGTGTGAGGACATCCGGAAATCTTGAGCAAAGCTCACGGAGAACCCCAGCTTGCTCCTCATCCAAGTGACCGAACGGGTCCTCAGGGGCAGAAACTTCCTCACACTCCACCTCACCAACCTGCGGCGTCGATTTGCATTTATCAGAAAAGGGGACTGACACTCGCCGATTGAATTTGAAATAAGACTGGCCCGCCTGAAGATCCAGCACCAAACCAGTCTTTTGAATAAAATCCGCCCCCAAAATACAATCCATACTCAGGTCCTGGGCCACAAGGAAGCTCCACACCCATGAAAAATATTCAACCTTAAACTTGATTGAAGCCTTCTTCGAAATTGGAAGAGGGGAATTAGAAGCAGTCCAGCAAGTTAAAGAAGACTCCTCGGTGTGCTTCACCAAACCTAACCTTGAAATGGCTTCAAAAAGACGGGAAGAGATGAGGCTACAGGCTGACCCGGAATCAACTAGGGCCTTATGCACTGAGTCTCCCACTAAGATATTGATATAAGGGCACACCGAAGATGCTGTCCTGAGCCGTAGGTTTCCCTTTTCTGCTAGGCTCATAGTGTCCAAACTATTAATCAAATTTTTCGCACAGGTACTATTTTTTTGAAATTTTTTCTTAGACCTCGGGGGAACTTCAGAGAAAACCCCCCTTTGATCTAGTTTTTTGGACCAGTGCGATATCTCCTAGGACACTCCCGACGAGTATGACCTCGTTCACCACAGGCATAGCAGATGGGTAGACGAAGCCCACCTGAGTGGTGTGGTCCATCCACGGGATTCTGTACGGCCGTGACAGCCCTGGAGGGCTGGATGGAACGATGATTGTTCCTCTCCGCCCTCTGCCGGTCAGCAAACTGCACGCTGCGCGAAGCAATGCACAGACGGTCCAGTTCAGAAAAGGTGGAAGGGCGACCAGCAAAAACTAGACGGGACCTCTCTTCAGGATTGAGACCCTCAAGGATGGTGGTGACCACAGTACTTTCGGGGATATCGAGCCTTAATACCCTATCAGTGTCCCTCACCTCGGCCACAAACTTAACCAAACTCTCTCCGTTGCCCTGAGGCCTAAAGAATTTCTCCACACGGAGACGTTCCCTCAACTGACCAGGAACAAAGAAATCCAATGCCTCCCTATGAAAATCATCCAGGGTACCACCCCTCTGGAGAACTCGAACCAGACAGTCACCCAAAGGTGGCCTACAAAACGGAGAGATGACATGCAGGAAGCTCGCTCCCTGAAGACCAGGCAAGTCCTGCAGTCGCAGGATCTCAGATAGAAACCGCAGCAAAGCTTCAGTATCCAGACCATCCACCGTTGGTAGTCGCTGCAGCAACGGGGTAAGTGGGTTTGGGAGCTTGTGATACTGAACAAAGGATCCCGTCATCACAGCTCCCAGTCCTCCAGATCCAGCAGGCATTTGGGTCACAGGCCCCCTGGCCCCGTCCACACCAGACACCTCCGCAACGACTGACCTAGGGATCTGGCCTTCACCCTTAACAGCCGCAGCAGAGTCAACCGCAGACACAGTTTTTTCAGGAGCCTTTGCCCCCTCGTCCCTCTCGAGTACAGTCAGCAGGCTGTCCACCAAGGTGATGCGTTCCTCCAACCACTCCCTATCACCAGAACTGGTAAGCTTGGATCTAAGTAGCGACAGCCTCATATGTAGATGGGTAAGCCGGGACAAATACCTAGCCCTCTCTCGGCCAGTAGGCGGCGACTCCAACCAGTCCTCCTGACTATTTTCAAAAGTCTCCAACTTAGCCTCCAAAATGGGCCTCTGTTTCTGGAACGTCAAATCCCCAGGCCAAGTCGTGTCCAGGTCCATGTTATCCCGCAGTTGCTTCCGCATGGACTCGCAGTCGGAACCCGGAGTGAGCCCACGAGCCAACAACTCAAAATGGAGATCCTCCTTCAACAAGTATTCAGGCACCAGAGAGACAGGCATGATAACAACAACAACAAAAAACACAGACTAACAAGCAACACACTGACTCGAAGTCAACAACTAACAAATCAAGATTGTAAGGCGACAAGAGAATAACGCAGTGAAAAAACACTCTCAGCAGGGTCCCCCAGAATTCCTGCCGTCCACGAAGCACGGCAGCGAAACCAAAATACCGCAACAAAACACTACGCCGTACCAGAACAAAACAGAAAAAAAACAACGATGACAAAGTATAACAAAAACACACAAGTAACAATAATCAGAAAATAAAAAACAAGTTTACACACTTCCTGTAGATCGGCGGAAAATAGCACAGCGAGACGGCACAGGCGCAGGAAGTCAACTAACAACTTCAACTCGTGCCTCTCACCACCAGTGGCAAAACAAAAACCCCGGGCCCGCAGAGGGTAAAAACACGTAACCACGCTCTGCTACCATTTTGTTCCGAGTAAGCGAAATAGACAGGAAGGCCTCGGAAGCGCGCCCCTCCCAAACTCGGAGCAAATCATTAAAAAAAAAATCACATGCCACTAGTGGGAAGAGAGACAAAGAGACAAGATTTCGAGTAAATGATATATAATTAATAGGTGGCAAACATTTCCATGCAAAATACAATTACTTCAGCACCACGGTGCACCGCGTAACTTAAAAAACTAAATAACAACAATAAAATAAATTCCAATAATAAACAATAACATAATAAATAAATAATATAATATTAATAACACAATAAATAGAAATTTGGTCTATAAATAACATATATCAGGTACGGCATGTAGGAAAAATTATCTTTAACAGGTAAGTGTTATGAACTGAGGGGAGGGAAAAGGTTGTAGAATTTCTAGGCCCACTATTTTTAAAAAGTAATTTGGTTTCAGGTTTGTAGCCAAAAAATAAAAAAAATATTTAAAGCCGATTTTCGAAGGAGGCGGGGGCTTAGTTGCCTCCACGAATCCGAATTAAAGATGAAATCCTCCCCTTCAGTTCATGTAACTAAACTAAATAATACTGGCTAATATACTGGCCCTCCTCCAGATCTAACATCTGGCAGCGCTCCATACAAGCCAATCCTCTCAGTGGTATAATAAGTAAAAAAACATTTCTGATCCAACCTTGTTCCAGAAGAAATTAATGGGAAGCCACTACACTCCGGTTGGATGCCGGTCCAATAGCGCTGGCAGGGCGCGGGCATTCAGTTGGCTTCAGTGCTGTGGTCAGACTCGCCGCATCAGTCCCGCTGACGACGGCACTCACGGGGACCCTATAGAATCCCAACATAACCAGTAGAAATTTAGAACAACTTTACTACAACCCGAGAAATAATAAAAACTTAATTATGTTTGCCACAAAGTATAATAAAATATTTAAATTTAACAATTAAGAAAAAAATAACAATCTGTAACTAACAGTACCTTTTAAGTATCAGAAGACTATTTCCCAAAAATACCTCAAGACACCAAGTATTAAAAGATACACTACTTGGTGACAATATTAAATATTACAAACAAAACAAATTTTCAAATATATAAACATTTACTTATAGGCTAGAACAGCCATACTAAATGATTAAGCGTGATAACAATTACTTGTAACTATAATTCGCTGGATGTTAATCATTCTATTATAATATTATAATAATTTACATTTTGCTATTAAATATTAATTGTAAGGTAGGGGCATAAAATAATTATATAATTTACAAATAATAACAATACATTATTTCCCAAATAACAATAATTAAATTCTAATCAGTTTCACGCTACTATAAAGGCAATAAATTAAATAATAAAATTGAAATCATGGATGTTGCCACCCAAATTTGCACGCAAACACAAAACACGAGGTAACAAAAATTTGCAAAGTCTGTACCGTCTCGCTTTACACCAAAAAAAAAAACAAAGTGTGTACACGGAATAAATAATTTCCGTTCGCCGAACGGATCAGTTAGAAAGCACTAGAGCAAAAATATAAAAACTTAACTTGCATAGTAAAATAAATTAACAAATTTAGAACGTACGAAAGACAGGATAGAACACTTTGCGACACGAACACGTACACGAGGAACACCAGTTACAAAATAATATATATAAACTACTTATAAACTAATCAACGAAAATATGTGTTGGGTGGGAGAGAAAAACCGCCAACTAATTAAGTAAAGAGAGTGAAAAAGACAATTACCTGCCGAAAGTCGGTGAATTAGCCAGCCATGTGGAACGGGACGAGCAGCGAACAGACAGCAAAACGCAGTAGCTTCTCCGAACGTGTCTCCGAACAGTCCTGACCGCTCCGAACAGTAGCCGGTGCCGGTGCCGGTGAACAGCTGGTCGGTAAACTAGTCAAGGTCAACCAGCTGACCTCAACCAATCAGTCCAACCAGGGCAGAAAATCAATACTTGACGGAGTGACTCCCCCACCGACTGACAAGAGTGGCCGAGGTGGGAAAATAATAGACAAAAATAAATTGTCCAAACTGAGCCCCGGCTCATATGTATGAAGAAACAAATACGTAAACATACGTGGAGAAATTTGAAATACAAATTTTAAAAAACACATCGCTTAAATTTCTATACATACTATTAGGTTGTCCTGAATTATGATTACAGGACTTACTCTGATATACTTGTTGCATAAAAAATATGGAACGTATAAATAAAAATATGGTAGGAGATTCATTATTCAAAGATTAATATAGATTGTTATGAATCAAGGAAACGTAATTTAGCGTATGAGTACCAGCACAACTTAAACAGAAAAAATGTTTATGTAATATATTTGCTATAAGATATTGTACCTGATAATAATTATCACAACATTGCTCTTGGTTGTGGACTTAATTACTATAGAGAGTTTTAGAATCCAATTCTGATATATAACGCACATGTAAGTAGTTACAAAGTCCTTGTCCATGTGCTTGACCTGTACCTTATAAAAATATAAAACGAAAAACTTTAAACTATGATTAAATACGTTTTTGACTGCTAATATATACGCCTCTATTTGGGAGACAACATCAATATTACAAATGTTCACGAATTATTGACTAAACTTTAAATACCATGTTGCTGGCTTGTTTTGGAACTGTTAACATTTAACTTCAATTTCATATATTTACAAATGGGCTGTTTCACGAGATGCAAGAATTTTAAACTTTTTTTAAATAGTTTTTATTTAATTTTAAATTTAGATCTACACAATAAAAGTAGAAAGGCGTGGATTATCTTAAAAATTTTAACTAACCGTTAAATATTCTTTGAGTGATTTTTAACTTGTAGTCAGTATGAAATCGAAGAACTGGTTTTATGAACTATTTTTTTACACTTAATTATTACTACACATACAGTTTTTATAACTTAATATTATGAATGAACGCTATTGAGTAATTTAAAAAATTATTACTAACAATTAAAATAAATATAATACAGAATGGTAAATTCTTTAAGAATTTATTATAATAAACATCAATGAGGCCGAAGAGGAACGAGAAAGTAGGAGAGGTCAGTATAATAGGAAAGACACTCTTAAACACAATCAACCCAACTATGATAAAACTACCTTACTGCAATAGCTGGCTAGTCAGGCCGTTAGGTACTTTCCAATCTCTGCAGCTGCTAATTCTAGATTAATTCACTATGTCTGGTTTGTGCCTTGATGTATCACAACCAATGTGTGACTTGTAACTGAACACACGTTGGACAAAACGAGAATATGCCCAGTGTACTGCGGAGGATATCTATAGTAGTTGGTAAGGCACCCTAACTTCCCGCCATGTAACATGCGAACTACCATTGCCTGTGTTGGCCAAAGAGTGCGTTACACAGCTGGTCTCCCTGTCTACCAATAGGACACGACTGACATACTCGTATAGTACCCGCTATCATGCATCTCAACAGAAGGCCCCTAACTTCCCGCCATGTAACATGCGAACTACCATTGCCTGTGTTGGCCAAAGAGTGCGTTACACAGCTGGTCTCCCTGTCTACCAATAGGACACGACTGACATACTCGTATAGTACCCGCTATCATGCATCTCAACAGAAGGCCCCTAACTTCCCGCCATGTAACATGTAAACTACCATTGCCTGTGTTGGCCAAAGAGTGCGTTACACAGCTGGTCTCCCTGTCTACCAATAGGACACGACTGACATACTCGTATTGTACCCGCTATCATGCATCTCAACAGAAGGCCCCTAACTTCCCGCCATGTAACATGCGAACTACCATTACCTGTGTTGGCCAAAGAGTGCGTTACACAGCTGGTCTCCCTGTCTACCAATAGGACACGACTGACATACTCGTATAATACCCGCTATCATGCATCTCAACAGAAGGCCCCTAACTTCCCGCCATGTAACATGCGAACTACCATTGCCTGTGTTGGCCAAAGATTGCGTTACACAGCTGGTCTCCCTGTCTACCAATAGGACACGACTGACATACTCGTATAATACCCGCTATCATGCATCTCAACAGAAGGCCCCTAACTTCCCGCCATGTAACATGCGAACTACCATTTCCTGTGTTGGCCAAAGAGTGCGTTACACAGCTGGTCTCCCTGTCTACCAATAGGACACGACTGACATACTCGTATAGTACCCGCTATCATGCATCTCAACAGAAGGCCCCTAACTTCCAGCCATGTAACATGCGAACTACCATTGCCTGTGTTGGCCAAAGAGTGCGTTACACAGCTGGTCTCCCTGTCTACCAATAGGACACGACTGACATACTCGTATAGTACCCGCTATCATGCATCTCAACAGAAGGCCCCTAACTTCCCGCCATGTAACATGCGAACTACCATTGCCTGTGTTGGCCAAAGAGTGCGTCACACAGCTGGTCTCCCTGTCTACCAATAGGACACGACTGACATACTCGTATAGTACCCGCTATCATGCATCTCAACAGAAGGCCCCTAACCGTACTCATCCTGAAAAGCATGTCTTGTAAAAGGAAGTACAAAGATCCTTTTAGGAATGTGCAATGAGAAGTCTCTGGAGAGTTTTTTTAAACTTTAACATGAAACCTTTCAGTTTTTTCCCTCATCATCTTCCACTTACTGGCTCGAAGAGCATCCAAATTCCTGGAAGTCCTATTCTAGAAATATGTTCTTCAGTAGCCGAAGTATTAATTCAGTCCTCACCAGGAACCCTGAACTCTGACGTGGTAAGGATCTTCGTGGTATCACCATATAAATGATATAAGTGTTAAGGAAATTATATGGACATTATTTAGAATCCTAAAGGTTCATCTAAAGGTTCAGACGTATTAAAGAAAATCTCCCTATTCTAAGTGGAAGAATAGCAATATCGTGTAGCTTTAATATAAGTTAACCACTATTCAGGTGTAAATATAAAATAAGCAGTTTTATTGCCTACAATTTTGATTAACTAGCTCTTAACTAAATAATTTGCTAGGAATATGGATAGTGCACTACTCAGTAAATTTATTTATTTTAAGGCTAAATTTTCCGCAAATGTAATATTTTTTCCAGTCCCACATTAAATAGAGATGCCTTTTATTTTGTGTATTTTGTCTAAAGAATCATTTCTGGAACCAAGATCTCCTCCGGTAATGGCTAAGATGTAAAAATATAAATTGAAATCACAAGAGAGAAGGCAAACCACAAATTATATCTTTCCAAAGTCAATACTCGGAACAATACTTACAATGGAAGTCCATTAGGCCAGCAAATCTCTTTCTGTTGTCTGGGTAACTCAATATATCTTCTGTTATGAGATAAGCGGTTCCTTCAAGCAACGTTACGTCTGTTGGAAATAAGGCCATATAACCTTATATACTTCTAATAAATCCCTACATGCACTTAATTTCGTAAGCTTAACACGTGTATGAGCATTATTCTAGTTCAAGTGTATTATTTTTCCGACGCCAATGAGTTTTTTTTCCTTATTTCCACAATGAATAAATCTGTCTAAAAGTCTATATTTATGGTAATTTTAATTTACTCCTATTTTAGTATTTTGTCTATATTTTATGTTGCCTTATTTCCCTATCAAGAATACCGTGCGCATATAGTTTACGTATGAATGCAAAACATATAGACAGAGGCACCTTTGCATTTATAATATTAGTAGGTTATTGAAAAAAATTATAAATATTTACGGTTTTATTTTCTAGATTAACTTAATACTAAGAGGTGAAATTAGTGCATTTGGTTGGTATAACGTATGTGAATTTCAGTCATGGAGTACCTGATTTTCTAAACACATTTTAGATTAAGGTAATCCTTCAATATTTGCATAATATTTAGTAAGATTTGCATGGGATTTGTAAGGGTTTTCACTAAAACTCGAATGTAAAATTAAAATCAAACAAAGGCCATTAGTCTCCAGAGTACAGGAATTTAATATTGAGGACAGTACAGTATAAACTGTAAAAGACGACGAAATTGCACAGGCTAAACTTTCTCAAAGTCCAGAATAAACATTCGGGAAGTTAAACCTTGGAAGAGTCCTGAATTTATTTGAGGCTAAATCCAAGTGTAAGGCAGAATATAGGAAGTGAATATTTCCAGATATTACTTTAGTCCAGGAGTAAAAAAATACCGTAATGAAATTGGTGGGCTTCTAGTGGCAATGTCAAATACCGGGAGCATTAAGGACTTGAAATCTACCAGAATATTTTTGCCTGAATCTAGTAGAGATCTGAAGCCACAGAGAAAAACGAAGATTTATTTATTGAGGGAAGAGCCTTGGAAGATACTCATAGATGCTAGACTACGGGATCTCTGAGACGATTTTTTTTTCTTGGGGGTGAGGGTTTAACGCAAAAACCTCTATATGATGGACCTGGAGGCTTTCCATCCCTTTGAGAAATATAACCTGAGAAATTCCGGAATATGACGAAACCATATTATCAGCATTGGCAGCTTCAATAAGCCAGATCTAAGAGTTTGGGAATTTTCGAGGCCGAAGAGGCTCTCACCCGAGAGAGGGTTGCAGCGAATCGGTGTTCCAGATAGCCTGTTAAAACTAATAAGTGCATCACCGTTTTCTTTATAAATAGATAAAAATGGTTTTGTAAATGTCTTTCCGTGATAGCACACACCATTTCAAACAAAAAAAATGTCATATAAGCTACTTTGAGAAATGTTTCGTTTACCCGCTAACCACCATTGTGTACTTTTAATAAATAAATTAACATCCTATGAACTAGTACAGCTAAAGCTATCAAACTTCTCTTATAGATAGTAATAAATAAGAGTAAATGTAAAGCAATTATGTTAAGATTTGCTGTAAACATTAACAAAATGCCGCGTGTTAAAATTATTTAACGTCAAATAACAAAAAAACCAGTATTATTTCGTAATTTCAATACCTATTCCAACAGTACATTTTACAACAAAATCCGTCCATGTATAAGCGAGCACGATGATTTTACGTGTACGCTTGCACCATCAGGAAGCAACAAAGATTTTGTCAGTTGAAAGGTATCAGCTGTTTAGCATCAGTTCAGTTCAGCAACAAACATATCACAGTTGAGAGACATTCAGCTGTTTGTTGCTCCCGGCTTGTGCAAGCGTACGTATACATTGGTCTGGCTCGCTTATGTGTTCAAGAATTGCGTTAATATAATTACAGTTTGAATTATTATAAAGGTTTAAAAATAGTTAACATGTAATTTTTTATAATTGATTCTGAACCGCTGATAACTTTCAACTGAAAAGATCTCTGCTGCTCCCGGCTGGTGCAAGCTTATATACAAAATTATCGTGCTCGCTTATACATTGACTAACTACAATGGTTTTATGGTTATAAAAACATTCTAATAGCGTATTTTTGTTAATATTACAGCAAATCTTAGCATTATTTTAAATTTTCCTCTTATGTAGTACTACATGTGTGCGTAGTGTTATATATGTAGCTTTTCTACACCTTAATGTATTCTAAAGTCTTATGAATCCTGTATAAAAGTACAGCAAAAGCTATTAGTCAACACAGTGTTGTATTGTTTTATCATCAGTGGATGACCACGAGATTTACGAGGTGTGCAGTGTAACTTTTTTTATTATACTACAACTCACCTGTTTTCTTGAAGTATACTACTACTATTTAATATAGCCATTTTATCTACATGCAAAGTTTCGAAACAATTTCCTAAATAACTTACTTACTACTGATCGTTCAAAGAAGAACATTTGTACAATTTCCTGACGTAGTCATATAAATAACGGTTTTCTTTTAAACTTCGTGCATTATGGGTAGACGGTTTAAGTTACCTAGGGGTTTAAGACGACTAGACGGTTCGATCTATTGAATTTAAATTCAGGTTGAAATTTCTTACGAGAAGATCAAGCTAACCCTAAAGTAAATGTCCAGGTAATTATCCTGTTACAGACAAATTTGATAGGGGAAAAATGTTCACCGTGAGAATAGGTATCCTTGGTGTTAGATAGCGCGCAGATTTTAATCCTCAGGGTGGGTAAAACAGTACCCACAGTTGGTATTTTTCAAAAGGAATATTTTACAATTTAAGAGACAATTTTTTTAAAATAGATATTATTGATCGTATTTCAGGTTAAACTGGAAATATTATTTGTGCTGTTAAATTAATTGCCGAAAGATTCTTAATATAAGTAAAGAAGGTCAAATAAGCAGTGTTTGGGAATCCATTGTAAACTGTAGAAAAACTCTATTTCTATACTCATATTAGTTTTGTACAATTTAACTTTTTACCATTACGTGGTCAACAGGATTGTACTTAAATGTATTTGTCCACTAATGTACAGTAGCCCAAATGAGGCTTAAACCAGAGGATTGTGTTGATAAAGAGATTACATCGACCCTGTGTAGTCAACAGGATTGTACATTAATGTATTTGTCCACTAATTTACAGTAGCCGACATGAGGCTTAAACCAGAGGATTGTGTTGATTAAAAGATTACTTCGACCCTGTGTAGTCAACAGGATTGTACATTAATGTATTTTTCCACTAATGTACAGTAGCCGAAATGATGCTTAAACCAGAGGATTGTGTTGATAAAGAGATTACATCACCCCTGTGTTAGTAGTCAACAGGATTTAATATAAGTCACACTTTTCATAACTGCTGAGGGTGAATATGTCAGATTCAACCGAATAATTTATTAAGAGAATTGATAAAGTATAATTTTAGCCATACATAATATACTATTCAATTAAAAATTATGTTGACAAATTAAATTTATGAATATTGTTTGAAAAAAAAAACGGTAATGTGGTGAAAATGCATAAATCATTGTTTCTAATAATTCTAATATGGTAGGTACCTTAAAAACTAGAGAGCTATGGCCTACAATCATTTTATAGCATGGTTGGATAATATTTATGCATTGTATGATGTCTAGATGTGCTGAGTAAAATATCAGAGTACCTACGGGTGTTTCCTTTCATTCTCTTGGCTGCAAGGATATTCAAGAAGTATGTATTCTAGATTAAGATTTCTTCTATGCCACATTAATTTAAATTTCGATTATACTCAATGTAACCACAAGGCTTTTAGAGAAGTGACAAAATAAGTAGCTACTATGATTATAATTCATTTTAAATAGCCAATGTAATATGTAATGTATATAATGTATGTAATAACTAAGCTTTAAGTTTATATACTACCGTCAAACAATCCACTAATTACGTGTATTTTATGGTTACGTATTATATGGTTAAAAGTATATATTATTCCATTCATCAGCATAAATTATTTATAGTCTTAGTGGTGGTGGTTTCGTCTTAAAGTTAAAATAGAACAACACACACAAACATCGCACATACTATAACACTCACAAATACTAAAACACACCGCGCGCGATACTGAGTGTAACAGATACAGCTGATCGGAATTATCATATCGCACGAGGGTCCCAACCAACGGAGTAGGGATTTATATAAGTTTATTTGCGATTACAATGAAAAAAGTAGACCAAAAAATTAAATTCTTTTATAGAACATTCGTTTCAAAACACAAGACTTATATCCACCGGAAGTTGTCAGTCAACAAAAACTTTGGACAACAAAGCGCAAACATCGGAGACAGTGTTGCCAACTGTCTGACAACAACAATGTGCACAACTGATGGATTGTGTTACCTGGTTGAATATTGTGGTTGAGAATTCGTTTCAAATATTGTTATCTATTGTTTATGTTTGTAGTGTGATTCAAAACTAATTACAGACAGGTGCAGTAAATGATATTTTACACATTAAATGGACTCAGGAGTTTACAAAACAAACTCTATTTGTGTGTATATGGCTGGAAGAGTTTTCAAAACTCACAAAATGGCTAACATGTTAACTAAGGAAATACATTTCTTAATAGTATTAACAATAAAGGAAGACTAATTATGTTTTCCAAAATGTTTCCCACAACTAAGGCACTTACCTGTTCTTTGTTTATTTTTGTATAAATAGAGAAAACAATTAATGGACAAACTTATATGAAGATCAGAGTCTAACACGACAAACATGATTTCAGAAACCACTTAACCGATACATTTGTATAGATTTGTTATTGTTTTCAAACCGTTAATTTTAACAATTCCACATTTAGCTATGTACTCATATGTATCATTCCAATCAAGTACTGCCTCAATTCTAGACACATTTTACTATAACTGGCATGAACGCTGTTCAAATATACGGCACCGTCCATTTAGTGGTTAAGACTAATTCCACAGAAGGGGGTGAAACTCTAAGAGGAGTGCCATTTTATAACCAATCAATTACTATGACCTGTTTGATGGATTTAATTTTAAATTGGTATGTACGTTTCATGGAGCAAATATTAACCAATTAAAATTCTTTATCGTATTTCGAATAAGGGAATGGACCTTTGGGGTGAAGCTATTTCACGGTCCCCAATCCTGGAGATCCTAGCTATGAAGTGTTAATATTTGGATTTGTGTCATGGAACTAAAGTCCAACATCTAGGTTCTATCCGACTTCAATCCGACCGAAAAGTTTTCATTACCAGTATTTTGCCAATATATTCTAAACTGCTTTAGGTTGCACGTTTTTTCAACAAAATTTGTATGAATATTCCATGGTCCAACTTTTACGTCGTATGGTAGGCCTATTTAGATACTCTATACAGCTAAAAGATGATATTGATGAGCAACATAACATTTGTTTGTTCTCTTAGCACAAGCAGCTTATAAATTTCTCATAGTCCTAAAAGGACCTTGACCTCCTCAGGATATTTTGGATGGGTAGGGTTCGTGTTAGGTTCAACTTAAATAAACGTTTTATGGAACAAATCTTTATGAAATTACATTTTGAGAACTTTCACAACCAATACGGTGGAGCTCCAGGTGCAAACCTCTTATATGCTCAACTGTATAAGGCCAGGAGGCATAGAAACTTTCAGGGGCCTCAGATTTTAGAGTTAACATGCTTCAATTTGTGTAAATGTTGTATTTAATATCTTCT
The DNA here is from genome assembly GCF_021130785.1 of Homalodisca vitripennis. Taxonomy (NCBI): domain Eukaryota; kingdom Metazoa; phylum Arthropoda; class Insecta; order Hemiptera; family Cicadellidae; genus Homalodisca; species Homalodisca vitripennis. Next base: position 5,964,188 of record NC_060211.1, on the reverse strand, counting down.
AAAGACGAAAGGTTTTCCATAGAGACCAGATTTTTTCCGCAATTAAAAATGTTTTTTTTTAAATCAAAATATTCTAGAGGCCAAAACTACTCATAGTCCGGGAAAGTTTTTGAGGCTGTATCCTTTTAGATAACAGGAGCTACCAGGCATCTGGAGATTTAATAGGCAGAGAACTTCCACCCAGGTGGGAATCTTCACAGTTCCAAAAAAAGTCTAGAGTAAGCACTACCTTTAAATTCCCAGAAGCTATCATTCACTGAGATCTAAAACACCCAGAATTTGGAACCTCCAGGATCTTGAAAGTTCTAAAGAACCGGGAGCTCCCAGATCAGATTTTAGGAGATTCTAGTAGTCCAGACCTGCAGAGAGCTTACTGTAAGTATGACTATACAAAACTTATAATAATATAAAGACACATTATTTACCTAAATAATGTATGGCTGACAATTTTATACCATTAAAATAGAAGGTATTGTTTATTTTCTATTATAATCAAATTGAAGTAGACGTTTTATTACTAAAAATATTGTTATTGCTATTTACGTTTTTCTTCCAAATATTTATATATAACAACCCACGTGAGCTAAATTCCATGTAGAAATAATTAATTAAAATACGAGTTACATACAGTCACTTTGTGGGCAGTAGTGACAGGGTGTTATTGGGCTTTCGGTAATTACTTGTCACACAATGGATTAAATATGGCATTGACTTAATGTCGCACAACACGGATTGTGTCCAAAATGAGCCCTTCTGATGGCCAATTAATTTACACGTAAATTAATAACGTATATAATCAGTGGAAATGGTGTGTGGCTTTCTGTAGGAAAACTAAGTTAGTAAAAGTTTCATCTTATAGGAATAATAATAGAAAAGCATTAGGAAATATCAATTTCAGTATCAATTTCAAAGTATAATACTTATTTTAAAGGGATATTTAATAAATAATTTAAAAGGCTAGTACAATTTTATCTATTTTTAAAGTTTATTTACCAATTTTATTCTGCTACAATAAACAGTAACCGACTAATAAAGGTTTACCGAACTACAATAAATATTGTAAAATTTAATTATTGAATTTAAAATGTAGTTAAATTGTTTAGTCATAATTAAATCAGCTGTATGTTGTATTTATGACTGTAAATGACATGCTCATTTTCAATGTACATAAGTTACGATTTTTTGTTTTGCATGTTTTCTTCAAATATTTTATTTATTTTTGTACATTAATCTAACATGAGATATTAATTATAGAATTCGTCCGTTTAAAGAATATTATGTTCATGTTTATTTTTATTACTGTAAGTTAAATTCTTTAGTAAACACAATTAGCAACAATAAATCTAGTAGTTTAAACTTGTATTAGTAACGATCAGCTAAAATTTAGTTAATAATAAAATCCAAATTGATTTGCTGTCTAAACTTCTGTGGTAAAAAAAAAAAAAACCCACAGTTAGACCGCAAACCTAGCAATTTAGGACTATGCTGTAGCATATTCCATTTCTCATTTATTTTAAACTGAGAAATCAAATGGTGAATATTACGTACAAACCAATACCTAAACTAAAATTTAAATAGAAAAGTTACTAAACATATTTATGAAGTTTTCATATTATAGCCATTTAAATGGAAATGTATAAGCACATAGTACTTGCTCCGTAATCGAGATATGAACCCGGATGTCTAACTTGATGGATCAGAGTGTCAAACTTGATTTTTGTTAATGAATAATTTTGCATGTATCTGCTTCAATCACACATGATTTTAGTAGTAAACTAAGAAGTTTGAAATTCCGTTAAATACTTATCTATAAAGTTTATAACAATAACGAAGGATAAAAACATATAATTAGGTAACTAATAAAAATCTATTACTTTATACTAACTTTTACAATCTGTACAAAGGGAGAAATGTAAACAAAAGTTTGCTACAGATTTTCATTGAATAACACGTACAAGTATTCGGTAACAATGCTTAAAATGAGGTGAATATTGCTATGATACTACCACTAAAAATGATATGGAATAACATAAATGCCACTTACATTAGTCTTAAAATGTACAAATAACAAATAATAATACACCATTTATATACATGAAACACAATAAAAATCTCAAAATTAAATTAATTCCAGGACTAAATATATAATATTTCAAGTGGTAAAATTATCGCTTTTTGATTGGCATATTTGATTGACCTTTCATAAACACTTCAAGTGAGTAAACTTTAGTGTTCTCTCTATCCAGTATCAGAATTTTCGCTGTCTACTGAAACCAGATCGGCTGAGTTCGTCATCTCCAAATCAGGAGAGGTATTCTTGACATTGACATGTTTTTACTCCAAGCATTGTTACTCTGTCCAAACATGGCTGTCATCTGACAATGTGTCCTTCTGTCCATCATAACATACTACTGGGTGGTTCACGGATTTGACAGGTTCACTAAATATGTTCCGACTTCACTATAGGGTGGATGTCTTGTTAGCTAACGCCAGAGATCAGGATAGTTTTTTCAGAATATTATTTTGATCTAAGTGCGGCAAAAATCTGGATGCCATCTTAAAATCTGTCATCTTGAATTTTATTGTAATTAATCAAATAGAAGTAGGGTCTTGCGATGAACTGCCCTATTCTAGGGAATACAAATGTGGACATGTTTTCATACGTCTTTAATTTTGTTGGAATTATCATTTCTTAAAGTTTAACCGGCAGGGTAAGATAATCTGTTTAAAAACTCCCCTATAAAATTCCATAAATTACAATGTCGCCTGGGTTTTCAATCGGTGGGAACACAACCTTCAACACCTATATGCCTTTATATACTTATATACAGCTATATATATATATATATATATATATATATATATATATATATATATATATATATATATATATACCTTTATACCTGGATATATTTATATTTGTATTAGTGCAGGAACATGGGCTAATGTAACTCTTTTTGTAACTCTTAGTCATATCTTTATTTTCTTACATGTAGTCATTTTTTCAATGTTGGTTAGTGTTTAATTTGATATCTGCATTAACGCTTAGTTTTATTTATATTTTTAGTACATTGGTGCACGGACTCTAATTATTGCGCTCAGCTAAGTTTTGTAGTTAAATGTTGTTTTTTTCTAGACGTAGCCTATTACAATTTGTAGATCGGCTGAATAAATCATTTCCTATGGTGATATTAGCGGCCATTTTGAAATCTGATATTTTGTATTTGGTTTAATTTTGAAATAATAATTGGGTTACATTCAACATAAGTTTTAATAACCTTATACTTAGGAATACAAGCGTGAAATTTGTTGTCATAATATTTTTATTTGCGTAGGAGGTATCACCGGTTAAACAATACAACTGACAGGGTTTATGGAGGTTCTTTGTATCTAAAGACAATAACATTACATTGTTTTATATATCCGTCCTTTTATCCAGTTGTACCGTTTTTTAATAGCACAATATTTAAAAATTTATATGGAGCTAATACTATTATTAAATTATACAAACTTTTCGGAAATCACTTGGTTTTATTCCGAAATTCATGTTTACCAAAAAAAATTTTAAAACCAAAGTTTACAATACTTGTTGATTCGATTGTCTTCAAACGTCACACCAAACGAAACAAATCTAAAATTAAGAGTCTGATTAAAAATGAATTTCTAAAAATTAAAAAATGAAACTAAAAAAAAATTTAAACTTCTCAAACAATGGATTTAAATTTAACAAAAATAAAATAAAAGTTCTCCTTCTCAAAATACTCAAAAATCAATTATAACACAAAACTTTTGAATATTAACATTATAGACCAAAATTTAATTCACAATACCTTCATAAAATATAATTAAATATAATAATTACAACTGGCATTTTGATATTATGACATACTCATCCTTAGCCATACAATTTCTGAAATAAAAACGTCGTCACATCACCCATTTCATATTCCCATATATTTATTTGTATTATTATAATAAACTACTGGACTTCTCATACTTAACTTGTTTTGGTGTTTTTGGGCCAAATTAATAGCATAAATTATATAATCAACTTCTTGAAGTTAATTTAGAAATAAATTATATTGTCATTTTAATTGTTTTTAGACCCATATTCCAAATTCTTTTTCAAACAATATTATTGTCCTGAACAATAAAAACGATACTGACCTTTGCCGGGGGAAGTTAATGTTTTATTGAGTTCTAAAAATTTCTCACATTATTTGTTATGTTAAACTTTAATTAAAGAAATATGCATCTTAAAAAAAAAGAAAAACAAACTATCGTTTATTTATAAAACAAAAAAACTACATTTTACCAGGATCAATATTTCCTTGTTATTTTCAATAAAGGATTTTAAACATCTGTATGTTTAATCATATTGCCCAGACCCTATCTTTACTGCCGTGTCATAAACCTCTTTCACATTATCGGGCCCACTTAGTTTTCCACTTGATCGCAGAGTCACTTCGCTTTACTTTATCGGTTTACTTGTAATTACAACGTTTACGATACGGGAACTCTTCTGAACAATCCATTTACAAGGGGCCGAGTTAACCAGCTTGTATTACATCCGGACCTTTTTATACAATTTTACACAGGTCGCTCTCAACAATATTCCTATCTCCTGCCCTTCATCTGTTTCTTGAACCTTTCCTATAACCATAATTATTTTATAACCCCTTTTCTTTCCGGTTTACAAGCCCTGTCCCTAATATAAAATTTTCAAAGTGGACCTTCACATTTTCCTAAGATTCTACCCAGTTCTCTTATTTTAAAAGCATTTCCCGTCCGTAAAAATTTAATTTTCCAAATATAATATCCTTTTTGAGTCAACAAATTTCACACGCGCTAGCTCCATTTTATTTTAAAATAATTTTTCTGAAAATTATATCAAATATTCTAAACTCACAAAATTATATTCTACAGGCCTCAGTCTTACACAGACTTACTAAATTATGCAGGTTTATACACAAAGTTCAAGTTCATACAAGTCCTTATACCAAGTCTTATACGAAGTTTACCACACACTTACAGGTATCAAGACAAGTTATGCAAGTTTTACAAGATCCTTTCCTGTTAAATAACCTGTTGTACATGTTTAGATGCTCAAAAAGAAAATAGCAGATTGGCGCAAATTAATGTACCGTTTTTTATAGCACATAATTTTAAATTTATATGGGAGCTAATACTTTTATAAATTAAAAACAACTTTTTTCGTGAATATACTTGGTTTAATTTCCGAAATTCAAGTTTACCAAATAAAATTAACAAAGTTTACAAACTTTTGATTCGATTTTTCTTCACAACTTCACACAATCGAACAAATCTAATTAAGAGTCTGATTTAAATAATGAATTAAAATTAAAATGAAACTAAAAATTTATACTTCTCCAAAAAATGTTTTATTTAACATTAACAAAATAAAATAAAAGTTTCTCTTCTCAAAATACTCAAAATCAATTATAAACTCAAAACTTGATATTAACTTTATGCACCAAAAATTTAATTCACAAATACTCTCAAAAAATATAATTAATTCCAACTCAGACTCTGAAAGATGGGAAACCTTTTAGGAGAAATTTTATAATTAGCAACAGGTAGTAAAAAATCAAAGATAATTAACTAAAACGCTGGTAACGGGACTTACTACGTTTGAAGATTACGGAGGCTGATAGGGATGGATTAATAAGCCACGTGAAGAAAAAGTAAAAAACTTGAAATTAAAATTTACCCGAAACGATAAAAAATGGAATTACTCTAAATTCCCGACACTATAAGGGTTTAGTGTGAAGAGCTGGCGAATTCCTCAACATGGACCTAGTCGTCGTGGCATCACAGACTTCTCGAACTGAATCCTCCAGCGAGCCGGGAGAGAACGCATCACCCGATTACGTCACTGACACGATCAGCTGATTCGCCGGTCCAACTGAAACAAACAAAGTCCCCGCACACGCGTCTAGTTAATAAGAGCCTACCTCTTCCTACCGCGAATTCAGCATAAATGAAAATTTGAACTATGGTAACATATTTTCCCTAGGCCGAAGCTGCAATCACGGTTAGGAACCTAAAACCTTTAAACAACTCATACCCGGACTAAGTAACCAATAATATCCCGTCCACAATGCACACTTTTTAAATAACAATTCTTTTGTACTTATCACTATGTCGTGGAGGCTGTGATGTGGGTAGTCCCCGAGGGGTGATGTGGTAGAAGGTGTCCGACGTTCCAGTGTGGGTTCCCACAGGTAGCCATCGCAGAGGGATGTGGTAGGTGAGGAGTAGAGGCAGGTAAGCTTCTCCAATGATTTGTACAGGCCGGTGCAGTGCGGCGGCCTCGATTGATCTACGTGGGTTGGCTGGCTCCTGGTCCGCTAATACACTGCTACCATGCCTCCTCCAATCTAATAATCAATTTCATGCCAGCGAGGCATTGAGCTCTTGGAGGACATTCCTTTTACAAAATATTCCCTCCGTATAAATTGTATGGCTGTCAGTCTTTCAAAACGGTGTTCTTATTGATACGGCCTGCGCCAGTGTTCACGAAATGTAAAACTTAACCAATGTTGTTAATTACAATACAATCAATTTACAGGGATTACAATGGCACAATAATCAATTTTATTCTTTACACAACAATAAACCTCCATATAGGTGATAAAAAAAACAATAATTACCGCTGTTCCTTCTACATTTGAAAGGAAACATTGGGAAGAAATATCACTAGTAGTATACAACTCCATTGTATACCAAAAAATATACTCACCCCTGTCCTTCTCTATTGGAAGGAACAGGGGACAACAACGACACCACAACATTACCAAATGACCCTGTCCTTCTAACCATTTGAAGGGAACAGGGAAGAAATAGATATCTCATGATATATCACAATGACATCAGAATACAATACTGTGTATTTACATTATACACCAATTAATGCCAAATTCATATTGTCCCTGAAAAAATTACATGGAGTTTACAACAACAACTCCTAGTCACACAACGTTACACTGGCATTTTATAATATTATTACTATACTTCATCTTAGCCCATAACAATTTCTGAAATAAAAACGCTCGTCACATCACCCTTTCATATTCCAATATTTTATTTGTATTATTATTAATAAACTACTGGACTCCCTCATCACCTTAACTTGTTTTTGTCTGTTTTGGGGCCAAATTAATTTACATAAATAAATATAATCAATTCCTTGAAGTTAATTTAGAAATAAAATTATATTGTCATTTTAATTTGTTTTTTAGAGACCCATCTTCCAATTCCTTTTCAACAATATAATTGTCCTGAAAATAAAACATACTGACCATTGCCGGGGGGGAGTTAATGTTTATTGATGTTTCCTAAAAATTTCGAACATTTTGATATTTAAACTTTAATTTAGAAATATGCATCTTAAAAAAAAAAGAAAAACAATACTATCGTTTATTTTAAAAACAAAAAACACATTTTACCCAGGATCAATATTTCCTCCTTGTTATTTTCAAATAAGCGATTTAACATCTGTATGTTATTAATCATATTGCCCCAGTATCCTATCTTTATACAGCCGTGTCATAAACTCTTTCACTTATCGGGCCCCACTTTAAGTTTTCACTACTATCAGAGTCACTTCGCTTTACACTTATATCGGGGTTTACCTTTGTAATTAAACTTTACCGATACGGACTCTATCTGAACAAATACGATTTTACAAGGGGCCGAGTTATTCCACTTTGATTACATCCGGACCTTTTTTTACAATTTACACAGGACGCTCTCAACAATATTCCTAATCTCCTGCCCTCATATTGTTCTATGAAACCTTTCTATAACCATAGATTATTTTTATAACCCCCTTTCCGGTTACATCCAAGCCCTGTCCACTAATATTAAATTTCAAAGTGTGACCTTCACATTTCCTAAGAATTCTAACAGTCCTCTTATTTAAAAGCATTTCCGGTCCCATAAAAATTTATTTCAAATAAAATTCCTTTTGAGCAACAAATTCCACAACGCGCTAGCTCCCATTTTTATTTTAAAATAATTTTCTGAAAATAAATCAAATATTCTAAACTCACAATATTATTCTAAGTCCCTCAGTCTTACACACTACAGAAATTATGCAGTTTATAACACAATGTTCAAGTTTCATTACAAGTTCTAATCTACAAGTCTTATACAAGTTAACACACACTTACAGGTATCAGAACAAGTTTACTGCAAGATTTACGAAGTTCTTTCCTGTAAATAACCTGTTGTCACAATTTTATGCTCAAAAAGAAATAGCAGATTGGCGCCAAATTATGTACCGTTTTTTATAGCACATATTATTAAATTTATATGGGAGCTAATACTTTAAAAATTAAGAACCCAACTTTTCGGAAATACTTGGTTTATTCCGAAATATCAAGTTTACCAAAAAAATTAACAAAGTTTACAAACTTTTGATCTCGATTTTCTTCAAAACTTCACACATCGAACAAAATCTAATTAAGAGTCCTGATTAAAAATGAATTAAAATTAAAATGAAACTAAAAATTTATACTTCTCAAAAAATTGGTATTAAATTAACAAAATAAAATAAAAGTTCTCTTCTCAAAATACTCAAAAATCACTTATAACACAAAACCTTGATTAATTATACTTTATGAACCCAAAATTTAATTCACAATACTGTCAAAAAATATAATTAATTTCTCAGACTCTGAAAGATGGTAAACTTTAGAAATTTTAATTAACAACAGTATAAAAAATCAAAGATATTAACTAAAAACCTGTAGCGGGACTTACTACTTTTGAAGATTACGGAGTCTGATAGGGCTATTAATACGCACTGAAGAAAAATTTTAAAAAACTTGAATTAAAATTTACACGCGATAAAAAGATGGAATTACTCTAAAATCCCACACTATAGGGTTTAGAGGAAGAGCTGCGATTTCTCAAGCGCGAGACCTTTGTCGTCGTGGCTTCAAGACTCGAAACTGAATCCTCCCAGCGAGCCTGGGAGGAACGCATCACCCGATACGTCCACTGACCGAGTCAGCTGATTTGAGCCGTCCCAACTGAACAAACAAAAGTCCCCAGCCACCGTACGTCTAGTTAATAAGAAGTCCCTAACTTCCTACCCGCGATTCAGCATAAAATTGAATTTGAACTATGGTACAACAGTTTCTGATTAATGTCATACACTTTTATCTCAAGACGCTATTGGTAAAATTCTACGTGAAATATACTCTAATAATCTGATAAATTAATCTTTAGTTTATTTAGTTAATGGTAGTTTCTTCAAAAAATTTTTTACACTTGTTGATTATATTCCAGAACAAAAACGTGTTCCTTCACAATTTATATTTTATGTTTTGTTCATTTATTTTTATATGTATTATTTGGAAAAGTAAATAAATATTTGGAATATGTTTGTCTGTGTTTATTTACAGTAAGTGTCTGCGCAGCTTTTGTTATACTTGAGGTTAATAAATACAGATTAATTATGGCAGAAAAGTGGCATTAAGATCAAAATCACTGGACAAATCTAATAAATTCCTATTAAGAGATTCAGAACAGGTTTAATTTTTAAAATACCATACCAGTGTTTTGGTGCTTAAGTGAAGTGAATGTAACTGACCGGAACCCTAGAGTTAGACTTCGGAGAATAATGAGGTATCATTCAAACAATCTGGGTGTGAGACCTAGTCCTATATTTGATAGGGCATACTATGGTAGTAAATTTCTAAAAACCATAACTCTATTTTAAAGATTCATATAGCAACATTTTCTTTTGTTATTACTGAACCCAGCTTACCTTAAAAAATGGATTAAGGATTCTCTAATGCATGGGATTTACTCCAAGAATGTGTAGTATAGACGGTTATAATGTTAAAATACCATATATTTTTCAAAGATTATTACTGTGTAAAGCAATTTTATCGCAAGATGTATACCATATAATGGGTAACTGAAAGAGGTTATATAAATGAAGTTCCTTTTCATGCATGTACTTCAACTAGTTCAAAAAACCTTCTCACCATTGTAACGAGTTGTATGGGTTTTTGGAAGCAACGTGTCACCGTGCAGGACTAGGCTTGTAGGCGCCTGCACGATGAAGCCCGTGGACCGACCATAATCCTAATTACACAATATCCTCCTGCCAGCTTTGATAAGTATTTAAAGTTATAATTTAAGGACGAAATCAGTAAAAGTAAATCGTAAAACAATTTTTTTAACCGCCAAAGATAATTTACACATATCAACACCAACCCCACGCCGACCTCCCATCACGACAAAACCCGCCCCAACATACTAACAATTTAGAATTTACAATGACCCCCTATAATTTTCCGGCACCTAACCCCCCATTGATTATTAAATCAATCCATAGTGTAACACACAATACCACAAACAAATAATTTAACTAAGACTTGCGACAGGTAAGTAAAATCTCCGTCACCGCCACTCGCCGATCAGACGTCTTCGCTCTTCCGTCACTATATCTAGACTCCCTTATCAGACCACCGGTCCTCCATCAGCACGCGGCTTATCAGAAAGACCGGTCCTAACCGTTGATTCGGCGGTCTGATATATGTGGTGGGCAATCACCACACCATAAAAACGGTATTTTTCTCTGCCCAGTATGCAGTGCTAAACTCGTGAATCCTCAGTATTTATTCTAAAATAATGTGGTAAACTGTAGGTGGTTTTGTATGAAAGATTTTTACATGCGTAAACAATAATATTTTGTTATTACGTTTTGTTCTTTTAGCGTTCAGAGTATATGAAACTGTCCAAGACGTTCTGGAAAAGTACCAAGAATAAGAATGGTTGTTTATAACAATATAAAGCTATTGCAGCATTGTTAGATATTTTTTATTGTACTAACTCTTTGTCATCTACGTAAAGAATAGTGGTTTACCGTATTAAAGACTGAAAACAATAATTATAATAGTAAAAATAAGTATACTTAGAATTTCATAAATACTAGCCTTTTATCTAATAAATAAATTTTAATCTATTATCTAAGCTGAGTGAATTCAATTCAATAGTATTATTGTCTTAAAGATTGCTCATTGTCTGTGTCAAATTAACACAAATAGATTAGCGATACATTTGTAGATAAACGGATATTTTGAAAATCAATGTTTTATTACAAACTCTATACATAGGAAACCTAAATATATTTTTTCAAGCATCTAAATTAGTTAAATCGTGAGTAAATGTAAAGCATGAAATGTATTAAAATACCGTGAAATCAAAATTTTTGACCTACAATTAATACAACCTTTAACTTAGTTTTGTACCCTACTTGCGTATACTTTAGGTTGCTAAGTGACATTAAAAGAAGACCTGTGGTGCAGTCGATCCAGATTGGTTAATGTGTTGTTCGTTAAACGCACTTAATCCAACGCAATCATGTTCGTAAGAAGTTCCTCTCCCCCAGCGTGAATATTAAAATATAACTCTATAAATGGCATTCCCCAAATGAGAAAATACATTAGGTATTGAGTGCACGCTTTACTTATTTTGACACGAAAGTACTTTGATGTAGAGTTTATAAATAATAGAAATTAACTAGGTTTATGCTTATTCATCTCGTAAAAGAGCCTTATTTCTATAGAATATGTACATTTAACGTGCATTACAACTTAAGGAATATTTTTTTAGAATTATTGAAAATAAAATAGTGTATACAAATTAGAGGTTAATATTTAGGTAAGCCAAATCACGTATTCGCAATTTTGCCTTATAATGCAGATAAATTTAGACATAACAGTTTCTACCATTTAGAAATAAGGGTTAACATGTTTAGGAGTAAATCTAATTACTGCTTTATTCATTTAATTAAAATTAAAAAAATAATTTAAAATAAAAAGATCCTCTAAAATCTAATTACAATAAACATTTAAATTACATAATGCTACAAGATGGGGTTAAAGAGAAAATACAACCGTATTTATAAACTGAAATACAAAAATTAAATAAGTACCTTTAACAAAAATAATTGTATATAATAAATGAGTAACGGTAATGGTAATGAATACGCTACTTTGAGGGCAGTTTGGAAAGTAAACATGCTGGAAGTTTTGAATAATAGTGGAACGCTCTGTTAACATTAAATAGTTTAATATGTATATTATTTAATATTTTATTGGCGTAAAAAGACACACTATTTTTCAATATTTTTATTTTATAATTTTTTTTAATTATTAAATATCATATTATAATTACAAGAATCTGATTACTTTAGCCTTTTCACATACATTAATACACAATACATACGATTAATATTGCATTACAATTTAGGAAAATCCGGTGAAATGTGTGATTACAATTTTATAAATAGGCTAATTTAATCATTTAAGAGTTGTAAAATTCAACCAATGTGATTAAAAAATTTAATTCGATTTAAAAAAAACCAAGTTGTTAACAAGTTTGTCACAATATATTTTAATTCAGTTGTTTTCCAGTTAAACTAGAGCAAAAATTGTTTTTTCGTTTATATAAATACATTAAATTAGATACATACATACGTTTCACAAAAAGGTCAAACAAAAAGCGTTTTAAATACATACATACATTACATTAGAACATTACGTATATACATTCTGTTAAATACGCGCTTAAAACAAAGCAGAGAGCATGTATCACAGTGTGTTAGCTGATGAAAGGGAAATGCGGACAAAACCAGAATGGGAGCTGTAACTGTCAAATACACACAATTGACAAGTGGCTTGTACTACTCAACATAATAAAACAAAGCAGAGAGCAATGTATCACTGTGTGTGATAGCTGCTGAAAGGGAAATGTAGACAAAACCAGGATGGGAGCTGTCACTGTCAAATACACACAATTGACAAGTGGCTTGTAACACTCAACATAATAAAACAAAGCAGAGAGCATGTATCACTGTGTGTGATAGCTGCTGAAAGGGAAATGTAGACAAAACCAGGATGGGAGCTGTCACTGTCTAATACACACAATTGACAAGTGGCTTGTAACACTTAACATAATAAAACAAAGCAGAGAGAATGTATCACTGTGTCTGATAGCTGCTGAAAGGGAAATGTAGACAAAACCAGGATGGGAGCTGTCACTGTCTAATACACACAATTGACAAGTGGCTTGTAACACTCAACATAATAAAACAAAGCAGAGCCAATGTATCACTGTGTGTGATAGCTGCTGAAAGGGAAATGTAGACAAAACCAGGCCGGGAGCTGTCACTGTCACATACATACAATTGACAAGTGGCTTGTAACATTCAACATAATAAAACAAAGCAGAGACAATGTATCACTGTTTCTGATAGCTGCTGAAAGGGAAATGTAGACAAAACCAGGACGGGAGCTGTCCCAGTCAAATACACACAATTGACAAGTGGCTTGTAACATTCAACATAATAAAACAAAGCAGAGACAATGTATCACTGTGTATAAAAAATTGTGAAATAAAAATGTAGACCTCACTAGGGTGGGAGCTGTCACTGCCAAGCACCCACAATCGATTAGTGGCTTGTAACACTTATCGTAATTGCGAATAAAACATTTTGCCAATACATGTTAATACTATAAATAGGAATAATTATTGAACTATTTTGAACTTTATAGTACTATTTATTTTCAAGAATAAAACTGTTTTTTTACGTTTAAATTTATTTCAAGTTTTGTACAATCAATAATATTCTTTTATAGAGGTGTACGATGTAAATATACAGTCCCTGTACTTATACACAGTCAAAGTATAAAAGCTTATTTTTGTAATCTTTTTCGTGCATTTAAACAATATTATGTTTATTTAAATAATATTATTTTCATTCATACGTCTCCTCTGGAAGGTCAAGCGTTAGAGTTTGTGGTTTAAATAGCTAAGGTGTATTGGGGATTACTACGTTTGGTACGGTAATATTTTTCTATTCAGAAAATGTTCAATTATTTTTGAGAATAATAATATCCATTTTTCTATTATAAGTATATTCCAATAAGTCTTTTTCTATAGTAAACCATTTGTTTTTTTATTGCATTCTTTATTGTAATTTATCACTTTTGAACAAACCGAGATATAACGAGAGATAGAAAGCAATTTTCATTGCGAAAGTATAGCGAAAACCGATGTTTAACTGAAATCAGGGCAATTCTATGGCTATAAAGGATCGGTACATCACTCACTTCAATTGTCCAGATATTGGGATACAAGGGTATATCGATAGATCTCGTCTACTGCCAGGGATGACTGTTGGAGTTAGTGGGACCCTTTAAGTCTTAGTGGCAGTTGCTAGACTAAACAAAAAAGCGCGCCGATCAGTGCCTGCATTTTACTGGATAGGCTGATACAGATCTGGCCTCCCCTTATTCCAAGGACACATGACTGAAGTTAATACCCAAAATCCTTCCTCATGGATCTCGATAGGAGGAACCCCTACACCCAACCTGACCCATCCAAAATATATGACTGTAATTAGTGCAAACGTCATTTTAGGATTAAGTGCACTTTATAAGCTTATTTTCCTAAGAGAAACATCTTCCAGTCTTATGGTTTTCATGAAAATTGTTGTTGCCTCAGATTAAGAACTATGTATAAAATAAGTACGTTGAAGTATATGGACATTAAAAAAAACATTAGGTTAAGATATATTTAGTTACATAACGTTACAAAGTTACATGGTTTGGTTTTTGTAACTAAATTATTGTGAAAATGCTATACTATAAAGAATAACCATTCTGGTGCATTTACTGTCAATTACGTAATAAATACAGGTAATGTAAAATTTATGTCTTCTTATGTTTATTTTTTTTTTTTCAAAAATAAATAGCAAGCACTTAAACAATTATTTTACTTGTTCCAATGTAGTGAAAGAATAATAAAATACTGGATAGTGATATCTGGTTGTTGTACACAATAACAAGATACTTCTACTTATCGCGTTTTGACCTTTTTCTCGGACCCGTTTCTAAACTTTGCTCATAAAATGGTCTACTAACTACAAACGTTCAGATTACAAGACAGATCGCTCAGTTGGGATAACATAAGAGGATTACTATCTAAGTGTCTCAGAGTTGAGAGGATATCTTGAATCAGTCACAGTTTGTGAGATTTGTCTGCCACCAGTAACACTTTACACAACACTCTCTGTACATATGCTAAACTTGACAGATCGCTCAGTAACACTTTCACATACCACACTTTACACAACAATCTCTGTACATATGTTTCTAAACTTGACAGATCGCTCAGTTGGGATAACATAAGAGGATTACTATCTAAGTGTCTCAGAGTTGAGAGGATCTCGTGGAATCAGTCACAGTTTGTGAGATTTGTCTGCCACCAGTAACACTTTACACAACACTCTCTGTACATATGTTTCTAAAACTTGACAGATCGCTCAGTTGGGATAACATAAGAGGATTACTATCTAAGTGTCTCAGAGTTGAGAGGATCTCGTGAATCAGTCACAGTTTGTGAGATTTGTCTGCCACCAGTAACACTTTACACAACAATCTCCGTACATATGTTTCTAAACTTGACAGATCGCTCAGTTGGGATAACATAAGAGGATTACTATCTAAGTGTCTCAGAGTTGAGAGGATCTCGTGAATCAGTCACAGTTTGTGAGATTTGTCTGCCACCAGTAACACTTTACACAACACTCTCCGTACATATGTTTCTAAACTTGACAGATCGCTCAGTTGGGATAACATAAGAGGATTACTATCTAAGTGTCTCAGAGTTGAGAGGATCTCTTGAATCAGTCACAGTTTGTGAGATTTGTCTGCCACCAGTAACACTTTACACAACACTCTCTGTACATATGTTTCTAAACTTGACAGATCGCTCAGTTGGGATAACATAAGAGGATTACTATCTAAGTGTCTCAGAGTTGAGAGGATCTCGTGAATCAGTCACAGTTTGTGAGATTTGTCTGCCACCAGTAACACTTTACACAACACTCTCTGTACATATGTTTCTAAACTTGACAGATCGCTCAGTTGGGATAACATAAGAGGATTACTATCTAAGTGTCTCAGAGTTGAGAGGATCTCGTGAATCAGTCACAGTTTGTGAGATTTGTCTGCCACCAGTAACACTTTACACAACTCTCTCCGTACATATGTTTCTAAACTTGACAGATCGCTCAGTTGGGATAACATAAGAGGATTACTATCTAAGTGTCTCAGAGTTGAGAGGATCTCTTGAATCAGTCACAGTTTGTGAGATTTGTCTGCCACCAGTAAACACTTTACACAACACTCTCTGTACATATTATGTTTCTAAACTTGACAGATCGCTCAGTTGGGATAACATAAGAGGATTACTATCTAAGTGTCTCAGAGTTGAGAGGATCTCGTGAATCAGTCACAGTTTGTGAGATTTGTCTGCCACCAGTAACACTTTACACAACACTCTCTGTACATATGTTTCTAAACTTGACAGATCGCTCAGTTGGGATAACATAAGAGGATTACTATCTAAGTGTCTCAGAGTTGAGAGGATCTCGTGAATCAGTCACAGTTTTGTGAGATTTGTCTGCCACCAGTAACACTTTACACAACACTCTCCGTACATATGTTTCTAAACTTGACAGATCGCTCAGTTGGGATAACATAAGAGGATTACTATCTAAGTGTCTCAGAGTTGAGAGGATCTCGTGAATCAGTCACAGTTTGTGAGATTTGTTTGTTACAAGTAAAACTTTACACATCATTGGTTGTACATTAGTTTCCGTATGTTTTTCGTGTGAAATTATCATTATATAAGTTTATTCCTTCCGTTGATAAAACTTTTAACTAAAGCTACGACTTCCCATAAGCTTAAGCAAAAAATAAAATTAACGTTTTCCCTTCAGCGTTCACAGAAACCGATTTTATAGGAGAGATATATAAGCCGGTAGTTCGTAGATACATCCATCTTATAGAAACCGTCTAGAGCCAGAGACTGAAAAAGTGTGTAGACTGTGTTCTCCAAGAGACTCGTAGATGTCGATTACTCTTAGAGGACAGAACCTTCCAGAAAAAGCTTCCAGCATTAGAACAACTTATAGTTATTGATTTATTTTGGATTTCTGTATCTTCAAAAAGTCAGTGTCTCATAAAGAGGCCGGTTAATCCCGATTACAGAGTTCTCTGAGTCTTGAGCCTATGAACCGCAAATGCCTCTTGAGGAGAGAAGCGTAGCTCACTGGTAGCTCACTCCAGTACTACAAAACGTAATTTAGGGGAAAGCATTCAAGAGGATTAATGTAACTGAGCTCTGGAAGTCCAGCCTCTAAGAGTAATATAAGCAATTTCATCCTGTGATCATTTATCTCTTACAGAAGAAAACATTCAGTTATAACATAAAAAATCAGCTACGATTTAATAAATTTAATAAACTAGTCCTTCTTATGAGTCTGCCTTTATTTTAAAGTAAAATGGTAATGAAATTTGAATACTAAGAAATAGAAATAGTTGGCTTATTATGGAAGTTGTGTAATAGGGGAAATGGAAAGTGTTGAGAGGCTGGTAACTCACTTCCAGTGCTAAAAATATTATATACGGATACGGATTCTCAGGTGGAATGGAGCCAAAGCAGATGAATTTTCCAGATTTCAAAGACGCTATGCTCAGGATAAATCAAATTATGATCAAGATAAAACCTTCTTGAAATTCGAGAGTACCTACAATGTATGTTGATTCTTTATAATTTATCCTCATTACAAGTGTTCTAAATTAACTATTCTAAGGTAATATTTCTCCAGCAGGGGGGATTCACGTCTATGGGATTTTAGGTGCCAAATATTGCTAAAAACTTTTCTCTTCCCTGTCTCATAACCTAAAATGGGAATAGCCTGAGCTACAAAGTTTTGCTTTATAAAACGCTTATGATAAAAAAATATTCTGAGCCACATTAAAAAAATAAAATTAGTTAATTTACGCGTCTTTACTATTTTATATTCAATTGTTATTTGTAAATGTTTTCTTTGACAATAAAAATGTTGTACGTAATTGAAAAAGGCGGGAAGATATAAAAGTCAAAGTTATGGTAAAAACGGATGTTTTGCAGTATTTCATCAATGGAGTGCAAACAGCAACTGTAGTACTAACTTACTACAGGTAACCACATAACTGGTAGTCTAACTACACAACACTGTAGCAGATAGTAATGGCGTCGGTTAACACTGGTACACGTGTTACCTTGTTAACAACTCCAGTAGTGTTGTACCTGTTGTATCACTCGTTCATTAAACTAATGGCTGCCTCAGTCCTAGCGTTGTAGCTCTGTCTACTCATGCATTAAACGAAGGACGATTTAAACGCGGGACGTATTTCAATAGCGGTATACACGTATGAGTTGTAACAGATATATCTAAAATAGGTAAAAAATTTAGTAAATTATTTCATGTTCATTAACTTAGGGGAATAGGTTTTAATAGTGCCCGATATTGATACTAATATCATACCGTTGCAGTTTCAGCCCATAAGTCTTGTGAAATGTAATAAAAACTATACAAGTAATAAAAACACACACTCTTTTAGTACGATTGCTGGATATCCGTTGAATATCAAAATAATTTAATTTTGTTAAGTTTGAAAAATTATTAACCTTAAAAATTGCATTAAAAAAGTTTATTTTCACATTTTCACTGTCATTTTTTGTATCTTGTATATGTGTGAAAACCGATGTTAGGAAACATCTCACATGTAAATAATCATGTATATATACTAGGTGTAACAAAGAAAAAGTTCAGGGAACGAAACTACTAACTATTTTGCTACATTTTATGAATTACAGATGCTTCTTCATTCGTCGATCACACCATATATTGAGTGAAAAAGCTGCTGTGTGCAATATACACTTTTAGTATAATGTTTACTACTATAAGTGTTACAGTTTTGAGATTACAAATTGCTGTTATTCTCTGTTACACGCGATTTAAATCTTATATATATATATATATATATATATATATATATATATAATTTCAATAAACATTGAATCGCAAAAAGTACTTGCTCCGCCGGGAGTCGAACCCGGATCTCTCACTTGCCGGGTGAATGTGCTACCATTACACCACAGAGCGCTTACTTTTTCCGATTCAATTATTTTGTATTTGGCCGTATCTGTCACATATGCGTTTAATTAAGCAAACTAGCATATGATCGGAAGACCAAATACCTGTCAAACGACTTTTTTATTTACATTAAATTGTATAAATGGCAAATGCCTTATTTAATTTCAATAAACATTGAATCGCAAAAAGTACTTGCTCCGCCGGGAGTCGAACCCGGATCTCTTACTTGCCGGGTGAATGTGCTACCATTACACCACAGAGCGCTTACTTTTTCCGATTCAATTATTTTGTATTTGGCCGTATCTGTCACAGCATATATATATATATATTTAATATTAGCTGGAAATATATTTTATTAGATCACGGATCAATGAAGTAGCCTGTTTTTGTTTGTGATTTAATAATTTTGAAAATACTATGCAATAAAGCATAATAGTCTGATACATTTACTCTCAACGAATATTATAACTAACGAAAGAATCGTGGAATATGTTTCTTCTTATGCTCTAAATTTTTTCATAACATAACATAAATAGAAAGCACTTAAAAGATCAATTTGACTGATTTAAAGTTGTGAGAGTACAAGAAACAACTTTACCGATGCCTGTTTGAGACGTACAATAATAAGACAGTTATACTCCCAGCATGACCTTATCTCTGACCCGTTTCTAAACTTGACAGATCGCTCAGTTGGGATAACATAAGAGGATTACTATCTAAGTGTTTCAGAGTTGAGAGGATTTCGTGAATCAGTCACAGTTTTGAGACGTACAATAACAAGACAGTTATACTCCCAGCATGACCTTATCTCTGACCCGTTTCTAAACTTGACAGATCGCTCAGTTGGGATAACATAAGAGGATTACTATCTAAGTGTCTCAGAGTTGAGAGGGTTTCGTGAATCAGTCACAGTTTGTGAGATTTGTACAATAACAAGACCAGTTATACTCCCAGCATGACCTTATCTCTCCGTACATATGTTTCTAAACTTGACAGATCGCTCAGTTGGGATAACATAAGAGGATTACTATCTAAGTGTCTCAGAGTTGAGAGGGTTTCGTGAATCAGTCACAGTTTGTGAGATTTGTCTGCCACCAGTAACACTTTACACAACACTCTCCGTACATATGTTCCCATATGGTTTGATGTTAAATTTTCAATACTGTATTTTAGTACGTGATTAATAAAATCAAGTTCTCATACTACTAAACAAAATAAGACTACTATTTCTTATTTTAGTATTCAAATTTCATTACCATTCCACTTTTAAAAATGAAGGTAGACTCGTGGGAAGTGCAAATTTATTAAAATTGTCTAAGCACAGCTGATCTGCAATTGTTTTAACTTAATGATTTATCTGTGAGATAACAGGTCCTAGCGTGAGGTAGAAATTGCTTATTTCACTCTTAGAGGCCGGGATATACTGAGCTCAGCAGGGATCGACGCTTCTCTCCTCAAGAGGCTTTTGCGGTTTAGAGCCTCAAAACTCAGGAAGCTCTCAGTATCCGCGAGTACCTGGTGTTTTATAGGACGCTGACTTATAAAATCATAGCAATCAAAACTAAATCAATCACAAGAAGTTGTTGCCCCATGGAAGCTTTCGTCTTTGCTTGTTTCCAGGAATTAGGAACGAACGAATTAACTCTAATTGTGGTCTAGCCTCTAGTAAGTTCTAGCCCTTTAAGAGCTATCGACATTGAGAGCTACTGGGCTCTATAGATCTATAAGGCTCTTGGAGCATTCAGGATATATGCCTTTTCAGTATAAAGCAATTAACGGCATCTACAGATTGTCCATTTTTAGATAATTAATGTATGTAAGAGCCCACTATATCAGTCTCAGGAAACACTACACTATTGGAGCACGATACTACTGCTGTTTTACCTGTCTGTTATGTCACATATTTGTTTAAATAACAAAACTTCATTTGATTCAAAGAAACAAGTATCTGTCCTCTTACTACTGAACTAAATATTCAATCTTATAAAATATTACGTCTAGTTTCATAATAACATTTGAAGACTAGACGAGTATGTCTGTAATGTCTCGGTTCAACTATTTTTGTTTTGGCTCCTGACGAGAAGATCCTTTCACACTAACTTATAAACAGCAAAATTACAGTGTTTATTTTCTTAGAAAATAGTAAAACTTTAAAAACAGCCATACATTGTTTGTAACCTGTGCAGCCACAAACCAATGCACAACGAGGCTGTGTGGATATTAATGTCTTAGCCTGCCTAGTAATTGGCGAAAGTATACCTTACAACGAAATTTAATTTTCATTAAATTTATACAGACATTAAAAATTAATTTAATTATCAATGAACATTTAAAAAGAATAAGTACTAAAAACCGCTGGCCCTCGAATCTAAATCTCTCAGATGCCCGGTTATAATGATAGCACAACTATAAAGTACCAAATTTTGGAAATATTATTTATTTTATTTTATTATTTATGTTATTTGTTCATATTTTTAAATCAATGAGAAGCCTTAAATCAGTTGAAATACCCTTGCCAGTTGATCTGAATGTATTAGCAATTCTTAATATAGAGATTTCTACATATTACACTAAGGGACGGAATCTGTGACACAGGGATAAACTATACTTGTTGCAGTGTATAAGATCGAAACTATATTTAAAGACAGATGTAGCAACTTCGTCAGTAGAGTCATGGACACTGCACATTAGAAAATGATCAAATTTACAGCTAAGTCCGGACTGCATAAATCCTCGGCTACAGTATATAATAGCTTCAAAAAGATTTTGGATAGTTATAGATCACAGGTTTCCCCGAAGGAATTCTGGCTGGTTCTAAAAGAGTCTAAGTGGACAATACATCGATATGTCCGAAATTTTCAGTTTTGTTTTTATCTCTAGTATTCATTGAAAAATCTGAAACATAGTATTTTAAAAGTAGAAAGGTATGTAAATTGAACCATTCATTTCATTAAAATAATATTTCATAAAAACAGACATATGAAACATGTGTCTAGTTAGAACATGAGTGCTAGGTGCATGCATAGATTTTATTCCTTACAACGGTATAACATATAAACAAAGGAGAGACAATAAAAGCTTTATGTAATTGCTCTCCTGAAGACCTTGTAATGTATTTCTATAAAAGTGTCACCGTAAAGAGCTTGGATTTTTATGTGCTTCCTTTTCAGGATGTAACGGACTTCCTTTCGAGTCTTGCAATTTATCTGTCTGCATTGTAATCATCGCTTTTAAACTAAAACCCTACTAAGTGGCACTTATTTTTATATTTTTACGACCACATTTTAACATTATCATAACCACGTTTCAAAAAGGTATTATTGAAAAATCAATATTGATTTCCTGCGAAGATTACTGTATTGAATCAACGATTTTATTTCATTTAAATAGTTACGGAATTTTTACAGACAAAAAATTAAGATCCTGTAGAAAAAAAACTTGTTTTGAGAAAGTTTCGAAAATGTATCAAAACATCGTTCCGTTTGTACAAGTGCAAAACTGTTGACATTAAAAAAACTATGGGGCAGTGTATATATTATACAGTTATTTCTTATATCCAGCTACAAACAAAGTGGTATGATTTATACTTTTCTTCCTATCCTCTGCATCTTAAACCGCTAAACTGATTATTGATAGTAAAACAAAATTCACTCACTTAAGAAACATGACTGTACAACTCATATTATAATCATTGCCTTGTTGCAAAAAATATGGTTTTTTTATTAATAAAAGTAAATTAAATTAAACTCATTTGCAACCTAAATAACGATCCAATAAATAGTAATTATTTATAATAGAATTAGAGACCATGTTGATACATGACAGAGCTGATCTCATTATGCTCTATGAGGTGTTGACATGTAACAACAGTGAGCATGTATGGATTATTCGTTGTAAATCCAGAGGTTAACTGCATTTAAACTGACTATAAAAAGGATAAAAAGCTATAAAAATTATTTCACAATGCCAGTAAAAAATATTTCCAAAATGTATATTTTTACATTCCAATGAACATTTAACAAACAGTAACTGCTTAGAAAAGACATGTAAATAGCTATTACAGAAATCATCATACAAAACCAATGTAGTTGTATGTATACTCTTCCAAGTAGATCAAAGTTATAAATACATAAAATATAATTTTATTTCCGCAGTAAAGTCATTAACTATATTTGTTTAGTGATATAATTTAGTGAATATCAAAATCGGATTTTATTCTACAATATCACCAAATTGGATTTTTCAACTTTTTGCAACGTTACAGGTTATGTCATTCATTTTGAGTCCAGAAAAACCTAGAATTTAAACTTCCAGTATGCATAGTGGAACAAAGGCAGCAGCAATGTGGAGATACATATTTCAAACTTTTTATTTTTCGTATACAATTGTGGACAACCAAGGTTAGACCGTGATCAGTATCTCCTCCATCACGGGCTGGTAGCTTATTTAAAATGTTATGCTATTTTCCTTCATTAAATTATTTTATTTCTCAAGTTTCTGATACTGTCCTTGTATAATAATGGATAGATTATGTTTTTCAGATACATATTTTATATTCCATTATGAAAATTTGTACCATGAAACACATTTGGGCAATTTTCTCGCAATTTTTACTTCTGGTGTGATTGATGTGTTCACTGTCTTGGCCAAACATTAAACGTATTTTTTTTACTTATATATACTGAATCTCAGTGTTGTTCACAGGTCTCAAACAGTTCTTCAATTTTTGAGTTGGCTTGAATATACAGTAGTCCTTATACTGTGTCTTCTTCCATATTTTGTAAGTTATTTTCCTATGGTTTATAGGAAAAATATGCTGCTTTTAATTTTCTTCATACATACTTTATTCTATGTTTGATAAATTCCAACAATTTAATTTTTTGTTTTTTTTTTCCTTTTTATAAATATATTTACTGTTGCAAGCATATTTATAAAATAAATTCTATTGATCTGATACAGTCTTGGTTACACTGTTATTTATGAGTACAAAATACCATTTATTTGGCAAATAATACGAAGGTCTTAATACTTTATAATTTAATATAAATATATTTCAGTGTACGTAACCTAGTTCTGGTTCTACGTGACGTTAATACATGGGGAATTTAACTTCTCATTGAAATTGAAAGTGTCCATAGTTTTATCCCCTAGACCACAACCTTTTTCAGAGGTAATTTCAAGGCAAATACGAAAGAATACAGTAGGGGTTAGATACTTCTCATGCAAATGTTCTATCTAGTGTATTATTTGACTTAAACAAGATTAAATCGTAAATTCCAAATCTTTGTCCGCTCTTCCTCGTCGTCTTAAATACGTCTTAACGTAAAAACCAAAAACCTATACTTAAACCATTATTAATGTAAAAAGTTTCAATAAATATCATAAATTTTATTTATTTTAAAAATAAATACAACTATAAAATAGCACTGCATTGAAAATGCATCCAATACGAGGCTTTATGAAGTCATAAAAGCAGTCTTCCAGCTCACTCTACTGAACGTTCTCACTTCACCACTCTAATAGATTTTAAGACATTTATTTTTAGTTAATGATGTCCAAAATTCTCTTTTATAGAATATAATAGTGGTTAATAATAATAATATTCATTTACATCCCCTATATTTTTTTCCTTTTCTCTCCTGCTGTGTATTGGTATTATTTGTGTATTAACATTTGTGTAATGTTTGTGAAATTTTCAGCTACAACCCTTATAAACTATAAAACTGAAATAAACCATTTTCCATTAGTAACTTCAGACCTTTATATGTGGTAACAGCTTTTGTATAATATTTCAATGGAAATAATTATTTTTCATATTTATTAGTTGCTAAATTTAGTTACTAACATTTTATTCTGGATTAGAAGTCACTTTATTTTTATTTAAAATTTTCAGCAATTTTTATTTTCATTTAAAAATATTTCACATTCTTTACCGTGATTAGAAATTCAGATAAAATTTTTCCAAGATAGCGCTTGAAATTTTAAAACAGCGATTGGTAGATACGTTAGTTTTTCACAGAACTTTCTTTTAAAAAGGATAATTTATGTAATTAAGTCTATATTGACTTATTTCGGGCTATGCAATGTTAAACAGACCCTCTAAATGACCTTCACCTGAGCTCTGACTCAATGATTAAATGACCTTCACCTGAGCTCTGACTCAATGATTAAATGACCTTCACCTGAGCTCTGACTCAATGAT
Organism: Homalodisca vitripennis; assembly: GCF_021130785.1. NCBI lineage: Eukaryota > Metazoa > Arthropoda > Insecta > Hemiptera > Cicadellidae > Homalodisca > Homalodisca vitripennis. The sequence goes on along the minus strand of NC_060211.1, from coordinate 5,938,950 downwards.
TAAGTCTCGTAATGTGCCTCAGGTTTGTGGTCATTTACATAAAAAGTGTTCTACGTTCTCAGTCCTGTGATTTCTTCCATGAAATAAATCAACATGTTCCCGAACTAAAGTGCTACGTATCATTGTTGAGGAAATTCTAATTTTAACACCACCATTCCTTTTCTCATCACATTAATTTAACGTGTTCTTCAGCACTGTTTGTAAGTACCTTTTCCAAGAATGTGTTATCTGGAACAGACATTAATAGCAAAACGGTCCTTAGCTTCCACCTTAAGTTCATAGATAAAATTCTTGGCATTGCTATTTGCTATGCGACGAATCCAAGTTTCAAGACAGACAACTTGTTTAGGACGCTAAAATAAATATCGAGATATTTGTCAGCGTTTGTGAGGTAAGAATCGACATTGAAAGAAACTTTTATCTCGCAACTTTCTCTACCGCTCTTCACTTTTATGTGGACTCCTAGAGGAGTATCGTATGCAAGTATTACAAGAAACAGCAATTTCCCATATATTTGAGGTTAACTATGTTTATTTATAAAACCTAAATCTCAGCCTTCTGCCGCTGATCTAGGATAATATTTCACATTGGTATAATTTATATTTTGTTTATATATGTTTTGTAAGTATTCTGTCGTGTATACAAATGTGGATGAGAGAAACAACATTACGAGTTTACACTGACGACGTAGCAATTGTACAAATGGAGTAATTTTGCTGGAATGCTGGAGGAATGTGGTGCGGAACTTGTGTATTAACACTCGACAACAATGTCAACTATGAGACAGTAACACGGACTGGTGTCGCATCCGCTACAGTATAAGTTGTGAATTAAATAAATAATTATTAGTAGTAACTTTAAAAAAGTATTAACATTTAAGAATTTACTCTGAACTATACTTGAAGGAAATGTGCTCGCTTGAAAACTTGCTTTAATTATCGAGCGAATTCAAATATTGCTATATCCCTTTTGTATAAAACATTTATACAATCTGCAAAGTCCCTACTGCGGTACTAATAAGACGAAAACCACTAACAAAATTAACCGCAAAATAACACTCCAAAAAGACATCGAGAATCGCGTGTCGTAGCAATTTCTTCCGTTCTTGTAAACCACCTAACTAAAAACCAAGCCTATGATTGGCCTCCAGCTATCCAATTACTAGGTCGGATAGAACAAAGTAATCTTTAAACTACTCCAATTCTAATCACGTTACAAAGTATATTAACAGTAAAACCTGCTTTCTCACTGCACCATCCTACATCCACAGACCCTTTCTTCAGAAATTACATAAATTAATTTACCTATACTTTAACATCACTAAATAAATTTCAAAATATTTTGCCATATATATTCTCCCAAAAATATTAAATTAATTAATTTTAAATTGCATATGTGGCAAATGCTACATTTCTCCCCCCCCCCATTTGTTTATAAGTTAAATAGGTAATTAATAAGATCATTTAGAAAGGACACCTCAATTTAGTAACCTACCCTTAACAAATCATTATCTAAAAACTAAGAAAATAAAATGGGAGTGTCTAAGTTTGTGTTGAAGCCTGTTATCCATTATCGTAATGTTTAAATTCCACGTTCCTGCCATACAACAATATTCTACCTTAATCACTACACAGTCCGGAGCGATAATCAGTTGACCCTTATCTAATAGTTATTGATTCCCATGGAACAGCTGATCAGTCAGATGCAGGTACCGTCGACGGACGTTCGCTGGGAGTGCCCAGACAGTGTTTCTGTGTCCCGCTGTATATTGTACCGCGTCTCTCCTCCTCGTGTCGTGACAACAGTGCAGTGATCGCGTTGTGCAGTGGTTTGGTGAAGTGTAATCATCATACGTCGTACAAGAAACAGTTACCCCCTACCATCAAAACCATACAAACTATATTCTTTTAAATTTAAAAAAATAATCTTTTAAATAATTTTGTTTTACTTCTAAATAATATAAATTTCTTCAAAATTTCTTCATAAATTCATAATATTTAAAATAACCCACTATACTTTATAGTGTTTTCCAATCGTTTAATAAATTTCAACAATAACTATTTTGTTATTTACATGAAACAGGACAACATGGAAATTTCTTTCATTCACATTCATTCGACAAATAAATAAAAACAAAATGGGATGGCAGCGGTTTAATTGCCTCATATTATTTATGAAAAATGACGAATTCAATTAGTATTCGAAACAAGATAAACACTGTAAGAGGTATGTGATATAATTTATAATACTTTATGGTTTTATATCTGTAAACACATATTGATCTCATTGGAACACAACATTATTATTCAAATATTACTATTTTCCTGGACCCCTTTTCACTTAATTCGTGATATTTGTATCATTTTATTTATTTTAAATTCTTTCCTGTAATAAAAACGCATTAATAACAAATAATCAGGGCTTGGTTTTAAAACGTGATACTTATAGATTCATTTATAATTTATTTAATTTAAAAAGTTTTTATTTATACCTAAAAAATAATTCCTGAAAGGGAAAGTAATTATTTTTCTTAATATGGTATAGAAATTCTTATTTATTAAACTCCTTTTAAGTCCTGTACATGGAAACGTTTTATTTGGTTTAAGTTTGCACTATATAACTACAATCCGATATTTTTAAATGGTCCTTCATATTTTATTATGCAATTTATGTTTAAGTCCTGTATGGAAACGTTTTATTTGGTTTAAGTAGTTTGTATGCTGCACTATATAACTACAATCCGATATAACCACGACAATTTTAAATGGTGCTTCATATTTATTATGCAATTTATGTTTAAGTCCTGTACATGGGAAACGTTTTATTTGGTTTAAGTATTTTGTATGCGGCACTATATAACTACAATCCGATATAACCACGACAATTATAAATGGTGCCTTCATATTATTATGCAATTTAAGTTTAAGTCATGTACATGGAAACGTTTTATTTGGTTTAAGTTGTTTGTATGCTGCACTATATAACTACAATCCGATATAACCACGACAATTATAAATGGTGCTTCATATTTATTATGCAATTTAAGTTTAAGTCCTGTACATGGAAACGTTTTTATTTGGTTTAAGTCGTTTGTATGCTGCACTATATAACTACAATCCGATATAACCACGACAATTATAAATGGTCCTTCGTATTTATTCTGCAATTTATGTTTAAGTCCTGTACATGGAAACGTTTTATTTGGTTTAAGTCGTTTGTATGCTGCACTATATAACTACAATCAGATATCACCATCTACAATTTTAATGGTCCTTCATATTTATTCTGCAATTTAAGTTTAGTTCCTGGAATTCTATAATATAAAAAGTCTCCAACTTTAAACATTATATAATTCCGATTTAATTTTGAATTCCGATTATGTGGTTTCCTAAAATGTAACAGTACATTAGCCAATTATTTACATTCGTTAATTCCGTGTTTTTTGTCTTTCTTTTTTGTAAATTTCACTAAGTTCCCATTTCATGGTTTTGTGGCACTAATTCATTACATGGTGTGCAATTCAATAAAAGTTCAAACTTTAGGAGTCATACTATTCACCCAGTCTGAAATGTTTTAAAATACTTTTGCCTTAACTAATTATTGTAAACATTTACCTGAATTAATGTCACGGAGTGCAATCAGCAGGTGAATTTAAAGTCGTCCACTGCCATCATGATGTCATCGTCGTGGTACGAAATCTTGTGCAGCGGTTCAACAATATCGATCCATTTCTAACTGCTCCGGAGTACTTTGAACTTGGTATGGGATTTTATTTGTATATCAAACACATCGTACATCATGTCTTTAACTTTTTTGATTGAAATGATTTAATTCAGTATTTTTAAATGCTTTACAACATTAACATTGTTTTTGTTTATGTTTATATCAGCACTTGTAATCTACCTCCGGTCTAAGACATCTCAAGTGTTACGATTAGAGTTTGAATTTTAGCTCCAAAAACAAAAGTATATCGTATATCCAGAAGTTGCTGTGTTTATTATGAGTCTGTTCTGGTATGTGTCATATTAAATTAATTTCTAGTGCTCAAGTGATTTTGATGTTTTCACCAATCAAGAAATATATCTACGGAAATATGATTCTGGTATAAGGGGAATAGTGTAATATCTTTTTTTTAATTGGTAAAAATGCCATACACAATGTCAATGAAGCTGACAAAATTCGATTACTTTATGTGCAAACATGATTTCTACTATAAGTTAATTGTCATAAAAGTAATTAAATACTATTTTTATTGCATTAGACGGTTTATTAATCATTGGTGCAATCTAAATTTGAAATTTGATAATAACTTCGTCTTTGCAATCTGAGTTACCCTACTGATCAAACACTCTACACTAATTTAACATTTTCTTAAAATGTAAATATAAAGAAATGTTTCTTTTTTTTTTGATGAAGTTCAGCTGAAAGTTTTAACAGCTGTTAAGGTATCAGATTACTTTGTATTACGTTTCGTAGCACAGCTTGCCGAATCCCATTTAAAACATTCCAAAATAATAACAATGTAAAAATACTTTTTATTCAATAAACTATTTAAATTGGACCGAATTTGAAATCCAAACCATTCTCGAATTCATCTAAAGACACACAAAAAAGATTACTTTTTACAGATTTGAGTAAACAACATTGCTTGGAAACAAATAGCTAAGCAAAATTATAAAATAACCCTGATCGTAATTAAATAGTTGTAATATATTAATTTTTAATTTCTATTAGTGATACAGTATCATTAACTCATAATAGTAAACTGTGTCATTTCAATCACTCATTAAATGGAATAAGCATCTATATAGTTTTTAATTCATGTATCATATTTCTTCATTTCTTTAGTTCAATATGAAAAAAGAAAGAAAGAGTTGAAGAGCAATGATTATTTAAACAGTGCTGCATATTCAAAAAATAAATTTTTTAATTATTAAAACCTTAGATTTTTGATAAAAAAAGACACCTTAACCTCGTAATATCAAGGGTAGTACTGTTATTATTTAATATATCTTATAATTTGCAATAAAAGATAAAACAGAAGTAGTACATCGTGTTTAATTCCCTAATCCAAGTGATTTTCAAGCCCGCCACTTTGAACTTCGCAGCAAAACATATCCCTGACTTAACGTTGGAAACTATACTTAAGATTCCCACCGCGACCTCAACTGATATTATCTTCCAATAACGTAAGATTTCAAATCAATTTTACTCAGTAATATCTAAGTATAAATTAAAAATAATACATATACATTTAAAAAACATAATGGCCGTTTTCGAATGCCATGTGGAAACGAAATGTATATTTATATGAAGGATAAATGTTTGTATGTGTAAGTATGTGTTTGCTCGTATTACACGGTTATTTAAAATACAATTTGCCCTGTACGTATAATTTTCGTTAGTGAAGGAACAATGAATTCCCGAATAACCTGTGGATTGAAAATAAACTCATTATTCGAGATAACTTCAAAGAGAACAGACCTTTATGACATTATTTTCCTACTAGAGCCCCATCTCGGCTTTGCCCGTTGCGACTTCAACTATTGGATTGGCAGAAACATTTATGTTGGTGTCGACTTGTTCCCAAACATCATTACGTGATAGTCACTAGAATAGGTCACGTTTTCGCACTCTGTTATTCCAATACTGTTCAATGATCTCGTGGGTTCAGATATGGATGTTATAAAACACTATTGCATTTATCTCTGTAAGCAGACGTTTTCAGTTATCAATCCATATTTCAAGCATCGATAACCAACACGTACGAAGAGTTTTGAGTTGAAGTGAGTGACAGACATCGTGGTTAAACATAAGTTCTCGCAATGTATTATAAAATCATGACTAACCAGTTGTGAACGTATACATAGGACACGTAATGTTAATTTTAATGATGTAATCATAAATTTGATAAAAATGTTTACATAAGTATCGAAGCTTTACGACTCGACAACATGTCTATACAAAGTTATCGCACAGACGATTAACCGGAGAGTCAGTCAGATTAACGGATTGTTAGTACCTTTCCCTATTGACCTTAGTTTCAAAAGGTTTCTTTTTGAATGAAGAACTTTTAAGCTCTAAGACTCTAGGATGATCTTAAAAAGAGTTATTACATATAGAGTCAGGTAGATGGATGGAGTATTCAAATTTTTGACACTGACTTTAATGGACTTCTTTCTGAGACCAAATGGTACCTAAGCTAGTTAATCCTTCGTTGGTCGCGCACTACTCCGTAACGCGGTTGGTCGCGGGTGAGCGCTGCGCTCACCAGCTGTATTTTCAGTTTAAATTTGGTAATATTTCGTTTTAATTATTTTTTGTTGTTTTTTGTTTGTTTTTTATTTTCTTTTGTACTTTAATTTCGAATAACAGGTACATGTATTTTAATAATATGATAGGCTACAATTTATTGCATCTAAACTACAATCTTACAGTAAAGCCTAGTGGTAACACCAATATTAATTACCCTTTTGTGTATTCTAGTTTCTATAAAAACAAGAACTTGTTTACTTACGTTTTAATTAGTATAAAGCGTAAGGGTAAAAAAAAATTTTATAAGGTGGTTTCGCAACTTTATTAAAATACATAACTATCTTAGAGTCTACAACAAATGGTATATCGTAAATTAAAGTTGAGTTTAAAAAACACTTAATTTACTAGATTTAAATCAAAATTTAAAAATTGTCCTACTCCATATCCTCCTCTTTATTCTCCGTTTATTCTTTCTTACAGTACCTACTACTGTAAGACGGTGTTGTGTTACTAGTTCATTTACCAAAGGAATGGAAACGAAGTAATTGTCCATTGTTATATTTCGACCACTGTTTTTTGATGGGGTGTATACTAATCTATGAACAACTGCACTTGGTGTGTTAGGGACTTGAAAATGGCCCTTGGGACTGTTTACCCACATACGGCTCCATATTTGAGACATAGAACATACGCGCATCTGTGACTGGGAAATATCTTAAGGCCATATTTGGCAGGTTTCTTTGGCATGTATTGCCTAAATTTGCATTTCCCACGAAAACTGTCCAACATCTCATCAAGAGTTACGTACTCTCCCATTGAGTAACTATCCTTACATTTCTGTACAAACATATGGAACAAATCTCTGATCGGAGCAAATTTATCCACTGCTTTTCGTGCCTTCCGAGGCTGAGCATTGTCAAATCTTAGGGCTCTTAGGAGGAAATATAATCTTTTATAGGGCATAATAAGACGAAAGAATTCTGGAGCTGTATTGTCTGTTGCCCAAAGCTCTTCAAGAACACGATGGGATGATTACTCCAGCCATATATAGAATTCCAATCAAAGCCTTTAGTTCAAGAATATTAGTTTCTCTTGCATCTCTCTCTCTTGTATACCCTCTCCTCATGATTCTGATACGAATGATTTGTATGTTTCCACAATCTCTTCTAATGAATCATCAGGAAAGAATATACCCCACGTGTCAGTTGCAGTTTTAGCATTTCTAGCGTTTTCCTTTTACACCAGGAAGATGTAAAACAATATTTTGTCCGCCGTCGACGAACATTTTGATTTGACTGAAACATTTTCCATTTAGTAATATTATCCTTTCCTACATAATAATCTCTAGGAAATGGATGTTCAGCTTGTGGTACAACTGGATGAATACGTTGTCTACCCTGTCCACGGAGAAGGTGAGGTTTGTGGTTCTGATATAGGCAAAGCTTCATTTTCAGGTTGAGCCAGATGTTGAATAAGTTTCGTTTTCATCAGCTGACACTTCAGATTCACTGTCATGTTCACTTGCCTGTAGGTTCTCAACATCAGAATCCTCAGATCCATTTTCACTATGACTGTCCACAATATACTCTTCTTGGTCGTCATCAGAAGAATCCAATAACCATTGAACAATGTGATCATCATTATTTGTCATATTTAGGGTAAATAAACTGAAATAGTGTTAATACTCAAAATATGAGAAATTCGTCACGGGTAAGCAACTCACACTCAAAAACACACACACATACACTTGATCGCGGATAAGCAACTTCCTCTCAAAACTAGTCACACACTTGGTCGCGGGTGGGCGCAGCGGCTCATCGGCCTGTACTACTTCACACGAGGTCTGGACGCGACTGAAGGTCACCACGCCCTTTCACTCACAACTTCCCCCACTCCTGACATTCCAATAGTCAGCTAGACTGCAAAACTGGAATTACTGTTTTGAGGTTATCATTATGATTTTCTCAGAAGAAATATAAAGTGAGCGCCGCGCTCACCCCGCGACCAACGGTGGGTTAATACACTAATTTTTAACGAGTAGACAGAGAGATTGACTTAATGCTACTTTCTTTTTTAACCCAAAATAAAATCAGTAGCTTTCTTCTGTAACCAAGAGGATCACATGCACCACATTTCATTTCTCTAGGAGCGAAACTGAGAAGATTTATATACGGATAGACTGACAGACAACAGACGAATTTAGGTATGCCGTCTCAGCTCCTTAATAAAAAAGCACAGTTTTCATTGCAAGTGTTTAGAGAATTTAACTGATTGGATTACAGAAACAAATGGGAAAATCTTATTAAAGAGATCATTGTAATATTGTACTGAAGATGTTAAAAGGATACTCGGCTTTCCATCGTAAATCTATAACACAAAATGTTCATCTTGACAGTTACATTACAAGTTTAATTGCTGTACTGAAAAGGTATATTCTCTGATATACATATTTCATTGTCAACCTTCGATGAAACATTGAGGGTAGAATGTATCATCACAGCCCAACTACCACACAAGACAACTCTGATCATGCATGTCACACACGTCCTTAGCTAACTACAGGTATTACCCACAATATTCCGTACACATCTTGCATTAGCATAACCCTAGCTCGGGGTTGTGCTTTGTACAGATGGTATAAATGTGTGATAGTGTTGACAATTCAACAAGTATTTTATATTTGTGGTTGATGCAAAGAAATTAGAGTATTAAAATCGTGTTAGAATGATTTTAAAATTGAAATTGTATTATGCATTTTATAAATGTGATTGAATTTTAAAATCACTACTTGCAATAAATAAAAGATGGGTTAATGAGTGTCTAACGTTTATACAGCGAAAAATAAATCGTTTTCGTGTCATAAAAAGTTTCTTATTACTCCTCGTAATCTGTTTCTTTGATCTCAGAAGTACATATATAAGGTATTCATTTCCTTGATGTTATGCCTACTCGGGTCTGCTGTGATCCGAGCGGTTATCCACCAATGATAACCAACACCCCATTTCTAAATACTTATCACTTAACAAAACTCGACGCTCCTTGTTATTTTTGACGCTATAGATAGAAAAAGTTGATTTTTTATGTCATTTACCTTGTTGAACCTAGAAGGTAACATGTGAATTCACCTATGTTATTTATCATTTAATTTAATTTTAGTACTATTAACATATACTTACTAAACATTTTTGCTTAGCTTTAGAGAAGCCTTGAAAAGAGGGCTTGAAAAATGTCATTTCTATATTTCTAGCTGTGTATCTTTCTGTCTGTCCGCACGATAAACCGAAAACGAACTCACCTGTAGAGTTGAAATTTTGCATGAAGGTTCATTTCTATATTAGTAACACTGAGTTTTATGATGGTTTCTTTAAATTTATGGCATTCTGAGCGAATATTTTTACATTGGTACTATAGGCTACATAACGATGGTTTCAACTAGAAAATAGCAGAATAAATAAATAAATACTTAATCAAGTATAATCATATGAGTTTAAAAAACTGTCTATTAAGATGCATGTCCAACCATGGAATATTTTTAGCGTCGGTGGAGCCTGTCTACTGAAATTAATTTCTGACACAATTGATGACACAGTTTATGATTGGTGACTACTGTCTGACACAATCTATCTTTTGTCTTCGGGGAATATGCAAACATTTCAATACTGTATGATTGTATAGACGTATGCAGGAAATCTATAGAGTGAAATGAGCTATGTAGATTTGAAATTTTGCATGCAACTTTAGCTAAGCCTATAACTCAACACGATGGGTGGCGTACTCTTACCTTGTTTAATATTAGTGGTCCTTGTTTAGTTTGATAAACGCAACAATAAAATTTATTAAAATAACTGTAACGAGTTTGTATTCATCGTTTACATGTATTCTGTACTTTTTTATTAAACTTTAATAAATAATTAATTTAAAATAGTTGTCTAATTTATCTGCAGTTTGTATAATATTTATATGCTATTCAAACTATTACATAATTTATATCTAATTTTTTTCCAATTTACCATTTTTAATGAATACATTGGTCCTTGTTTTCAATGAGGAGTAATTATTTAAATCCTACCGCTATATGAATTCTTTTGTTCCCATACTTATTACTTTTTTATTTTTGCGAGGCCGTTCCTCTTTTTAGCCTGAATACTTAGGAATTTGCAAAGGCATGCAAGTTATTTATTTACAACCTAAATATACATAGCCTTCCACAATTCCACAAAAATAGATTAGACTCCTGGAGTAGTGTTTCAGACACCTATGACCAAAATCTTAGCTTGAAGGACAAAAATTGAATTTTTACCTATAATTCTAAACTTTTCCCACGACACTTATACAATAAACACTTTCTCCGGATATAGAACATTTCAAGTAACTGATTATAATATTGAAACTGCCTATATTTTGATCTCATTAATACATAAATAACCTGTTACGATTTTTATATTGTTGGACACAATAATTAATATTCGTTCAAGCACAGCAACCAACGTCCATTTACGTTTAAAATAAAATCTTTTTAATTCTGCATATTCACAGATAACAAGAATAAGAAATCAAAATACAATGAAATTTAATGCAGCAGAAATTTTGAGAAAGGCATGAATTTATAAAACCGTCTAGCGTAAAAACGAATCGGTAAAAGTAACTTGAATACATAAATTAAAATTATTCAGTTAAATATCAATCTTCAGTATCTTTAACAACTTGTATGGAGTGGTATGCTAGGTGCCGTACTCTGGTGCATCTATTATCATTGTCGGCCGCACAACGGCACAAACGGTGAATGTCCGTCACAACATTCTGAGTCCTACCGAAATAGCCCTTACACAGGAACTCGTGGTCTTTTCCTTTTTCATAAGATCCTTTCTTTTTGTTATCATAGGGCAGTCCCATGGAATTAACAACAACACTGATATTTCAATACAGCAAGAACGCTAACACGGAATCGGTGGACTTTACCCAACGACGTTTTTAAACTTTAAAATAAAAAATCGCTATTTGGTTAAACGTACGGTGACATGCTTTTTTACACCATTTGTACTATGATATTTGAATTAAACTCTTAAGAAACTTCTTGTACTAAAAAATTAAACTATTTAAGAAATTATCATACTCATTATACAAAACAAAAAATGTATTTCATATGAATGAAAAAGGAATAAAAATACTTGAAATATTTCGAAAGTTAATCTACACAAATTTTTTACTATGACTAAGCATTAATGAATGCAATAAGACTATTTTAAAATGTAAGGAAATAATCGATTTTCAAAAATTAAAGATTATATAAATAGATATAAATACACTAATGCTTTCTGAAATACAGCGTTTAGTACAAGCTTTATATGTTTATCAATAAGGCTAAGCTGAATGATATGAATGCGTACTCCCTCATATTCATTCATTAGCTTAATAACTTGTATAAAATAACCGAGATATTCCACAAATTAATATAAAACACTGCCAATCAAACAGATGTTTCCTGGAACAATTTAAGGCTTATTATTACCAATGTGCGTCAAATATTCCGAGTATCAGTATGTTTGTATTTGCTGATATTATGTATTATCTACATCTGCTGGCTCTCAATATTTAAACGTTGCAGAACATATAGATTATATTCAAACTCTATGTTGAGGTAAATGACACAATTTTTTTTTAAAATTTAGTTTTTCTCTACGATGCTTCGTGACGTTAGACTAAATATTGTATTGAAAGAAAAGTGCACTACCTTAAATGCCTATAAGGTTTCATGAGTCTGTTCATTGAAATATTTGTTTTGCATTTATTCAAAATTGTATATTTGAGGTCTGTTTTTTGTAACCCATACAATTTAGTCGAGTAAACGATTGAGGTAAATGCAATTGGGTGTAATACATTTGAGCTGTTTGCTGTGTGAAACTATGATATACAGACACGTGTACCTTGATGTCTCTGATATGTCACTCTACACATCTCTCTGAATGTTGCAATAACATACAACTCAATTAGTACAATATTTTGTGAAATTAAATAAGGATTGATTACATTTTAGTGTCAAGAGTGAAACCACTGCTTAACCAAAGAGAATAAAACTAGGCAATAATTGTGCAACGTGCATGCGCTTACAATTTAGTAATAAGTAAGTTTTATCAATACAGTATTAAAACACATTAAAACCGTAAGACAGAATAATGAACAATAAAGTAAAGGAATACTTGTTCTCTGAGGAGGTGGGAACTTTTGGTCACTCGGACAATGGTTCGCTGAGGACTTGTCGATTACATGAGCTTCCCTCGGGAAACGTTTTGGTACTGACAACTAAGTCTCTTATGGATTCTTCATTCGTTGCTTTGTTATATCTCTTAGTCTTTAAATTTAATTCAGGTTTTTGCTTTGTTGCGTCTAGGATATATTATACAACTTTTTTAACTAAACACTAATCCTGTTGGTGTTGGCAACTAACATGTATTTTAAAACTAAAGCTATACACCCCATCTTGTCCCACTGAAATGTAAAACTCAACCACTTATTACCAGCATTATTTGACCATTATTTGAGCAGTAACTCCAGGAGACATAGAGAAAAAGTAGGCAGTGGTATAAAGACAATGGGATCGGGGAAAATATCAGAGGTTCAATCACAAATGAAAACCATTTGTACAAAGTTACGAAAATGTGTAATGCTTGAAAAGAAATATAATAACGGGAGGATAACCAGATACACTGCTATTTGGAAAATAGTATTACATAATAATTACAACGTTATTTTTATAAATTATATATACGGAGGAAATAATAAAATTAGGACACTTTTTGAAACATCAATAATTAATATACAATAATACATCTTTTGACACTTTTTGATTGATTTTATTGTGTACAATGTACATTTCAAATTCAACGAATTCATCTTCAGGGACATGTAGGTGAAGTTAATGTAGTAAAAATAATTATTTGTTGTTAAACTAATTTCTACAATTTTTTCTTTTCATTAATGTTCATAAAGAAACATATGATTTAAACTGCACTTCAAAATACGATTTCTAAAATAAAAGTACCTATTTTAATGTTTATAATATTTATGGACATTTTTAAGTAAATAATTAAATTATAATACAATTATACACATAATTAAAGAAAATGCAAATGCACACATAGTTCTTTAGTGCATCGGAAAGTTCACAAAATAGAACCTTAAAAATTTCACTATTCATCTCATTCAAAGCAACAGTTAAAATAAACCTAATACATGTAGATTCTAGGGTTTAAAAATAATTGATAATCGCCAATCACAATTCACCTCATGTGGCATAAAAGCCTTCTCTCTGTAGGCCTACATGTGCCATCCATGTTTCATGCAAAAGTTAAGGTCTGGACATGAAATCATTCTCGAGATGTCTTACCACATAATAAGTTCACATTTGTATTCATTGAGGTAGGGTTCATACGAGTATTTTAATAATAAATTTTCCGGTGTGCGGAGGGTACTACGACACAAGAGTTCGCTGAAACAAAACTTGTCACCAACCATAAAACATTGGATTTCAACTACGTTATATTATTTTTCATTTGGCCGTTCGAATAAGGTATATAGACATTTTTCGTATTTTAAAGTATGCTAAGACACGATTTAAAATGTATATGTTCGCTGTTTTATCGTACTCATTATGTTTACCATAAGACTAATATAAATATATTTGCTAAATGCCAAGTATAAGAACCAGACATTTTTCTAAACGACTTATGTTACTGCACCTTGAAATCTGACAGCCACTGAAGACACTATTACACTTATTCGTACAAAGTTACAATGTAAATAAAACTTACGTTAAGGAGACTGACTCTATGATACAGCCACTGTATTACCTTGACTAATCAATGTGTCCACTGAAGACTTGACTTATGTTACTGTTACCTTACTATTATTCGTACTAAGTTACAATGTAAATAAAACTTACGTTAAGGAGACTGACTTATGTTACTGTACCTTGAAATCTGACAGCCACTGGAAGACACTATTACACTTATTTCGTACTAAGTTACAATGTAAATAAAACTTAAGGAGACTGACATTATGTTACTGTACCTTGAAATCTGACAGCCACTGAAGACACTATATTACACTTATTCGTACTAAAGTTACAATGTAAATAAAACATACGTTAGGAGACACATTTGTGTTTCTGCACCTTGCCATCTGAGAACAAATGAAGAGACTATTACACGTATTTGTACTATATTACAATGTAAATAAAACCTACGTTAAGGAGACACATTTGTGTTTCTGCAACTTGCCATCTGAGAACAAATGGGAAGAGACTATTACACGTATTTGTACTATATATTACAATGTAAATATAACCTACGTTAAGGAGACACATTTGTGTTTCTGCACCTTGACATCTGAGAACAAATGAAGAGACTATTACACGTATTTGTACTATATTACAATGTAAATAAAACCTACGTTAAGGAGACACATTCGTGTTTCTGCAAACTTGCCATCTGACAGCAATATGAAGAACAAATTAAGAGGACACGTATTACCGTTAATATATTACAAAGTAAATAAAAACTCATTCTGGTTAACAAACTTGACATCTGACAGCAAACTGAAGAGACGATTACACGTATATGTACTATATACAATGTAAATAAAACCTACGTTAAGGAGACACACATTTGTGTTTCTGCAACTTGACATCTGAGAACAAATGAAGAGACATATTACACGTGTTTGTACTATATTACAATGTAAATAAAACCTACGTTAAGGAGACACATTTGTGTTTCTTGCAACTTGACATCTGAGAACAAATGAAGAGAATATTACACGTGTTGTACTTATTAAAATGTATAATGTAAAAAAAACTTCCATTAAGGAGACACATTTGTGTTTCTGCAACTTGACATCTGACAGCAACTGAAGAGACGATACACGTATATGTACTATATTACAATGTAAATAAAACCTACGTTAAGGAGACACATTTGTGTTTCTGCAAACTTGACATCTGAGAACAAATGAAGAGACTATTACACGTGTTTGTACTATATTGACAATGTAAATTAAAACTTACGTTAAGGAGACACATTGTGTGTTTCTGCAACTTGACATCTGAGAACAAATGAAGAGAATATTATCACGTGTTTGTACTATATTAAAATGTAAATAAAAACCCTACGTTAAGGATACACATTTGTGTTTCTGCAACTTGCCATCTGGACAGCAATGAAGAGACGATTACACGTATATGTAACTATATTACAATGTAAATAAAACCTACGTTTAAGGAGACACATTTGTGTTTCTGCTGCAACTTGCCATCTGAGAACAAATGAAGAGTACTATTACACGTATTTGTACTATATTACAATGTAAATAAAACTTCTACGTTAAGGATGACACATTTGTGTTTCTGCAACTTGACATCTGAGAACAGCAACTGAGAGACGATTACACGTAATTGTACTATATTACAATGTAAATAAAACCTACGTTAAGGAGACACATTTGTGTTTCTGCAACTTGACATCTGAGAACAAATGAAGAGACTATTACACGTGTTTGTACTATATTACAATGTAAATAAAACCTACGTTAAGGAGACACATTTGTGTTTTCTGCAACTTGACATCTGAGAACAAATGAAGAGAGATATTACACGTGTTTGTACTATATTAAAATGTAAATAAAACTTCTACGTTAAGGAGACACATTTGTGTTTCTGCAACTTGACATCTGAGAACAAATGAAGAGACTATTACACGTGTTTGTACTATATTACAATGTAAATAAAAACTTACGTTAAGGAGACACATTTGTGTTTCTGCAACTTGACATCTGAGAACAAATGAAGAGACTATTACACGTGTTTGTACTATATTACAATGTAAATAAAACTTACGTTAAGGAGACACATTTGTGTTTCTGCAACTTGACATCTGAGAACAAATGAAGAGACTATTACACGTGTTTGTACTATATTACAATGTAAATAAAACTTCCATTAAGGATACACATTTGTGTTTCTGCAACTTGACATCTGAGAACAAATGAAGAGACTATTACACGTGTTTGTACTATATTACAATGTAAATAAAACTTACGTTAAGGATACACATTTGTGTTTCTGCAACTTGACATCTGAGAACAAATGAAGAGACTATTACACGTATTTGTACTATGTTACAATGTAAATAAAGCTTCCATTCAGGAGACACATTTGTTTTTCTGCAACTTGACATCTGAGAACAAATGAAGAGACTATTACACGTATTTGTACTATGTTACAATGTAAATAAAACTTACGTTAAGGAGTCTGACATTTGTTTAAGCACCTTGACATCTGATAGCAACTTAAGAGACGATTACACGTAATTTTACTATATTACAATGTAAATAAAACTTACGTTAAGGAGACTGACTTTTGTGTATGCACCTTGACATCTGACAGCAACTTAAGAGACGATTACACGTAATTGTACTATATTTCAATGTAAATAATACTTCCATTAAGGATACACATTTGTGTTTCTGCAACTTGACATCTGAGAACAAATGAAGAGACTATTACACGTATTTATACTATATTACAATGCAAATAAAACTTCCATTAAGAAGACACATTTGTGTTTCTGCAACTTGACATCTGAGAACAAATGAAGAGACTATTACACATATTTGTACTATATTACAATGTAAATAAAACTTACGTTAAGGAGACTGACTTGTGTTTCTACACCTTGACATCTGAGAACAAATGAAGAGACTATTACACGTATATGTACTATATTACAATGTAAATAAAACTTACGTTAAGGAGACTGACTTGTGTTTCCACACCTTGACATCTGACAGCAACTGAAGAGACGATTACACGTATGCGGAATAAATTACAATGTAAATAGAATTTCCATTAAGGAGACTGACTTTTGTTTATGCACCTTGACATCTGACAGCAACTGAATAGACGATTACACGTAAATGTACTAAATTACAATGTAAATAAAACTTTCCATTAAGGAGACTGACTTTTGTTTATGCACCTTGACATCTGACAGCAACTGATCAGACGATTACACGTAAACGTACTAAATTTCAATGTAAATAAAACTTCCATTAAGGATACGGAATTGTTTTTGTACATTGACATATGTTTGTAACTGAAGCAACTATTACACGCGTACGTACCAAATTATAACTTTAATTAAAACTTCTATTATGGAGCTGATTTCTAATTACATGATCAAGTTAATATTCAATTATTAAAACGACATGTTAAACGGTTATCTTCTAAATATCGCTTGAAATGAAGTAAATTTTAAATTTCTCTTGAGTACATTCTAAAGACATCATAAAACATCAGTGGTTTTTCGTTAAGTGCTTATCTTATATGTATAAATTAACACGTATTGTGACTAGTTTATACATCTCTGTTACAGGCAGGTGAAAATGTACCTTATCACATGTGTGATATCTACACACTGCCGAGGTAAATGTTTGTCATTGGATGAAGTTTGAAGCCATCATGAGAATTCTTGTATTAAAAAAATCATGACATCACACCTTAAATAACAAGAGAGATATGTATGCGAAGTAATAAGCATGTAAAGGAAAATGTTTAAGGCTCAATCGTACATCCACATGGAAGCACGTGTGTGCGCGTGTGTATGTGTGTACGTACCGTAGTACTCATTTGAGATTGAACTTGCTCAATAAAGGTTTTAGTTGGCTGGAGACATCATTCTTTTGGATTTTATAGGTTATTATATGTATTCTAGGTCATTTTATGTTCGTTTGCTGGCATAAAAAATATTACTGTGATATTACTGTTTATTATTACAGCCATCGAATAACATTAAATTAATAGGCTCTTGTGTGTCGCTATAGCAAAGCATGATCCTACATATAGATTTATCACACATTTTATAAATTACACCTATTGTAGTAGTGTGTATTATTTGGAATTAAAAGTTTGCATACGACCTCAGCAAAGTAGGTTACGAGACACATGCGGTTTGGCGTACTTCGTAAAGAAATTACTTTACTATCAAGATGCTCCATAAAAACATGAATAGCATTAGTTCTCAAGAATGTGATGAGACTTGGTGATGAAACTCCACACCGTTGCCTAGAAACACACGTTAAACTATGTTAACTATGAAGCTGTCACTCGTGTGAAATTGCGATCATTAACCAACATTCTTGTAACTTTGACATGAGAGCTGATTCGGTGGGTTTAACTCATCTTATAAACTTTTGTTAAAGCTTTTTCTGTATCTGAGGATTTATTGCGTCTTAAAAACATTTATGATACATTTTGGGATTAAATATAAACTAACACTAAAAATATTAAAATAAAAATTATGACTTTATGAGAACTAAGCTCATGGTGCAAATGTAAGGGTAGGCCGACATAGTTAGTACAAAACATATAAATTAATTGTATTATTTAGTATATTTATGATACCATCCTCCTAAATACAGCATTAGCTTACATATTAGCTCTGACAAAAGTATAATACAATGAAGGCAAATTGGAATGGTTATATCATACCTAGGATTTATTTGGAATTGATTAAGATCAAGTTTTATTCGATATCTCAAATTTGAATATCCACTTCAGCAGTTTCAACTTTCGTTTAGTACTTATCACAAATCTCAGTGTATATAATAGTAACGCTACAATAGTCTTATTTATTCAATTCTGATACAAAACTATCACAATGTATACTATTTTAAATTCTATAATTTACCATTATAATAATGTGTGTGCGAACTATACTCTCCTCTTGGGTATGTTTAAAAATGTTACTTTCTAAAATCATGCCGAGGAAAAATGACGGTAAATTGTTAGTAAGAAGTATTATACTGTCTATCCTTTAATGCAATTTACAAGTAAAATATTTTGCACCGAAATGTATTAAGCGTAAATTTAACATACTGACTGAGAATTCTTTCGAGTAAGATGAGATATCCTTTAATTGAAGACCGAAGTCTGTGTAAAGGACAGTAATCAGTCTGTCACATAATAAGCATTATCTAATATTTTTTAAATTATTTTACTAAGAGTAATTTACTTTTTAATAAAATAAATTTATATATACTATCAGTTAACCGCGTCTTCACACGGAGTTTTGTAGGTTTTGCGCCTGTATTAGCACTTCTTGTTCAAATGAAGTATATTTCCTACTCTAATGTTAAGTTTTACTTCCTGCCACAATCAATAAAATATGTATATATATATATATATATATATATATATATATATATATATATATATATATACATGTATGTATACATGTATACACAGTAAATTGCAACGATCACATATATATATATATATATATATATATATATATATATATATATATGATCATTGCAATTTACTTTGTTTTTAGTTTTTTTCCATAGTTCATTTTGGACTTTTTTCCTAATAGGAAAATATATATCAAAGATCAGAGAAGCCTACTTCTGTCACTAGATGGGTGTTTTTTTTAAGTCTTTTAATCATACTAGAAGTTTGATGGTAACTTTGACTTTGATATCTAATACTTAATATTAGCTAAAAATGTAGAGTTCAAAGTACATTGAAATGAATCTATTTGCGTATCTGTTTTCTTTAAAAACTGAAAAAATGTCCAATATTTTATAAAATTTAAATCTGAACTCCTACATTTGCTTAAGCAAAGCCCAGCGTACTTTCATCTAGCATAGTTCTTGCCAATTGCTTTAAAGGGGGTCTTTGAACTCCAATTCTGACCATATTGTGTTTCATGACATTTTCCAATAGTTAGATAAGCTATTACCTAGTCTCTGAATTCTAAAAAAGCATAAAAACTAATCGGAACTCCTTAGAGAATGTACAAACTATAAGCAAATTGAAAATATTTTTAAAACTAATATTACATATGGTTGTTATGTCACAAAAACTGTTTCACAAAACAGTTCATTAAATGTTAGATGCTATTTCAGTTAATATTTCGAAAAATTAGAGTCCAAGAAGGGATGTTTTTAAATATTTTAAGGACCAACTGTGCTTAGCTCATAAAAATTTTTAAAATAAATAAGGCATATATTGATACCATGCATAGTAAGAACGTCAATGTAAAATACATTGAATAGAAGACGTGGAAGGAAAATAAAACAAACAAAGGGTCTTTCGCATTTATAATACTATTATGATAAGATTATGATATTTTTATTTAAATAATATAAGCTAAACCTTTAAGCTCATGTAAAAATTTAACTTAATATTTTGAAACTCTCAAAATAAATGGAGTTAGTAATTTTAGTTATTTATGTATGTTTATATGTATAAATTATTATAATTTATTAATTTTATAAACTTTATTGAAGATGAGTGATTAAAATTTCGTAAAATGCTGTTTGACGTACCATTTTTTTATTTATATTCTGGCTTAATATTAGTATAAAAATATTTAAATCTCATATTGAATTTAGTTAAATTACATAAAAACCATGAATGGGGCTTTCTTACGTTGTTTATGAAGATTTTTTCACGTTAAAAGTCTACTTTATCTTTAAAATAAACTATTATATCTTAACTAAATAGATATAACATGAAAAATAGGAAGTTCTTGTTCTTATTATTTTCGTCTTTTGTCTGTATATAACTTATAAGCTTTATACCTCTCTAGTACTGTCAAAGCATTAATTCAAAGTTATTGCAAAACGCAAACGCAATATTCCTAAACAATTTTGTAAGAACTATCTATATATATATATATATATATATATATGTGCAAAAAATCAGGTATCATGACCATTTAATTTTATTTATATACGGAGTTATAATTTGAAAATACTCACATTTAACAAACTCATACAAAATAATGTAGTTCTATAAGTAAAAGGCATTTAAATCCTAGTTATATACCCATAACGTATTAAGTGAAACCAACATTATTGAATCGTATCATTTAAATAGTTTTACGTATAGACATGGCTCCTATATGCACCTCAGAAATAACACTAAGAATCGTTTTAATAATATCATCAAATTGTCCCTCACAAGGGGTAAAATCCTTTCAAATAAACACTTATCTTTAGTCAATCCAAGACTCCATTACAATTTCCTACTCCCCTATGACCGGTTTTCCAGTTTAAAAATCTATGACTAAATAAAGTTTAATCAGGAACATCAGTTTTTGTTACATTTGAATTGTTTCTTTTTTGCAGCGTTACATTATTTTGTTTTTTCTTATTTACTCTATTACGACTTTGTTATGAAAGTTATCAAACAATGAAAATTATTGACATGCTTATAATAATTTAGTTATTTTTCGGGGTATATTGTGTTAGGGTTGGTTATTATTTTAAAATATTATATTATATGCCAATCATTAATTGAGACGCCAGTAATAAAAACTGTAAGAAGTAAACATCACAACTTACTAATAATGCATTACTAATGTTATAAACAAAATAATAACCTAAACCTGAAATAAGCTTTTGTTTTTACCATGCAATAGTTTATACATCGTTAGTTTATTATTACTGTACTGAACGAAAACTATTTGCAATGTATAAACTGTTAGTATAATTTAAGCTTCATCTAGCAAATCACAACAACTCCTTTAAGAGAAACAAAGATGAACTTGGATCACACGCAATTAACAAGTTCAGTTCCAACTAAAGCTACTTCCCACACTATTACGTACACAGAGTGTATTATCTAAGCTAGTGGCTCGTGCTTTGTACACTGAAGTAAAATGTTCAAAACAGAATGGATTCTATAGTATAGCCTATATTTAAATCACGCATTAAACTTTTGTTGTTTGATCCTTGTTTTATTCGAGGTGTTTTAAATTCACGTCAAAGTAAAGCTATTTTTATATAATTTAAAGGGGAATTATGGTAATAATATGGACAAGACAAAGTTACCGGGAAGCAATAGTTTTTAAATAGTGATATTATTCGGCTAGTACAATTTTAGAACTTACAATATAAGAAGATCTGAAATAAAAGCGACGAAATGAAGACTTACGCGTTCCCTGAGGGGGAAAGTAGATTTACCCGCTCGGACAATGGGTCGCTAAGGATTTGTCGGCTGAAATGGACTTTCCTTTGGGAGACGCTTTTGTACTGACAACTGTGTCTTTTATGGATTTCTCATTTGATATTATTTGTTACTTCCAACTAACAATAGTTAAATTATGGAGAAAAGGATAACCAAATATAAATAACGCTGGTTTCAACATGCGTCAAACAGGTGGCTTTGTAATTTTAATGGATATGCTTTGCAGTAAACAAAGTATATAGACCATTTTCTGTAAACTAAGTTTCTTTGTGTTTATTATATCACTTTTAATCTGGAAGGTTACATATTTGTGGAAGAGGTTAGAACTTGAAACCATTTACTTCGTGTTATAGATAACCCCTGAAAATGGTAAGGTTAAAAATTATTACAGTACTACTTGAGACATTAAAATATTTTAAACGTGAAAACCCAGTTTTAAGGATTAAACTCTCAACATTATGGAGATATAAATGCCGTTTAAACGTAAAAACTAATTTATTAGTCTATGACTTTCAGAGGAACATGGAGAGTATTTATATTTACGTTTTTATATATAGGCTAATTACCTTTAAATCTATATTTAGGCCATTATTATTTGAAAATTTACTGGCTTTATGTATTTCATTTTTATAAATTTGGAAGTAGTGAGTAATTTGATGCAAATTTCCAATATAGTAAATTTGTTGACTGTCACTTTACATCGTAAAATATTTAGGATATTTTACAGTTTATTTCGAATATAGATTTTAAAACACGTGTCATTTGTTGCCCGCTTTCATTTTAAAATTCTATAATTACAACTTGAAACTCAGTTTGTTTCATTCTTTGTATAAAAGATTATGCAATTAAAATCTTACAAAAGGATGACCAATGTGTAATTATAGACATTTTGCATTGTTTATTCAATTCTTACTGTTAGCATGCAAAGTCTCTTTGTTCCTACATCGCCAAACCGTATGACACGTTGTTTTTTTTGTTTATAACTATTACATTTTCCAGGGTCCAGCGACTGGTCTGTACTTGATGAAATCTCCAATCGGTAATGCATTATTGAATAAATAATCTGAACGCAATCACATTTCCAAGGTAAACTTTAAATCACTACAGTGGTTATGCAAATATATTATTCTTGATTGATTTTCAGTTCTGTTTGAAATTTCTAAAGCGCAAGTTCGTCTAGAATGAATTTTGTCATCATACATAAACATATGCTTTAAATAGAGATGTCAAATTCAATCACTTTACTAGGAAACTGCTAATCACACAAATCAATGTATTTATTTGTGAATATGGTTTCCTTTCCTAGTAATATTAGTTTTGGCTAAATTACAAACTTTTAATTTAACGTGCGCACATATTGTTTACAGGTTTCCCCAACATAATTAGTGGAATTAAAATGCATTAAAGTAATAAACTTAATACGTAACTTCGGATTAACAGCATATCCTATTTGAACTAACAATTAGAAAGGAAAACAAAAATAAAGTACAACACATTTGGAGAAAGAGAATCTAAAGCGCCATGCGTTTACGCTTATATAATACTATAGTAAAATGCGATTACACGAATGCTAAAATAACCCGAAGAAGAAACGCGAAGCGCGATTAATATAACTTAAAGTTAAATATTTACTCCTAATCAAAATGCGATTAAATTTTTCATGTAAATATAACGTTGCGCGATATTAAATGCTCTGGAAGAGTGTATGTGTATCTGTATAAAATACTTATCTCTCCTTTACAGTGAGTGACTATATTACTCCTGAAAGTGATTTAAGTGTCACAGTTAATTGGTTACATTCACATTTAAAAGTAACATACATTTTTATAATGGATGAATACAGGTGAGACTACTGAACTGTCACTTATCTGCACTTACACGTTCCTGTACGGCGTAAAAAAGTAAATATTCATTCCCAAACAGTTATTTTGTTCACTTAGGATCATTAGCTGGGAACTTCTCATTACACTTAGGCCTAATATTTCCTTTTAGGCTTGCTTCTAGGTGACAAGATATTCAGGACGGTTAAGGATAGAGGTAAAGGTCGCCTTCTGTTGAGATCCTATGAGGAAGGATAATTGACTAAATGCCAATCATGTAATATTGGATGAAGGGAATGCTAGCGCAATTTATATCAAAATTAACACGTCTCAACTCTATATTGATTGATTATAGAATAAATAGGATAAATTTGCTTTACAAAATAGTATTGGAATACCCGAAAATCCTAGCGCACTCGATACTTGCACTATGAATAACTGTTGCACTGTAATCGGTACGGATATTTCAGGAAATAAACTAAAACATAGTTTAAGAGTATGAACAGCGTTCAGTATTTCGAGACAAATGATAATATTGCCATAACACTCCCTATAAAAATATATTTCTCGTCTAGTCTAAGCATAATCAAATCTCTCAATTAAATGGAAGGAATATGTATTACATGCCTGATTAAAGCATTTACTATCATATTTCCTTCCGCATAATATTTCAGTTTTATATTATAAACTTCAGACGGAATCATAGTTTAATCCAGAAATTTTAATTTCCTCTTGGCAGTGTTTACAAAATATGTGGTAATCTCTTGCGGATTATCTCTTTGCACTAAGCAAAAAACCTGGTTTTTATTAATATAAATAGACAATTTTCTATTCATATAAGAAAGTTTGTACCAGTCGAACTAGTTTAGATGGAAGTGTAAATGGTAAAAAATATTGAACGTCTTAAACATATGAAACTTTTTTTTGTTCGTACCATATTTTTCTTTACTTTATTATCAGACACGTAAATAAATGTTTAATTGGCGTCAGGTAACCGTGTGAACATCATTAAGGTGGTGGTTATCAGTCTCAATAACTACTTGAAAGTCGGTTTAAAGTTGTATGAAGCTAGAAAATATATATTTTAAAAAGAAATTATTATTCTATATCCTTGACCATTTGGACATCTTTCTATTTCGACCTCCACCAATGTTGGCACAGCTGACTGTTGATACCTTCTTTAGAGGACATTACTCTATATATTTCAAGAAAACCACTTTGTGTGTTCATACTATGCAATTTAGCTACCGTCTCCTTGTCTACATTGTTTAATGGAACCTTTGAATACATAAATTCTAGTTTAATTTACTTGCAGTGACGTTCTTTCAATGTCTTATTTGAAGAAATACTACCTTTAATAGTTAATGACCCGTGGTAAAAGCCACAGTAATAAAGAGCGACAGTGACATAAAAGGAGACTTGCCCATTAAAAGACACCACAAAGACATAACAAGACGAATAATGCTGTTTTCGCCGGTAACAAGAGTTTGGCACTCTCACAATAAAAGGTCTACTTGGGTCTCTCTGAACACAATACCCAGCCCCGAGTGACTGGACTCTCTTAGACTGTATTGTACAGCTCTCCATTATCTCTGATCTTTGATCTTGTAATGTAATATACGAGTAAGGCAATACTATTCACAGGTACATATATTTGGCACTATCACAATAAAGGTCTACGTGAGTCTCACTGAACTACAATACCCAGCCCCGAGAGACTCTGGACCGACTTAGACTGTATTGAGCAGCTCTCCATTATCTCTGATCTTTGATCTTGTAATGTAATATACTAGTAAGGCAATACTATTCACAGTATACAATATTTGGCACTATCACAATTAAAAGGTTGACGTGAGTCTCTCTGAACACAATACCCAGCCCCGAGAGACTGGACCCACTTAGACTGTATTGTGCAGCTCTCCATTATCTCTGACCTTTGATCTTGTAAGGTAATCCACGAGTAACGAGTATAAAAGAACATATTAATTTATAATAATAAAAACATCTAAAGTAGTGGAACATGATACAAGGAGAAGTCTTCGCAAACATTTTGAATTGTTGAGTAGTTTTTACAGAATCTAAGGGGACAAAGGAAACAAAATTGAAAATGCCTGTGTAGCAGTTTGAGAAGATGAAAGTATTTCTCACCTTCCTCAAACTTCAGTGGTGCTTTCATAGCTTTTTTAAAAGGAGACATCTAGAAAGAAAATTTTAATTGTAAATCATATTTTTCCAAGTGGTATTGTTATAATTGTAGTATTCACTACTAGTTTTAAATTTTATTTCAATTTCATTGCCATAAGTATTTTCTATTTGATACACATTTTATCTGTTTATAGGCTATTTCACAACTTATGATTGGTGAAAGTGTGTTTGCGATAAAATTTTGTGAAAGTATATAAAAATTCTTGAACACTAATGTACAAGATAAACTTAAACAAAATTAACTACTGCCAAAGATATACTGATACATCAAATATTAATATTATAATTAACTTATGTCATTATCTTATTAGAAACGGACTGTAGTGAAATATTTTTGGGTTTTTACTAATATAGTATTGACGTTTAAGTTTAACCATCATTAAACCTTACATCGTAGAATTATTACAAATATATCATTTGAAAGATATGATTTAAGGCTTTTTGATTTCCATTTAATGTGTATACATTTTGAGAATACAAACGACTAACTTAAATAAAATGATGTTTTTTTTCAGAATAATTAATTCAAATAGTTTTAGAAATCGCTGGATGTGTATTAAGAATATATTAGTAATAATGCAATTACCATAAACAAAAGAATGTTATAGTGTCTTACGTCTAATATTGTTCTTATCGGTACAACTGTTGATTTCTTAATTTGGGAAAATATTTTTGTATATGGATATTTCCCATTTTTATTTAATTTGGCGACAATTAAAAGACATCCATACCATTTCACTGTAACCCTATACGCTTAAATCTATATCTAATAAATACTATTAAATGTAAATAATACAATACTTTTCCAAATTATTTATTTTTTGGACGAGACCTTTCTAAACCAAAGGTTTCATCATCAGGGTACTGCACAAATAAATATTAACATTATTTTTATTACAATTAAAATACCATTTGGTAAATATATAAATAGAAAATTTTGGAAATACTTCAGCCAGTATGAAAAATTAGATATCACTAAAGTATAATTTTTGAATAAAATGAGAAGAAAGAAGAATGGAATTTTCAATAGGACCTTCTTCATCGCTTATGAGTTTTTCTTTATTTATGTTTATGTGCAGTGTTTTACAAACATTTAAGTTCATTGGTTTTTTCCCGTTTTTTATCAATGTTAGGTTTTTAATTGATATTCTTTGTCCTGATTCGATGCAGTCCTTGGTTACGGCAGATTTTTTCCACTCTTCCATATTTTGGGTGTGATAAACGCTCTTTAAATCCTGTTTTTATACTTCTTTTTGATTGTCCCAATATAAATTTTGTCACAGTCATCGCATCCAATTTTATAAATTCCTGATTTATTATCATTTAAAATTTTGTCTTTAGGGTTTCCTAAAATGTGGGATAGTTTGCTGCTTGTTCTGTGAATTATAGCTTTATTTGTATGTTTAAAAAATATGTCTAATATATTTCTTAGATAAATTAATATATTTTAAGTTCTTGTAGGTAATAGACATTTTATAATTATTTAACATGCACAATTTTAAATAAATATATACAAATTCTATAAAGAAATTCTTCATAAAAAATATACAACTTTATACTTGTAACCTATTTTTAATCTCTCTTTGAAACATTTTACATATCCATACGCTGCATAATTAGAGGTTATTTTTGAAAGACAAATTAATTAATCTTTTGAAATGTATTCAGGTTAATGAGTATGAATTACATTTTAAACCATACTAACATCTTTATTTAAAATCCAAAACTCCCTGGTAAATTTGAATTTTTATCATTTAAAATATACCTTTTCTCTTTATCCATCTAATGAGAGAAAAATTATCGTATGTTTGTTTGTATGTTTCTGCGTTTGCACGTGTTACCATGGTAACGATCGAGCTGTTTTAAATCGTTTGAAAATGTTAGTCTATCTTTGTGACCGCAACTTCTAGGAAATAGCTGTTGTACGTAATATAAACTGTGGAATATGCCATAGCACGTTTTGTTAAAGTAATCCCTATTTTCAAATATTGTTTTGTGTGTAACTTTGAATGGTTAAATCGTAATAAGCGTAAGTGGAGCATATGTTTTATTACCATTTAATTATGCAAAACAACAAAATCATGATCAAACTTAACAAAATTGTCAACAATAACATTCGGAGTTGGTTTTAAAGAGTATATTGCTATGTTTTAAAAATGATCAATGAATTATGAACTTGGAAAACCACTTATTATAGGCATTGTTTTATCCTATTAAAAAATAATAACGCATTATTTTCTGCCTATTCATAATGTCGAATTTAGCTTGAAATAAAATTAAAGTTTACTAGCTTTAGAGAAGCCTATTACTCATGGACTGAAAATTGAAATTTTAACCAACTGCCTGTTTGTATGCACTATGTCTCTAAATACAATAATCTGAAGAATTGAAAATTGTACATTTCTATACAATATACCATAGTATATTTGTATATAAAAAACATGTCTGTGTAAGGAAAATCGAGCTCGATGATGGTACATGTCTCTATATGGTATTTAGCGGAATTTAATTGAAATTTTACGAT
Organism: Homalodisca vitripennis; assembly: GCF_021130785.1. Taxonomy (NCBI): domain Eukaryota; kingdom Metazoa; phylum Arthropoda; class Insecta; order Hemiptera; family Cicadellidae; genus Homalodisca; species Homalodisca vitripennis. Next base: position 5,910,119 of record NC_060211.1, on the reverse strand, counting down.
GATGGCAGCGAAATGTTCAGAATAAATTAATGTGTGTAAAACAAAAAATGAGTGCAATCATAAGAAATGTGACGTAGAAACATACACAGTTATAGACTTCAAATTTTACATTCAGATTCAGCAAAGCCTCATATGCATCACTTGCTAGGTTGGAAAAAGGACAATATGCCTGTGTGTTTTTAAAAACTATAAAAAATACGCTTTATTTTAAAGGACATTTGATTTATCTCAGTCATGCGTATTCCTCGTGATTAGGTCACGATACACTTACACTGCGTGATATCGATAAATGAAATTCTTAAGAGCAATAGAGGATGTGAATACAAACATTGTTTACAACCATGGGGTTGTAAACGTTTAGTTTCTTAGAAAATCTAGAATTTTCGTAACGCAACCTTTTAGGCAACGCGTAGTGTTACCTTTAAGATTCGGCCAAAAAAGGCAAAGTTCGGAAACAAAATTTCACTATCTTTGAAATAACCCATAAAAGAACAACATAATATAAATAATAATGTAAAACACTATTAGTAAAACAAATTCCTCCCAATTCCGTCGATGCAAAGCTAAGTTCTTCGCAACACAGACTGTCTTACATTTTGAAAGAGTCGGGGTTTATCTCTCCCTTCTGCTGCTGCAGCTACAAAAAGGCGCGATGAGGGTTTCGACACTTATCACTGGTGTCTCGTAACTCAGGCCTTTACGAAGCCCCAAAGGAAAATGTCCAGCGGTGTAAATGATCGGGAGACGTCGCTGGCTATTGGACAGGGCCATTCCTCCCAATCCATCATCCGGGGTACTCCTGGTTCAGGAAATCATGCACCGCTCTCCTAAAGTGTGCAGGAGCGCCGTCGTATTGAAACAACCATTGAGGTGAGGAGGGCGGCTATACGGTCCTACAAGCACGTTTATCATTATCTAGATGTTTACTAAACACCTCTCGGGTGTTAAAACGCTTTTTCTGGTGAAGGTGGCTTCATCCGTGACTAGCAGGGATTCGGGCATGTTGCGTTGAAATCTACTCACGGATATGGAAGTTATGAAAGCATTTTGATTTTTTACAGATGGCGCTAATTTTTACGTAATATCTTCGAAACAGTTCTGTGCCGATATTTAAGTCTTATGCTGCAGCTCGCGTACTGGTCGAAGGGTTGCCATTAAACCGTACCAAGACATCTCTTCTAATTCATCCCGAAATGAAGATCATGTTCATGAAAGGCGCCACCAGACGCCCACGTCTCCCGTAGTTGCTGATCAACAGCAAGGAAAGTACGAGCATTGAGAACTACTTTGGCTGGGTATCTTTAATGATAAAGGTGACGTGCACTTCCTGCTATACGAGTTGTGATAAACTGTAATAAGCCTACCTGCTGGTGTTTTGGAAATTCTAAATTGTTTCGATGTCGATATGTTACTACAAATATAGTGTACTACAAAAAACACATCTCTACAAACTTTATCTCGTATGTACAAACATAATAACTAATATATTTTTACAGTCTTGTTTGCATGAATGTGTTATTTTATTTGTAAGTAAGAAGCAAAATAAATTAAATTTCAGGAGGTTTGTGCATCAGAAATGCATATCCTATTCTCAAATATTTTTAATATATACAGCTTGTACTTTTTCTTGTAGTCTCAAATTTATGTTTTGTTTGACTCTGAACATGGACATGAAATTTTGAATGAAACTTCATTTACAAACAGGAAACATCTAGTTTATTGGCGAGGCTTTTCCATCCATGGAATTATTGTGCGTTAGTGAACATTTTTATATTGATCATATGGTTATCCTCGATGCTAATACAAATATCACACAATAAACAAATTTGTAGACACACTAAGAGAAATACCTACACACCAAAATCAAGCATTTTGAAAAAATGCAGCCTAAATATTGGTAAAGGTTTATAGACAAATTTCATCTGCAGACTTTATCTTATGGATTTTTTCATAGACAACCGAGAGTGGCATGTTTTTGTTATGTTGTGTGTTAAGGTGTACTTTTTTGTGTTGTATTGTAAGGGATTTGGCGAGGTGTAATTGAAGCCTATCAATCAGTAGACCAATTATTTCTTTAATGTCCTGTGAATAATATAAAAACTTATTTTCCATATAAATTTCTATCTGCGTATCCACTGAATATATGAAAAATTGAATGTGCTATAGTCTTGAAACTTTGATTGCAACTGTTACGTCACGTGGTAGGGCGTACAACTACATTCTAGTAGTATTGATGACATTTCAATCACTACTTTACATAATTTCATTGTTGGCAAGACTTGACACAGGTCTATTCCGTATTTTCACAGAATTAGAATATAACAATCCCAGTACAAAACATCAATGTGAAAATATGGACAGCATTAATTATAAGATTTTGATAAAGAAAAGGAATAAAAAACGATGTGCAAATTTTTCATATTTTCAATAAAAAGAACAATGATTTTTAAGGGTTAATTTTATATTAATAGTGTAATATTATTACTGTAACTTTTTACCATTTTAATCTAACATTTCTACATCGTTTTCTATTTGAAAACGATAATTAATATTGTCAATTAAAGGTGATAACAGTTAGCATAAGTAGTAATTTTGAACAATTAAAAAAGTTTTTTTATTCCTCATTTCATCATAACAACCCATTGAAAACGCTATAATACCTAGTTTAGACCTTTTTAAATAACAATTACATTGTAAATTACTGTAATCTATTGATGGCCAACGAGTTAATCAAAGCTCAGTTCAACTCCGCTCTAACTGTAATATTTATTACTCCCAGATGGCACAACTAATGATGAAGTGTTCTGCTATTCGTGACTATTTAATAAGCTTGCCCTACTTTATAAGTGCCTATGCAACAGTTTCATAGCAACTAAAATATACAAGGCAACATTATATCAGGTATTAGCTGTGGGCTGTAGAAATAATATTTGTAAAAAGGTTTAACTAAAAGAAGTAATTTATACAGTTTTTAAGTTCTCATTTTATTTCTTAAGAATTCGTGACATGGGACCAACAAAAATTAGTATAATTAATTGCTTTTTTTACAACACATTCAAGGTTGGAAACCTCCAGACTTAGTAGCTTCCGGGCTGTGCACGATTTCTGTACGTACAAAGTATCGGTTTGGGGGGAAATCAATGTGTTTGACGTCTTGTAACACTCAAAATTTCGGGCTTTTGGAAATAATTCGTTTGAGAAGTCTTTTTCATTGAGTGTAGACATTCCGATTTAATACGCTAGACAAGTTAATTAATAAAAAAAACAGTAACCAGGTTCATAGAGCCAAATTATTAGGATTAAGACTGTTACAGGAACTACGAGTAATCCATCTCGTAATGGGAAAACCTAGTTATTTCTTTAAAAGATTTAAGCTTGAAATAAAATAAATGAATATTTATTCAATGAGGCACCAAATTAATGTTGTGTAAACGAATTGGAACAACTTTGTTTAGCGGATTTAGAGGATGAGTAGAGGAATAGTGAGAGGTTACATAAATGACGGGACTGCCACTCACTGAAGTTGTGTTCATCTATTCATTGTTGATTCACCTCCGCACTAAAGAATTGTCGCAGGGTCTTGACATTGTCTGAGCACTGTTGAGAATAATTATGGAACGAACAGTAGTCACATGGAAGCCAAGTCGATAATCACTTGGTAGTGTAGAATCAGGAGAGCGAAACGTGTAAATACGAGTACCTACAGAAACTATTAAACTTCATCGCAGGGCAAGGGGGACAAACACCTTTGAAATTGACAGATTCAGTTAAAAATCATAAAAGGGGAGAGCGATCATTAATCTCTATGTGCTCCAACCAGTGGCGCCATTGTAGGAAAACTCTGGAGACGCTCAAAACGACCCGACTCATACAAACCAACTTGGCCTAGAGGAGTATGTCCTATTGCTCCGACCAGTCAGAGAAAGTGATTTGATGATCATGTAGTGATAATCTGTTCGTATGCAGCCCGCTAATGTAAACTCATATGTCAAACTACGCATAAAAGGTAGTATTTATCTTAAAGTAAAATTAGAATTTGTATATAATAATTTAGTAATTATTTAAATATTATACAATATGCTTCATAGAGATTTCTGTTCATTCAAGCTTTTATATTTTGATAGTTTCCCGTCTCTGGTGGAACATGCTCTCTATAAACTTGTATAAGGCCTCTATAAGGAATCTAAAGGTTTTAATTAATTATCGTCTTTTATTTATTGCAAAATCCAACAGCTGCCGGCCATCAGAAGGTATATCAATCTGGGTCATTTCACGTTACAAGGTATTTAGGAGCAAGGAATGTGGGACGGTCCTTTCTCATACCCATTTCTGTGAAATTTCAACTGCAAAAACTCCTGCCCTAACACCCTTAGTTTAAAATTTATGATTTATAAAACGTAAACGTATGATTGAATTGTGTATGCTCAGAGTTTCTATTTCTTAACATAGAAAAAGCACAAACTAATGTTTTTTGGTAAAGAATTGAACGGCAGAATGTTTTAATTCTTTTTGATAAAATCAATTTATTCCTAGGGTACTAATTATAGTTCTACTGTTTTTCGAAGAGTTCCGAAAGTCTCGTTAGTACATTTTTATAAACCGGTATTTTACATGAAATATTTACTAGATTTAAAAAAATTAACTAATCGATGAATAGACTTCATCCAAAATCAACGTAAAATATTCGTTGCTTGATTTCATTGCATAGAATATTATTGTGTGGTTCCAGTTGAAATCCACAACTGGCCGTAGAAATAGATAAAACAGATGGGCTAAATAGTTGTGTGGAAAACTTTTACGACTTTGAAGCTCCAACCCCTCTGGGATAATTCATTCTGCTGGATTTTCAAAACAGTTTTTAGATTCTTAGTTTTACTAATATCAGTTTTGTAGTGTATAAAGTATTTACAAGTCGATACAAAAAGATTTCTGGAATTATTTCTGATTGAGGCTTGTTAAACTTAATTTCCATATCGGTTTTTGTTAAAATTCATTAACGCATAAAATATTCCCAGTAATCGCTTACAAAATATTTTTTCCGTAGTGTAATGATTCTGTATCGTTGATTATTTCAAGTGAAGTGTACTCAAATTAAACACCAATTCGTACAACTCTAAAACTTTTAATTACTATGCTGGAGATTTATTAATAGGAGAATAATACTCTCTTTTCCCTTAAGGTGCTCAAGAGCTCCACAAGATTTGCATATCCTTTGTTAAATCTCTTTACTTTCTAAACATGATGCGTCTATTGATTTGGTTATGTAAAAAACGGAATTATAGCAGTATAATATGCATGCGCTCTAATATAAGAATATCCACACAAATAATAGTTTCAAATCATACAAACTTAAAAATTTGTAGTAGTTTGATAGTGTAGAAATATGTTTAAGAAAGAAAAATGTTTTTCTGCTCGATCCTAATTGTCTATTAAATGATTTATTATATTTCCCTGAATAAATACGCAGTAATGCTGCTAGTGTTACTTTGTTTACACGTTTGAAGCCGCGTCACAACACTCTGGCACAATTAAAATGTAAAATATTTTTCCTGTTATAGGGTCATCTTCATTCCAAGGATGTTAAATTGATACATGTTTTGTTAAGCGAATAGTTATTTTGAGTTTAATATCCTTGGAATCAAAATAAATTTCCAGTGTAAAGAAAAAGCATATCTTGATATTAATTTTATTAGCAATATTACACAGTGTACAAGATAATTTGCTTATTAAATACGTGCTGGAAGTAGTAGGAAATTAAAGTTGAAATATCTGTAATACTTTCACAATTTGTTTAATATAAAAGCATTTATTCCAACTAAAGGGTATTAAATTAACTTCGTAGCAGAATTTACAATCTTCCTACAAATATTTTGCTATTTTATTTAATGAGTTCAGTTTTATTTGTAATAGGGGAGACAGAGAAGGGGAAACATTTTTCATACAACGTTTTCTTATCAACCAAGCAAAACTTAACGCCCATGTCTTAATTAATAACATTGTTTTAGGATAAAAGTGTTGTTATTTGTTTTTTTATGATTAAAAGCATTTAATGTTTTTCTGAATGATTAGATCTCGTTATTAAAATAAAGTTGGTGGATGTGGCAAAAATGGACATGACTTGATGTACGTAACTTTTTTTCTTAAAAAACAAAGCCTATCTTCCTTTCACAATCTTCTGCATGAAAAACACTTATGCATTGCATAAATTACTTCTTTATATACCGAGGCTCTTTTATAGTAATGGGGGGGGGTGGGGGGGGGGGGGGGTGGGGGGGGGGGGGGGTGGGGGGGGGGGGGGGTGGGGGGGGGGGGGGGTGGGGGGGGGGGGGGGTGGGGGGGGGAGAGGATTATGCTAATGCGCGCTGTGGTGTTGAATATTGCGTGGAAGGAAGTACCTGTAGTTAGCAGGTGACACTTGAGAAGTCGAGCGTGGTGATTCACAGATTACAGCAAGTAGTGTAACATGACAAGTGTACACTAGCATGTAAGTGCGTCGCTTCCTACGCGAGGATAATGAGCTAAATGTGAGCTGTGTGTTGAATATTGAGCGGGAAGGAAAGTACCCTGTAGTTAATGCAGTGAACCTTGAGAATGCGCGTGTGATCACAGTTACAGCAAGTAAGTGTAAAAAAAACATGACAAGTGTTACATAGCATGAAGTGTGCGTCGCTTCCCTACCGCGAGGATTCTGCTACATGCGCCGCTTGTGTGTTGAATATTGCGGGAAAGTGAAGTACCTGTAGTTTAGCAGTGAACTTGAGAAATCGGCGTGTGGATCACAGTTACGAAGCAAGTAGTGTAACATGACAAGTGGGTTACATAGCATGAAGTGCGTCACTTCCTACGCGAGGGTGATTATGCTATGATGCGCGCCTGTGTGTTGAATATTTGGGCGGGATAGAAGGTAAGTAGCCTGTAGCTTATGCAGTTTGAACTTGAGAATCGGGCGTGTGATCACAGTATTACAGCAAGTAGTGTAACATGACAAGTGTACATAGCAATGAAGTGGCGTCGCTTCCCTACGTCGAGGATTATGCCTTAAAGTAGCTGTGTGTTGAATGATTCGGCGGGAACGGGAGTACCTGTAGTTAACAGAGAACTTGTGAACGCGGTGTGATGACAGTTACAGCAAGTATAGTAAACATGACAAGTATACGTAACATGAACTGCGTTCGCTTCCTTACGCGAGGATTCTGCTAATTGCGCCGCTGTGGCTGTGTTGGAAATATTTGCGGGTAAGGAGAAGTACCTGTAGTTAGCAGTGAACTTGAGAATCGCGTGTGATCACAGTTACAGCAAGTAGTGTAACATTAACAAGTGTACATAGCATGAACTGCGTCACCTTATACGCGAGGATTATGCTAATGCGCGCTGTGTGTTGAATATTGCGGGAAGGAAGGTACCTGTAGGTTAGCAGTGAACTTGAGAATCGCGTGTGATCAGAGTTCGTCTTTGTTACTCTCATATTATCTTCTCTAATTGCATACATCAAACTTTATAGAATCCATTAGTTAAAGTAATCAATATCCATTCATAGTGATTAAAAGAAAGGCAGATTCTGTGTGCAAGTTTTATACTCATATGAAATTGAAACATATGTTTAATAAGTTGCACAATTTTGCTACGACGACCTAATAGCGATTAGCTTGCTGTTATTTGCAAACATCTTCCATCGTACACTTAAAGAAATCCGTTCATAAATCATTGATAATGTATAAGGCCTTGTAAATTTGAATAGAAGTTTGAAATTAGCAAAAATATTACATATCCGTACTACCAATAAAGATACTTTTTCCATTGCTATATATCGTTCATAAAATTGTTTAAAAAATTAAATAAAAATGCATAATAGATCAAATTATGAGTAACTAAGATCATTTAATCATGGCATATCCCGAACATATACTATTAAATATAATTCCATTAGTTGATATACACTTCTAATGTCCCACTAGGAAGGCATTATTAGATCATGAAATTACGACATTTAAAATAATTATAAAGTTTGTCGATTGACTTTAAAGTAAGATGTAGTGAAATTTTGCCCTTAACTTGTGTCAATAACAGGTCTGCTATTTCCGCATAATATTTGAATAAAAGACAGGGGGATACCTATAGCAGGGGGAGGAGTGGTGCGAGTGTGTAAAAGTTGACGGGTAAGAGAAAACGGTGTGAGCAATATTATACCCGATATTTCCCGAAAAAAAACTTGAGGAGCAGTTTTATTAGTAAGACACGGAGATTTTGTGACCAAAAAAAACCCAAAGGAAGGAAAATTTGAAATAAAAGATGAAATAGAGTAAATCTCAGGTGCAGATAGAACAATACAGTTGGTGATTCTCGGTCTTGACCTAAATAACTTTGATATCAGAGCTAGACTAGCCCAGTCAGAGTTAGAAAGACAATTAACGGGAGTGGATCGCTGGGAGTCTTTAATCAAGAAAATTTACAATATGGGGCTGGGACCTTTTGATGAGCACAACTCACTCATGTGGAGATGCGAGTGACGAAAAATCTAGCCTAGACCGAAGGCTCCCAAAATTCAAGAAAGTATCTCATTGCGAGTAAGTGAGAGAGTAAGTATACAGGGTTCTGTAAAATTACTCTGACTCACACCGAGGTATCATAAACTCATTACAGTTTTGATCCAATTGGTTCCCTACAGAGGTATACTCATAGGGACAAACGGTTAGCATTCTAGTCAGACATTATCATATACTAAAATAAGAATATGATGTGGTAGTGAAAAAAAATACACAGATAGGCAATACAGCGTTGGACTGTCAGTTACATGCCGTTACGGACATGTGCCGCTGCCCAACGACTACTGTGTACATCAGTTTCACACATCGAGTTGACATACTTTTTTACATTTATTTACGCTCCCTTCACTCTGCTTGTATCATTAAATTATGATTATAAAGTAAAAAAATACTATACAAATTTTTACAGAACATTTGTTTCAGAAAGACTGTAAAATTTAATATAAGATTAAATATGGGTCAAGTTACCGATTATACTACCGTTATTTCCTTATATATTGTAACCGTATAGTATCCTTTTCAATTCATATATAAACACCAACACCAGCTCTGCCGCACAAACTTGGGTTACTATGCGTATTACACAAATTGGGCTTAGACTCATATATGAAGAAATATTGTAGTAAACTGATAGTATTACAGGGGCACTCGTAGTTTAATCTAGTATAACATTTATAATTTCTTAATTTTTATGTGTAATTATATTATGATTGTGTGTATGGATTCGTTTTCGAAGCTAATCTTCTAAGTCGAAAAACAAATTGTTTAATATTACACTATAGTTCATAAATTTTTCAGTATCAGTATTACATTTTTCTAGTAAATTTTGATTATATATATTATTTTTAATATATTACTAAATTAATTAAAAACTGTCAACTTTGATACTTAACCACTTTGTTACAGAGAAAACGATGAAATCACTGTCCGAAAATTCTTTTGAATTAAGATTTTTAATATAAATGAAACAGAGACTTTAAGTAATATATTGCTTGCTAACAGACAGTCACGAAAGAAAACGAAGTGAGTGATTAATAAATACTTTTTTGTGTTATCGAAATCACAGCAGTTTTGATTCCCAAGAAGCAAGAAATATAAGAAAACTTCATAGCATGAAAAAATTAACTTACTATTTTTAAATAAATTGTTCTTGATATCTGAAGAAGTGTGTGTGTGTGTGTGTGTGTGTCTGTCTCTGTGTCTGTCTCTCTGTGTCTGTCTCTCTGTCTCTGTGTCTGTCTCTGTGTCTGTCTCTGTGTCCTGTGTCTGTGTCTGTCTCTGTGTCTGTCTCTGTGTCTGTGTCTGTCTCTGTGTCTGTGTGTGTGTGTGTGTTTTTTCGTCTTCATAGGTTATTCTGAAATTTAAATTTCCGGGAAGAGCTGGAAGTTACAAAAAAAATACTTCCTCTCGGATGGTAATCCTATTTTAACCCCCCATAATTAGTTTGTTGATATTTATGACATTATCTTTGATTCCATATTTCCCCCTCGCGCGAGGCAGAGTAAATTTTCATAGCTCTTTTAGGGAGTTTTAAATACACTAATGGGTGATCGATCTTTATAAAAACGCTTCGGCTTTCTGAGCGCTAATCTTCAGATCACCTGGACCAATTTGGATAACTATTTTAGTAAAATAAAACATTTGTTGAAATCCGATAGATTTATATATGGACTTATATAAAGAGGATAAATATATGAAAAACTTACCTGGAATATTTTGGAATCTTACCAAACATTGTAGTATTTATGTTTTGTAATTCAAATTAAACGTATACTAAAACAGTATTAAACAAAACGAATAACAAGTATTTTTCCTTCCATTAAAACATTTATAAACATCGGCATAAAATAAAACGTCATTGTGACGTGTGGGTGAAAAACACTAGAGCAAAACATCCGCTGTGACGTCCAGTCATGCACGACAGCAATAATGTGTAGTGTGGAAGCGAGAGAGAGTTCATTCTTCCGTTATCACTTCCATTAACTCCCGTCACTAGGATAACAGACTCAATCGATACGACACCAGATTTTACAGTTTTTTGCGGAAAAAAAGGATTGATATATAAAGAGTTAGTTTTTAAAAAACCTTTGTGACCTGCTTTTTTTGGATCTCTTCAGACGGATGCATCCGGACTTCAGAATACAGGAGTCAAGTCTGTGACAGTGAAATGCAACTAAACTCAATACTTGCATTGAAGAAAATAATTATATTCTAGAATGATAAGAATACATTTTAAAATTGGTAGAACCATTGAAATTTATTGGTCAACACAGCATTTAAAATGGGCGATATTAATTGATAATTGAACACAGTTACGCCCTGTCAGTAAAAGGATTAAATTTTTTTCAGTTGAAACTTAAATTATTAATATTATTCTTGCAAATAGTGATCGGCAAATAATATTCGTATAACTTAATGAACTCTTTGAAGCCATAAAATGAGTAAAAATGAATCTGAGAAGAAAGATCTGATTCTATAAACATGTAAATGTATGCCCTTACTAGTGTTCTTGACTGTGAACGAATGAAAATATTGGTATCTCTTACTCCAAGGCGTGAAAATTGCGACTCATTGTACCAATACAAAATGGGATATGATTTGGTTTTTTCTCGGAGTTGAAGAATGGTGTCTCCCAGTCTGGTCGGTTTCACATCCTCCAGAGCTCCTAGAAGTCTACTTATGTTAGTTACCAGCGCTATACAATATGTTATGTTATATATTCAGCCAAAAAACAGTACCCTGGCTGCAAAGACGGTCATAATGTTCCATCGTTGTAAAACAATATCTTTGTAAATGACCCCTGGAGGTGACCATGCCCAGTAAGGAAAGTAATAATCTCCTCTGATTATCTATACCGAAGCCACACAAGGGGCCGACAAGCACAGCATTGGAGCAGCTTGACCATCGCTAGAAAGTAATTAATAAATTCGTTGAATCTGTCTTGAATAGAATTTGTCATTACTATATTTAATCTTTTTTATACCTACTGAAGAAAGTGTTACACGGAATGAAATACAAAAGTAAAAAGTACATGACAAGTACTTATACTCTCTGTACACAATGGCAAATGTTTCAAAAGGTGGATTACCCAATTTGTATCGGAACTTGGTTCTTGTGTATTTAATTTTGCCCGAAGACACTTAGAAAAGACTACTTCCAAGCGATGTGTAGAACTGATATACCGCGGAAACTACCTAAAAGGCTAATATTATTTTCTGGAAATTTCTGAACCTGAAAGTTTTAAAATCTTAAATGGTGCTATTGGCAAAAAACTGAAATAGAGATATCAGTTTGTAATTCTTAAATATCTTGCATTTAAAACCCGTTGGTATTTTACCAGCATTGGTTGCCTGTGACCAGGTAGTAAAATGTACTGGAATTAGACACACTTCAGTCAACTAACATATTATTTTAACGGTCTCGGTAGGATTTATCAAAAAATAGTAAATCGACTCTGATTGTGCAAAAACTTTCACGTTTAGACTGCAATTGACTCAGTAGGACCTAGATGTTTAACCGTAGATAATACAGTTAGAGTACATTATGGCAACCGGAATAAATGGAATTTTGGTGTCTCAGATGATTGAGTTAAAGACTTACAATATATTTCATCCCAGAGAACTGGAATCCTACTCATGTTCATCCCTAACAATTTTTTCACATTTTTGGTTATCAAGCCTTGTACTACAAACTTGCTGCTAATGAAGGTAACAAATAATCACTATTGTAATTAATATTCACACATACTAATAAAGCCAAAACGCGTTGTTAATAACAAAATTTCAGAATAGTGTTTGTGTATCGTGTGTAAATCTTTTACACCCATCTCTGTTATATTTTGTGCCAGATATTCACTATCAGAACTAACACAATAATATTGACTTGGATGTATTAGCATTGAAATGTAAATTAGTAAATATAAATGCGAGATATGTCAGTGGGCTTGTAAATATTTACCATAGTATATGACACAGACCTAATGGTGTGTAATATATGTGTTTTACTCCATTCCGACTAAGGTTAATTCAGTAACTTTGTGAATCACGAGGCTTATTTATGATTGTTAAAGTTGTGCATTTTTTGCACTGATTAGTATTTCATCATTTTACACAGTCCCATTTGAAGAATGTTTTTGACGCATATAATAAAAGTATCATTATAAGTTTTAGAGATTACAATTAAATTTACATTTAGAAGTGCATAGAAGTTGCTGAGAATATGTCCTTAAAGGCACACAAGGTTTACAAAAACAAATGAGTGTCAGTGACATACAACTGCAAGGAAAGAAGTGTATGTTAACTTGATGGCATACTGGTGTCAAACAGAAGCAACTTGTTCTCAAGTCATTACTTTAAACAATATGGTACTCACATTTTGGATAAATGAGGTTGCTACGTACCAAAGATAAAATATCTCAGGTTTTTTTGGCTGAAAATTTAGCCAAAAACGTTATTATTAAACATTAGTATAATAATTATGTAGTACCTTTGCTGGTTACAATCATTGTACTTTAGGGAGATGGATCAAATAATGTATTTTTTTATAAAGTAAGGGGTTCCAGTACTGACAAGTTAAATGCTTTTATACTAATATTTGGAAAGTATTGTTTTTATAATTAATTTAATAACAAATAAATCTAGACAAAAACTTGAACTGTCAGACTCCTACTACAGAATGTGTTATCCTTTTTATAAAAGGTATTTGGCCTCAGTGGATATGTTCATATTACTGGATTATTTTTCTGTCCCGGGTCTACCATCTACAAGCTGAGTGTCTTTAAAACTGTCCATTTCCGTTGCTTGCCAAAATAACAACTACCATGCAATGCTCCACTATTACCAGTGTACATAACAAAAACGTGTTTTCTATATATATATATAATATATACTGTATATGTATATATATATATATGCAAAATCTAAAAAAAAAATATCACGTAAAGCCGACTGTACAACCCTGCCGCAGTACATTTTAATTTTCTAGTTTAACTAAAGAGGAGCCTAGTTTTAAAACCATACTCAGAATAAGATGGAATTACAAGACCACTTTCCAACGAGTATTTGGTAAACATCAGTCCCTGTGGTTTCCATTTAACGTCCGTATAGTCTAAAAGTGATGAATTTACAAAATAGTAATAACTAGCAATATTAAATATTAACATATTTTGATCGAGTTATAAGATAAATATGCTCAAACCAAAGTCACCTCTTATTGGTTATTACCAGAGTTAGACAGAGCGTGTCTGTTTCCTTATAATCATTGACATCATATCACTCCTATGTACGAAAAACTTGCACCAAATATATTCAAACCGATTTCTTAGACTATCAAAATTGGAACTATTTATACAATTTTACGCAACGAGAGACTTCGTTTGAAAATATAAAGACGGTAATGGCTGCAGGGTTCTTTTATTCGGAACTCTTGTTAGTCCAATCTTACTATAATGATTCCTTTACAATCTTTTATCAACATTGACTGCAATTTCTAGGTTAAAAATAACTATTTAATCATTTAAATGTATGACTACAATTTCTATAAATATTAAATTAAACTTTAGTTATAGTCAATGAAAACTCACATAAAAAAACTGAATAATATTAAGATAGATGCTCATACTTGTTGCGGTGTCATACTTTATTATTATTACGATTAAGATATCAAGAATAAAATGCTGATTCAAGAAATTATGCAGAATAAATTTCATAGTCTGACAAAATGCTCTGGTTTGTGATTGGATGGCGGGCGATAAAAATGAAATATTATTGTTAAGCTATGAACAGTCATGGTATTATTACATTATTATTAGTATTTATTGCGACGATTTGCCAAGATTGTTACACAGAGCATTTATTAATATTTAAAATGGTACTGCTTATTAATCTAATCATAAACAATACATCAACTTGCAGTGTAATATTTTATCGGACAAACAAACTGAACCATAACTTATCCATCAGCAAACAATATAGGGCTTGTTTACCCATATTGTTTACTTATGAACACTGTCGCATTCGAGAAACGAGGTATGACTTTAATATGTCTTCTCTTCATCCATTGATTATAATATATTTAAAATTGCTAATATACTTAAATATTTTTACCCATTACTAAAAAATCAACTCCTTGGTATATAAAGAAGTATTTATGCAATGCATAAGTGTTTTTCATGCAGAAGATTGTGAAAGGAAGATAGGCTTTGTTTTTAAGAAAAAAAGTTACGTACATCAAGTCATGTCCATTTTTGCCACATCCACCAACTTTATTTTAATAACAAGATATAATCATTCAGAAAACATTAAATGGCTTTTAATCATAAAAAAAAAACAAATAACAACACTTTTATCCTAAAACAATGTTTATTAATTGAGACATGGGCGTTAAGTTTTTGCTTGGTTGATAAGAAAACGTTGTATGAAAAATGTTTCCCCATCTCTGTCTCCCTATTAAAAATAAAACTGAACTCCTTAAATAAAATAGCAAAATATTTGTAGGAAGATTTTAAATTCTGCTACGAAGTTAATTTAATACCCTTTAGTTGGAATAAATGCTTTTATATTAAACAAATTGTGAAAGTATTACAGATATTTCAACTTTAATTTCCTACTACTTCCAGCACGTATTGTAATAAGCAAATTATCTTGTACACTGTGTAATATTGCTAATAAATTAATATCAAGATATGCTTTTGCTTTACACTGGAAATTTATTTTGATTCCAAGGATATTAAACTCAAAAATAAACTATTCGCTTAAACAAAACATGTATCAATTCAACATCCTTGGAATGAAGATGACCCTATACAGGAAAATATTTTACATTTTAATTGTGCCAGCGTGTTTGTGACGTGGCTTCAAACGTGTGAACAAAGTAACACTAGCAGCATTACTGCGTATTAATTTCACAGAACTATAATAAATCATTTAATAGACAATTTGGATCGAGCAGAAAACATTTTTCTTTCTTTAAACATTTTCTACACAATAAAACTACTACAAATTTTAAGTTTATATGAATCGAAACTATTTTTTTTGTGGATATTCTTCTATTAGAGCGTATGCATATTATACTGCTATAATTCTGTTTTATATACGTAATCCAATTACAGTACTAGACACATCATGTATACATGTATGTAGATTGACAAAGGTATACGTACATTTCTAATCTTATCCTTGTGGAGCTCTTGAGCACCTTAGGTGAAAAGAGAGTATTATTCTCCCATTAATCAATCTCCAGCTTAGTAATTAAAAGTTTTAGGGTTGTACGAATTGATAATTAATTTGAGTACAAGTCACTTGAAATAATCAACGATACAGAATCATTACACTACGGATAAAAATATTTTGTAAAAGAGTACTGGGAATATTTTATGCGTTAATGAAATTTAAACAAATCTAAATGAGAAATTTATTCCAGAAATCTTTTTGTATCGAAGTGTAAATACTTTATACACTACAAAACTGATATTAGTAAAACTAAGAATCTAAAAACTGTTTTGAAAAATCTGCACAATGAATTATCCCAGAGGGGTTGGAGCTTCAAAGTCGTAAAAGTTTTCCACACAACTATTTAGCCCGTCTGTTTTATCTATTTCTACGGCCAGTTGTGGATTTCAACTGGAACGACACAATAATATTCTAATGGAATGAAATCAAGAAACGAATATTTTACGTTGATTTTGGATGAAGTTTATTCATCGATTTTAATTTTTTAATCTATTAAATATTTTATGTAAAATACCGGTTTATAAAAATTTTCTAACGAGACTTTCGGAACTCTTCGAAAAACAGTAGAACTATAATTAGTACCCTAGGAATAAATTGATTTTATCAAAAAGAATTAAAACATTCTGCCGTTCAATTCTTTACCAAAAAACATTAGTTTGTGCTTTTGTACAGTATGTTAAGAAATAGAAACTCTGAGCATACACAATTCAATCATACGTTTACGTTTTATAAATCATAAATTTTGCAGGAGTTTTTGCAGTTGAAATTTCACAGAAATGGGTAAGGGAAAGACCGTCCCACATTCCTTACTCCTAAAATACACAGGTAACGTGAAATGACCCAGATGATATACCTTCTGATGGCCGGCAGGTGTTGGATTTTGCAATAAATAAAAAGACGATGATGAATTAAAACCTTTAGATTCCTTATAGAGGCCTTATACAAGTTTATAGAGAGCATGTTCCACCAGAGACGGGAAACTATCAAAATATAAAAGCTTGAATGAAAAAAATCTCTATGAAGCATATTGTATAATATTTAAATAATTACTAAATTATTATATACAAATTCTAATTTTACTTTAAGATAAATACTACCTTTTATGCGTAGTTTGACATATGAGTTTACATTAGCGGGCTGCATACGAACAGATTATCACTACATGATCATCAAATCACTTTCTCTGACTGGTCGGAGCAATAGGACATACTCCTCTAGGCCAAGTTGGTTTGTATGAGTCGGGTCGTTTTGAGCGTCTCCAGAGTTTTCCTACAATGGCGCCACTGGTTGGAGCACATAGAGATTAATGATCGCTCTCCCTTTTATGATTTTTAACTGAATCTGTCAATTTCAAAGGTGTTTGTCCCCCTTGCCCTGCGATGAAGTTTAATAGTTTCTGTAGGTACTCGTATTTACACGTTTCGCTCTCCTGATTCTACACTACCAAGTGATTATCGACTTGGCTTCCACGTGACTACTGTTCGTTCCATAATTATTTTCAACAATGCTCAGACAATGTCAAGACCCTGCGACAATTCTTTAGTGCGGAGGTGAATCAACAATGAATAGATGAACACAACTTCAGTGAGTGGCAGTCCCGTCATTTATGTAGCCTCTCACTATTCCTCTACTCATCCTCTAAATCCGCTAAACAAAGTTGTTCCAATTCGTTTATACAACATTAATTTGGTGCCTAATTGAATAAATATTCATTTATTTTATTTCAAGCTTAAATCTTTTAAGAAAATAACTAGGTTTTCCCATTACGAGATGGATTATTCGTAGTTCCTGTAACAGTCCTAATCCTAATAATTTGGCTCTATGAGCCTGGTTACTGTTTTTTTTATTAATTAACTTGTCTAGCGTATTAAATCGGAATGTCTACACTCAATCAAAAAGACTTCTCAAGCGAATTATTTCCAAAGCCCGAAATTTTGAGTGTTTACAAGACGTCAAACACATTGATTTCCCCCCAAACCGATACTTTGTACGTACAGAAATCGAGCACAGCCCGGAAGCTACTAAGTCTGGAGGTTTCCAACCTTGAATGTGTTGTAAAAAGCAATTAATTATAATAATTTTTGTTGGTCCCATGTCACGAATTCTTAAGAAATAAAATGAGAACTTAAAACTGTATAAATTACTTCTTTTAGATTACACCTTTTATACAAAATTATTTATTTCTACAGCCCACAGCTAATACCTGATATATAATGTTGCCTTGTATATTTTAGTTGGCTATGAAACTTGTTGCATAGGGCACTTATTAAAGTAGGGCAAGCTTATTAATAATTTAGTCAACGAATAGCAGCAACAGAACACTTCAATCATTAGTGTGTTGCCAATCTGGGAGTAATAAATATTTACAGTTAGAGGCGGATGTTGAACTACTGAGCTTTGATTAAATCGTTGGCCATCAATAGATTTCAGTAATTTACAATGCAATTGTTATTTAAAAATGGTTTCTAAACTAGGGTTATTATAGCGTTTTTCAACCGGGTTGTTATGAGGGAAAAATGAGGAATTAAAAAACTTTTTCGAAAAGTTGTTTAAAATTGACTTACTTATTGCTAACTGTTATTCACCTTTGTCTTTAATTGACAATATTTAATTATCGTTTTCAAATAGAAAATATCGATGTAGAAATGTGAGTTGTAAAGGGGGGGGTTTAATTGTAAAAAGTTTACGTAATAATATTACACTATTAATACATAAAAATTAACCCTTAAAATCCTTGTTCTTTTTATTGAAAATATGGAAAAAATTTGGACACATCGTTTTTTATTTCTTTCCTTTATCAAAAATATTATAATTTTTATGGCTGTCCATTATTTTCACATTGATGTTTTGTACTGGGGGGGTTATATGTATATTCTAATTCTGTGAAAATACGGAATAGTCCTCACATGTCAACGTATTGCCCAACAATGAAATTATGTAAAGTTAGTGATTTGAAATGTCATTTCCAATACTTACATAGAATGTAGTTTTTGTACGCCCTACCAACAGTGACGTAAATCAGTTGCAATCAAAGTTTTCAAGAACTATTAGCAATATTTCAATCTTTTTCATATATTCAGTGGATACGCAGATAGAAATTTGATATGGAAAAATAAGATTTGTTATATTATTCACAGGACATTAAAGTAAATAAATCGGTCTACTGATTGATAGGCTTCAATTATCACCTCGCCAAATCCCGTACAATAACAACACAAAAAAAGTACATCCTTAACACAGCACAAATCATAACAAAAACATGCCACTCTCGGTTTTGTCCTATGAAAAAAATCCAAAAAAATAAAAAATTTTTCCCCAAAAAAATTTTTTAAAATTTACCAATTTTTTTTAGGTTTTTAAAAATTTTTAAAATTTTTGATTTTTTTTTGGGAAAAAGGGAATTTTTTTCCCCTTTGGTTGGGGTTTCCAAAAATTTGGGGTTTTTTTAAAGGTTTTTTTTTCTTAGTTTGGGGAAACCAAAAAATTTAAAACAAAAAAAAATTTTTAAAAAAGGGAAATAATTCTTTTGGGGGGAAAAACCTCCCAAAAATTTTTAAATTTTTTTTTTTTAAAAATTTTAAAATTAAAAAATTTTTTATGAAAACAGAGTAAAAAAAATAAATTTGGTAAAAGGAAAAATTTTAAAATTTTTTTTTTAAAATTATTTGAGAATTTGCAAAAAATTAAAAATTTCCCAAAAAAACCCGAAATTTAAAATTTAAATTTTCCCTTTTTCCCCTTCCCCTTTAAAAAAAAAAATAAAAATTTTAAAACCCCAAAAAAGCTTTTTAAAAAATTTTTAAATTTTTGGGGTTTTCATAAAAGATAAATTTTTTTAGAAGATTTTTTTTTTTTTAGGCCCCCCGTAATTTGAGTAACAAATTGGGGGCAAACCCCTTTTAAAATTTTTTCCCAAAAAACCCCAGGAAAAAAGGTTTTAAAAATTAAAAGGGTTTAAAATTTTCCCCAACCCCCTTTGCAGGAAAATTCAGGGTTTTCCCCCTTTTTTATTAAAAAAAATCCGGGAAGTTGGGGTTCCCCAAGGGGTCCCACTTTCCCTTTGGGGGGTTGTTTTGCAAAAACCCGGGGGTGGGGGGGCCCCCCCTTTTTGGCGCCCCTTTTAGGGGGAAAATTTTCCCCCTTGGGCCCCGAAAAATTTGAAGAAAAGTATTGGTACGGTTTTTAAAGGAAAAAACCCTTTTTGAAAAAGTGGGGGAAAAATTAAAAAGGGGGGAAAAACCTTTTAAAAATGGCAAAATAAAATTTTTTGAAGTTTTTTTCGTAAAAAAAATTGGGGGCCCCTCTTAAAAAATTTTTAAATTTTTTTTTATAACTTCCGTTTTTCCGGAGGTTTGATTTTTTTAACCCAAAAAACCCCAAAAACCCTTTTTTGTTGTCACAAAAAGCCCAAAGGGTTTTTCCCCGGGGGGAAAACGTTTTTTTTTTTTTTTTTTTTTTTAACCAAAACCCGGGCCCCCGGGTTTTTTTTTTTAAAACCCTTTTTAGGGAAAATTTAAAATTTAAACCCCTTGGGTTTGGGGGTGGGGCCGTAAAAATTAAATTTTTTGGTTTTTCCCCCGACCTCTTTTTTAAAAACAAAAGGCGTTTTTCCTTTTCACCTTTTAGGAAACCCCCAAAAACCCGGTAAAGGAGGGGGGGGGAAAACCCCCCGCCAAATTTTTGCCAAGGGGGATTTTTTCCAAAAATTTTTAAAACCCCCCGGAACCTTTGGGGGCCTTTTTTCCCTTTTAAAAACCCCCGATTTAGGAAACCCAGGTTTGGGGGTTTTTCCCCACACCCATCGCGCCCTTTTTTTACTGAAAAAAAGCAAAAAAAAAATTTAGAAAATTTTTAAAAAAAAAGGGGCGAAGGGAATAAAAAAGGAGAATAAGAGGGGGAAAAAGGGGAGGGGAAAAGAAAGAGGAAAAGGAAAAAAGAAAAAAAAAGGGGAAAAAAAAGGGGAAAAAAGAGGGGGAAAAGAAGGGAAGGGAAAGAATTTTTAGGAAAAAGGGGGGGGAAAAAGAAGAGAAGGGGAGGAAGGGGAGAAAAGGGGGTTTTAAAGGCAAAATAGGAAAGGGGGAAAAAAGGGGGACGAGTTTAAAAAGATGAGAAAGGGGAAAAAAGGAAAAGGGGGGGGCAAAAAAAAGACAAAAAAATTTAAAAAGAAAATTTAAAGGGGGGAATTTTGGGGGCGGGGGGAAAAAAGGGAGGGGAGAGGGGGGGAAAAAAAAAGAAAAATTTTAAGGGAAAACAAAAAGGAAAAGAAGAAGGAAAAATAAAAAAACCCATTTTTTTTCCAAAAAATTTTTAAAATTTTCCCCGGGTTTCCCCCGGGGGAAATTAGTTTTTCATCGAGGGAAATTTGGGGGGGAAAAATTTTTTTTAAAAATAGTTTTTTTTCATTTTATTTATATTATGTTGTTCTTTTAGGGGTTTTTTTTAAAAAAATAGTGAAAAAATTTTTTTTCCAAAAATTTCCCTTTTTTTGGGGCCCCAATTTTAAAGGTAAAAATTACCGTTCCCAAAAAAAGGGGTTTTGGGGGTTTGGGGAAAATTTTTTGATTTTCTAAAAAAAAAAAACGTTTAAAAAACCCCTTTTGGGTTTTAAAAAAGGGGTTTTTTTTTCACATCCTCTATTGCTCTTAAGAATTTAATTTTTTGATTTTTCACGCGTGTAAGTTATCGTGACCTAATCACGAGGAATACGATTGACTGGGAAAAAAAAAACCCCCTTTTAAAAATTTTAAAAGCGTATTTTTTTTTTTTTTTAAAAACCCCAAAAACAGGCATTTTCCCCCTTTTTTTCCCAAACCAAAAAAAAGTGATGCTTTTGAGGCTTTGGGCTGAATCTGAATGAAAAATTTAAAAAAGTTCTATAAGGTGTTTTTTTTCTACGTCACATTTCTTTTGATTGCACTCATTTTGTTTAAAAAATTAAATTTTTTTCCCTGAACATTTCGTGTTTTTCATCAAAAAATTTAAAAATTTTAAAATTTTCCGCAAAAAAACCTTATGAGACTTCCCCCTTCATCCCCCCTTTTTTTTCCCCTTTTAACAGAATGTTTTGATAAAATATACGGGGGGTTTTATTGTATAAAAATTTTTCCCAAATTTTAAAAATTTTTGGGATTATTGTATTTAGGGGACATAGTGCATAAAAAAACAGGTTTTTGGGGTTTAAAAATTTTCCCAATTTTCAGTCCATGAGTTTTTTGGCTTCTCTAAAGCTATTTTAAAATTTAATTTTTTTTTTAAGCAAAAATTTTGCATTAGGGAAAAAAGGCAGAAAATAAGCTTTATTTTTTTTAATAGGATAAACAATGCCAAAAAAAGGGGTTTTTCCCCAAAATTTATAAATTTCTTTTATTTTTTTAAAAAAAATTTTGAATATACTTTTTAAAACCCCAAACCCCCGAATGTTATTGTTGCCCCAATTTTTTTAAAAATTTGTTTTATGATTTTGTTTTTTTGTTTTAAATTTAAAATTTTTTAAAAAAATTTTTTGCTACTTACGCTTATTACAAAATTTAAACCCAAATTAAAAAATTACCCCCAAAAAAATTTTAAAAAAAGGGGTTTTTTTTTTAAAAAAACGTGCTATGGCATTTTCCACAGTTTATTTTTCGTAAAAAAGTTTTTTCCCTTTTAAAAAAAATTTTTTTGGGGGCACAAAGAGGGGGGGGGGGGAAAAATTTTAAAAAACCCGTTTTAAAAAAAGCTCGATCGTTACCATGGTAACACGGGGGAAACGAAAAAACAAACAAAAAAAACTTTTCGATAATTTTTCTCTCATTAAAAGGAAAGAAAAAAAGGGGAAAAATTTAAAAAGAAAAAAATTTTTTAAAATTTTCCAGGGAGTTTGGGGGTTTTTTAAAAAAAAAAGTTTTTTTTGGTTTTTAAAATTGTTTTTTCAAACTCTTTCCGGGGAATTTTAAAAAATTTTTTTAAAGTTTAAATTTTAATTTTTTTATTTCAAAAATAACCTTAATTATGCGGGTTTTAAAGGGTATGAAAAAATTTTTTTAAAGAGGGATTAAAAATGGGGTTTCAAGTTTTAAAGTTGTTTTTTTTTTTTTAAAAGGGGAAAATTTTTTTATGAATTGTTTATATTTATTTTAAAATTGGGGATGTTAAAATAATTATAAAATTTTATTACCTACAAGAACTTAAAAAATTTTTAAATTTATCTAAAAAAATTATTAAAAAACATTTTTTTTTAAAAAAAAAAATTTTAAAACTATAATTCACAAAACCCCAAAAAAAAAACTATCCCAAAATTTTAGGGAAACCCTAAAGAAAAAATTTTTTAAAAGAAAAAAAATAAAGGGAAATTTTTAAAAATTTTTTGGGTCCCCATGCTGTGAAAAATTTTTTTTTTGGACAATCAAAAGAAGTTTTTAAAAAAAGGGGGTTTAAAGAGCGTTTATCACACCCAAAAAAGGAAGGTAAAAAAAAAACTCCCCAAAACCAAAGGGAAAATGCATCGAATCAGGACAAAAAATTTTAAAAAAAAAAAATTTTTAAAAAAAAAAAAAAATTAAATTTTTTCCCTTTTTTTTTATTTAAAAACGGAAGGAAAAATTTAAAGGTTTTTTTTTTTTATTTTTTAAAGGGTTTTTTTTTTTCCCCCAAAAAAAAAAATTTTTTAAAATTTTGGGGGGAAAAAAATTTTTTTTCCCAAAAAAAAAAGGGGTTTTTTTTCCAAAATTTTTTTTTTTAAAAAAAAAAAAAAAATTTTTTAAAAAAAAAAAAAATTTTTTTTTTTTAAAAAATTTTTTAAAAATTTTTTAAAAATTTTCCCTTTCCTTTTTTTTAAAAAAAAAAGGGGAAAAAAAAGGGGGGGGGGTTTTTTTTAAAAAAGGGGTTTTTTTTTTTTTTTCCCAAAAAAAACAAAATTTTTTTTAAAAAATTTTTTTTTAAAAAGGTTTTTTTAAACCCGGGAAAAAATTTACCAAAAAGTTAATTGGGGTTAATGTTGGGGGGAAAAATTTTTGGGAAAGTTTTTTTTTTTGGGGGGAAAAGGGGGAAAAAGGAAAAATTTTTCCCCCCCTTTTTTTTTAAAATGTTTTTTTTTTAAAAATTTTTTAAAAAAACGGGGCCCCCCCCCCCCTTTTTTTTTTTGTAAAGAAAAAAAAAAATTTTTAAAAAAAAATTTTAAAAAGGGCCCAAAAAAAATTTTTGGGGGGTTTTTTTTTAAAATTTAAAAATTTTTTTTAAAATTTGGGGTTTTTTTGGGTTTTTTTTTTTAAAAATTTTTTAATTTTAAAAAAAAAAACCCAATTTTCCTTTTTAAAAAAATTTTTTTTTTTTGGGGGTTTTTTTTTTAAAAAAAACCCCCAAAAATTTTTTTTAAATTTTTTTTTTTTTTTTTAAAAATTTTTGGGGGAAAAAATTTAAAAAAAAATTTTTTTTTTTTTTTTAAAAAAAAATTTTTAAAAAAAATTTTTTTTTAAAAAAAAAAAAATTTTTTTTTTTTTAAAAATTTTTTTTTTTTTCCTTTTTAAATTTTTTTTTTTAAGGGGGAAAAAAAAATTTTAAAAAAATTTTTTTTTTCCCCTTTGGGGGTTTAAAAAAAAATTTTAAAAAAAATTTTTTTTTTTTAAAAAAAAAAAAAAAGGGGAAAATTTTTTAAAATTTAAAAATTTTTTGGGAATTTTTCCCCCGGGGGAAAAAATTTTTTAAAATTTTTAAAAAAAAAACTTTTATACGGTTTGGGGGGTTTTTTAAAAAAAAAAAAAAATTAAGAATTAAAAAAAAACCCAAAAATTTTTTTTAAAAAATTTTTTTTTTAATTTTAATTTTTTTATAAAAAAGAAAAAATTTTAAAGGGGGTTTTTTTTAAAAAAAAAAAAATTAAAAAAAAAATTTTTTTTGTAAAAAAAAATTTTTTTAAAAAAAAAAAAAAATTTTTTTTAAAAAAAGAAAATTTTCCCCTTTTAAATTTTAAAAAAATTTTTTTTAAACCAAAAAAAAAAAAAATTTTTTTAAAAAAAATTTTAAATTTTTTAAAAAAAAAATAAAAAATTTTTCCCCTTTTTTTTAAAAAAAAAAAAAATAAATTTGTTTTTGTTTTAAAAAAAATTTTTTTAAAAAAAAGGGTTTAAAAATTTTTTAAAAATTTTTTAAAAAAAAATTTTTAATGGAAAAAATTTTAAAAAAAAATTTTCCCCCCTTTTTTTTTAACCAAAAAAAAGGTTTTTTTTCCCCTTTCCCCCCTTAAAAAAATTAATTTTTTAAAAAAAAAAATTTTTTCCCAAAAAAAAGGGTTTTTAATTTTTTGGGCCCCCTTTTTTTAAAAAAATTTTAAAAAATTTTGGAAAAAATTTAATTTTTTAAATTTTTTTTTTTAAAAAAATTTTTTTTTGGGTTTTAAAAATTTAAAAAATTTAAAATTCCCAAAAAAAAGGGAAAAAAAAAGGCCCCCCAAAAAAATTTTTTTTAAAAAAAAAGCAAAATTTCCCGGGGGGGAAAAAAAACCCCCCGGGGGAAAATTTTTTTTTTTATTTTTTTTAAAATTTTAAAATTTTTTTGGGGGAAAAAAATTTTAAAAAAAAAAATTTTTTCCCCCCTTTCTTTTTCCCCCAAAAAAATTTTTTTTTTAAAAACCCCATTTCCCGGAAAAACCCCAAAAAAAAATTTTTAAAAAAAATTTTTTTTTTTTTTCTTCTTTTTTTTCTTTTTGAAATTTTAATTTTAAAAAAAACCCCCCCGGAAAATTTTTTTTTTTTGGGGGTTTTTTTTTTAAAAAATTTTTTTTGGGGAAAAAAACCTTTTTTTAAAAAAAAAAAATTTTAAAGGGGTTTTTTTTTAAAAAAAAAAAAAAAATTTTTTTTTTTTAAAAAAAAAAAAAGGAAAAAATTTTTTTTTTAAAAAAAAAATTTGGGGGGTTTTTTTTTAAAATTTTTTGGGTTTTTTTTTTTTTTCTTAAGGGTTTTTTTTGGGGGTTTTTTTTTTTTTTTTTTTTAAAAAAAAAAAAAATTTTTAAAAAAAAAATTTTAATTTTTTTGGGGGCCCCTTTTTTTTTTTTAATTTTTTTAAAAAAAAAATTTTTTTAAAAAAATTTTTTTTTTAAAAGTTTTTAAAAAATTTTTTTTTAAAAGAAAAAAAAAAGGGGTTTTTTTTAAAAAAAAATTTTTGGAAAATTTTTAAAAAAAAAAAAAGGGGGGGAAAATTTTTTTGTTTTTTTAAAAAAAGGTTTTTTTAAAAAAAAAATTTGGGGGGGGAAAAAAAAAATTTTTAAAAAAAAAAAATTTTTTTTTTTTTTTAAAATTTTTTTTTTAAAATTTAAAAAATTTTGGGGGTTTTTTTTTAAAAAATTTTTTTTTTTAAAAAAAATTTTTAAAATTTTTTTTTAAAATTTTTTTTTTTTTTTTTTTTTTTGGGGAAAAAAAAAAAAAGGGGAAAAATTTTTTTTTTTCCAAAAAAATTTTTTTTTTTAAAATTTTTTTTAAAAAAAAAAAAAAAAAAATTTTTTTAAAAATTTTTAAAAATTTTTTTTTTGTTTTTTTTTAAATTAATTTTCCCTAAAAAAATTTAAAAAATTTTTTTTTAAAAAAATTAAAAAAAGAAAAAAATTTTTTTTTTTCCATTTTTAAAAAAATTTTTTTAAAAAAATTTTTTTTTAAAAATTTTTTTCCAAAAAAACCCCCAAAATTTTTTTAATTTTTAAAAAAAAAATTGGAATTTTTAAAAAAATTTTTTAATTTTTTAAAAAAAAAAAAAAATTTCAAAAGATTTTTTGGTTTTTAAAACCCCCCAAAAAATTTTTTTAAAAAAATTTAAAAAATTTTTTTTTTTAAAAAAAAAATTTAACCCTTTTTTTTAAAAATTTTTTTTTTAAAAAAATTTTTAAAAAAAAGGTTTTTTTTTTTTTTTTAAAACTTTTTTTTTTAAAAAGGGGGTTTTTTTTTTTTTTTTTTCCCCCGGTTTTTTAAAAAAAATTAAAAGTTTTTTTTTTTCAAATTTTCCTTTTTTTTTTTTTTTTTAAAAAGGGGTTTTTTAAAAAATTTTAAAAACCCCTTTTTGGAATTAAAAAAATTATTAAAAAAATTTAAATTTTTTTTAATTTTTTAAAATAAGGGTTTTTTTTAAAAAAAACCCCGGGGGGGGAAAAAAAAAATTTTTTTTTGGGGGTTTTTTGGGGGCCAATTTTTTTTTTTTTTAAAAAAAATTTTTAAAAATTTTCCCCTTTTTTTTATTTAAAAAAATTTTTTGGGGTTGGGGTTTTTTTTTAAATTTTTTTTAAAAAAAAAAATTTTTTTAAAAAGGGGGTTTTTTTTTTTAAAAAATTTTTAAAAAAATTAAAAAAAATTTTTTTTCAATTTTTTAAAAAAATTTTTTTTAAAAAAAATTTTTTTTAAAAAATTTTTGTTTGTTAAAAAAACCCCAAAAAAAACCGGGGCCCCCCTTTTTTTTTAAAAACCCCCCTTTTTTAAAAAAAAAAAAAAAAATAAAAAAAAGGAAAAAAAATTTAACCAATTTTTTTAAAGGGGGGGGGAAAAAACCGGGGTTTTTTTTTTTAAAAAAAAATTTAAAAAATTTAAAAAATATTTTAAACATTTTTTTTTTTTAATCAAAAAAAATTTAAAATTTTTAAAAAAAATTTTATTTAAAAAATTAAAAAAAAAACCCTTTTAAACCCAAAAAAAAAATTTTTTTTTTATTTTTTAAAAAAACCTTTTTTTTTAAAAAAAATTAAAAATCCCTTTTTTGGAAAAAGGGAAAAAAAAAACCAAAAAAAATTTTCCCCTTAAAAACTTTTAAAAAAAAGGGGTTTTTTTTTTTTAAGCAAAATTTTTTGGGTTTTTTTAAAATTTTTTAAATTTTAAAATTTTTTTTTTTTAAAAGTCCTTTTTTGGTTAAAAAAAAATTTTTTTTTTTTTAAAAAAAAAAATTTTTTTAAAAAAAATTTTAAAAAAAAAAAAAAAAAAAAAAAAAGGGAAAATTTTTTTTGGGGTTTTTTAAAAAAAGGGGGTTTTTTTTTTAAATTAAAAAAATTTTTTTTAAAAAAAGGGAAAAACCCCTTTTTTTTCAAATTTTTTTTAAAAAAAAGGGGGGGAAAAAAAAAATTTTGGTTTTTATTTCCCCCTTTTTTAATTTTTTATTTTTTAACAATTTAAAAATTTTAAAAAAAATTAAAAATTTTTTTTTTTTTTAAAAAAATTTTTTTTTTTTTAAAATTTTTCCCCAAAAAAAAAAGGGGTTTTTTAAAAAAATTTTTTTTTTTTTTTTTTTTTAAAAAATTTTTCCCCCCAAAAAAAAATTTTTTTTTTTTTTTCCCCCGTTTAAAAAAAGTTTTTTTTTTTATAAAAAATTTTTTCCCCCCCAAAAACCCCCAAAAAAAATTTTTTTTTTTTTTTTTGGGGGGGGGGTTTTTTAAAAAAAAGGGGGGCCCCAAAAATTTTTTTTTAACCCAAAAATTTTTTTTTTTTTTTTTTAAAAAAAAAAAAAAAATTTTAAAAAAAAAAAATTCCCCAAAAATGTTTTTTAAAGGGGGGGGTTTTTTTTGGGGGTTTTTTTTTTAAAAAAAAAAAATTTTTTTTTAAAAATTTAAAAAAAAATTTTTAAAAAAAAAAAAAAATTTTAAAAATTTTTTTTTTTAATACCCTTTTTTAAAAAAAATTTTTTTTAAACCAAATTTAAAAAAAATTTTTTAAATTTTTTTTCCCTTTTTTAAAAAAAAAATTTTTAACCCAAAAAAAAAATTTTTTTTTAAAATTTTTAATTTAAAAAATTTTTAACCTTTTTTTTTTAAAAAAAATTTTAAAAAATTTTTTTTTAAAAAAACCTTTTTTTTAAAAAAAAAAAAAAAACCCCCCAAAAAATTTTTTTTTGGGGGGGGTTTTTTTTTTTTTTTTTCCCTTTTGGCCCCCAAAAAACCCCCCAAAATTTCCCCTTTTTTTTTGGGAAAAAAATTTTTTTTCCCTTTTTAAAGGGGGAAAAAAAATTTTTTTTTTTAAAAATTTTTTTTTAAAAAAAAAAAAAAAAATTTTTTTTTTTTTTAAATTTTTTTGTTTAAAAATTTTAAAATTTTTTTTTTAAAATTTTTTTTTTTTTTAAAAATTTTTTTTTAAAAAAAATTTTTTTGGAAAAAAAAAAAAAGGCATTTGGGGTTTTTAAAAAAAATTTTTTTAAAAAAAAAAAAAATTTTCCCCTTTTTTAAAAAAATTTAAAAAAAAAAAAATTTTTTTCCAAAATTTTTTTTTTTTTTTAATTTTAATTTAAAAAAAATTTTTTTTTTTAAAAAAAAATTTTTTAAAAATTTTTTTTTAATTTTTTAAAAATTTTTTTAAAAAAAATTTTAAATTTTTTTTTAAAAAAAGGGGGAAAAAACCTTTTTGTTCCCTTTTTTTTTTAAAAATTTTTTTAAAAAAAAAAAATTTTTTTAAAAAACCCCCCAAAAAAAAATTTTTTAAAATTTTTTTTTAATTTTTTTTTATTTTCCCCATTTTTTTTAATTAAACCCCCAAAAAAAACCCCAAAAAGGGAAAAAATTTTTTTTTAAAAAAATTTTTTTTTTTTAAAAAAAAAAAAAAAACCCTTTAAATTTAAATTTTTTTTTAAGTTTTTAAAAAAATTTTTTTGGGGTTTTAAAAATTTTTTAAAAAAAAAAATTTTTCCCTTTGGGTTTTTTTAAAAATTTTTTTTTTGTTTTTTGGGGGGTTTTTTTTTTTTTTTAATTTTTTAAAAAAAATTTTTTTTTTTAAAAATTTTTTTTTAAAAATTTTTTTGGGGGAAAATTTTTTCCCAAAAAAATTTTAGAAAAGGGGCCCCAAAAAAATTAAATTTTCCCCCAATTTGGGGGAAAAAAAAATTTTTTCGGGGGGTTTTTTTTTTTTAAAAAAAAATTCAAAAAAAATTTTTTCCTTTTTTTTTTTTTTTAAAAAATTTTTTTCCCAAAAGGGGAAAAAAAACAAAAAAAACCTTTTTCCCAAAAAAATTTTTTCTTTTAAATTTTAAAAAATTTTTTTTTTTCTTTTTTTTTTGGGAAATTAATTTTAGGAAATTTTAAGGGGTTTTTGGGGGTTTTTTAAAAATTTTAAAAAAAAATTAATTTTTTTGTGGGAAAAAAACCTTTTTTTTTTTAAAGGGGGTTTTTTTGGGGGAAAAAAATTTTTTTTTTTTTGGGCCCAAAAAAAAAAAAATTTTTTTTTTTTTTAATTTAAAAAATTTTTTTTTTTCCCCTTTTTTCCCAAAAATTTTTTTTCCCGGGGTTTGTTTTTAAGGGTTTTTTTAAAAAAATTTTTTAAAATTTTTCCCTTTTTTTTTAAAATTTTTTTTAATTTTTAAATTTCCAAAAAAAACCCGGGAAATTTTTTTTTTTTTAAAATTTAAAAGGGAAAAATTT